>NW_027253915.1:0-300000 GCF_044704955.1 Pristiophorus japonicus | reverse complement strand
CTAATCATGCTCCCTATATTCAAATGTGGATCAGTGATATCTACCACGAAAGCAAGAGATCCATACTGAGCTCTATGGCACACCAGTGGAAACATCCTTCATGTCACAAAAAGATCCATCAACCATTACATTTTGCTTCCTATCTCTAATCCAAATTTTGATTCATGTATTCACTTTGCCCTGGATACCCGGAACCCATGGGCATTAACATTCATGACCAGTCTAACATGTGGGACGTTAACAAAAGCATGACCTACCTTTAACAAATCTGTGCTGACTGCCCCTAATTAATCCTTGCCTTTCCAAATGTAGTTGTATCCAATAATTTTCCCATCTCTGAGATTGGCTGACAGCCCTGTAATCATTTGGCCTATCTATTTTTCCCTTCTAAAACAACGGTAGCACATTAGCAGTCCGCCACTAATCCGGCACCAGGCACAAATCCAAAGATGACGGGAAAATAATGGTCAAGGCCTCTGTTATTTCGTCTTTGACTTCGCTCAACAGACTTGGATGGAATTCATCCGGGCCTGGGGAATTATCTACTATCAAAGCAGCTAAACCCCTTAAAACCTCATCTCTCATTATGTTTACTTCATCCAGAATTTCACACTCCTCGTTGATAGCTGTATCTGTATTTTCCCGTTCCTTTCTGAAAATAGATGCAACGAATTGAAAAAGAACCATTCCAACATTTTCTTCCTCCACACATAGATTCCACTCATGGTCTGTATTATGCACTACCCTTTCTTTAGTTATACTTTTGTTCTCAATATATTTATGGAACATCTTTGCGGTTTCCTTAATTTTATTGCCAAAAAATGTACATTTCGATAATGATTTGCACTTTTCACCCCAAATTCCATTAAACTGTTGCTCTTGCTCACAGCTGAGGTATACTTTCTCTGTTTATTTCCCTTCCTCACAGTGAACGTAGTAACGATTGTGATCCTGTCTCGGGGAAAGTGCGGTGTCTCTCAATGTGTCACTCGCTACCTAGTGGCCATGGCAGCTGCGGATCTACTGGTCATTATCCTCGACCTGATATTGAGGCACATTCCGATTGTTTATCGGCGATATTTATATTTCCTGTTCTCCCTCCCCGTGTGTAATGTTCACGCTGTCCTGGTTTATGCAGCCACAAACTGTTCTGTCTGGTTCACTGTCACTTTCACCTTTGACCGATTTGTGGCGATTTGCTGCCAGAAGCTGAAGACTAAATATTGCAGCGGGAAAACGGCGGCTGTGGTTCTGGGAACAGTGACTGTGATGAGTTGCTTAAGTGATATTTTCTGGTATTTTATGCTGTCAGATGCATATCAGCAATTTAATAACCCCTGGTTTTGTCGTATACAAAGCAGAGTAATGATTTCGACGGTCTGGGGAACAATCGAGTTCCTGCATTACATCCTCACCCCGTGTGTCCCATTTGTGATCATAGTGCTGCTCAATGCTCTCACCGTCAGACACATTTTAGTGTCCAGCAGAGCCCGCAGGAGACTCCGGAGTCCCAGCAATGTGGAGAGTCCCAGAGACCCAGATATGGAGAGCCGCAGGAAATCCATCATTTTACTGCTTCTTATCTCGGGGAATTTCATCCTGTTATGGTCGGTATATATGGTGCATTCTCTGTGGGGCGCATTGCGCTGGTTCGATGCTTGGCAGATATTTCTCCCGTCTTATGTGAGGGAATTTGGATTCATGCTGCAGCTGCTGAGCTGCTGCACAAACACCGTTATTTATTGCGTGACACAAACTAAGTTCAGAGAGCAGTTGAAGAATGTGGGGAAATATCCCTTAACTTTGTTTGTAAAATTCATTAAAAGATGAGAAGCAGCGGAGACTTTGCTGCCTCCGACTCCCTGCGTCCTGATATTGTGATCGAGATGCTCTCACTGCGTGGAACCAGTGTTCTGGCTGAATATTAGCACGTTCACTCACAAACTGTGAACACTGGGCACGCTGTGAGGGACCCATGATCGGGGTCAACATTAATATGCTCACTCACACACTGTCTACAATGCGCTCTGCGTGAGCATTCAGTGATCTGGGCGAATAGTAACACCGTCACTCACTGCTTGTCTCCACTCGGCTCTCGCTGATGGGCCAGTGATCCGGGTGAAGGATCACACGCTCACACACTCACACACTCTCTAGACTGGGCTCCCTGTGCGGGGTACGACTCTCTCTCATGCCTTTCTGGAAAGGCACCCCTGCCCTGCACAAACATGGACGGCCGTTACATGCTTCCTGAGTCAGTGCAACTTCTGTCCGCACGAATACTGGCAGCATCTCCAATAAAGGCTTTGTAGACCTTTGCAATCCGATATAGCCACATCTATTCATCATGTCCATTAATGAATCATTATAAAACGTTAGAAAATCATAGATTCAGATAATAAAATTGTTACAGCATGGACGAGGCCCATTCGGCCAATCGAGCCCATGCCGACTCACATCCTGTCGCACACCACCTCGCCATTTCTCTGTAGTCCTGCACTGTATTTCTTTCATTTAGAAAGGTCCGGGTGAATCAACGACTGGCAATATGGATTTGTTAAGGGTAGGTCGAGTCTGACTGATATTTTTGAATTTTTTGAGGATGCAACAAGAACTCTCGATGAGGGCAGTGCATTTGCTGTAGTGTCTATGGAGTTTTGCAAGGATTCTGATAAGGTGTCACAAAGCAGATTGTTCTCGAAAGTAAAAGCCCATCCAGGGCAAAGTGGCAAGTAGGATCCAAAAAATGCTCAGTGCCAGGAAGCAAATGGCAAAGGTTGATGCGTGCTTTTTGACTGAAAGGTTATTTTCAGCGGGGTTCCGCAGTGCTCAGTACTACGTCGCTTGCTTTTTATGTTCAAAGATTTAGAGTTGAATGAAGAGGGTATTAATAAGAAGTTTTCACATTATACTATAATCGGCTGTGAGGTTGATAATAAAGAAAAAAGCTGTGGACTGCAGGAAGATATCAACGAATTGGCCAGGTGGGCAGAACAAATGCCAATTGAATTCAATGCGGAGAATTGTGAGGTAATGCATTTGAGGAGGGCTAACGAGGCAAGTGAATACGCGTTAAATGGTAAGGTACTGAAAAGTGGAGAGGAACAAAGGGATCTTGGAGTGCTTGTCCACAGGCCACTGAAGGTTATATGTTAATGAGATGCGATGGTAAAAAGGCATTTGTTATACTGACGTTTGTTAGCTAAGGCATAAAAGACAAGAGCAGCGAGATTATGTTTGAACTGAATAAAACACTATTTAGGCCAGTACTAGAGTACTGCCTGAAGTTCTGGTCTCCATATTAAATGAAAGATGTGATTGCACTAGAGAGGGTACAGAAGAAGATTTACAAGAGCGATGCTTGGATTGGAGAGTTTTGCCCATTAGGCATGTTTGGATTGGTTGCGTTTGAATGCATTAGAACAGAGGAGGCTGAGGAGAGACGTTGTTGAGCAGTATCAAATGGTTCCCGCAAAGGTTTGTCACCATCCTCTGCATGCTCCACGAAGGCATGGAAGCCGGGATTCTGAACAACGGACCCATCACAGACCCAACCCACGTCCGCACCGGGGTCAAACGGTGCTGCGTCATTCGCGCCAACACTCTTCTCGATCTTGCTTGCTGCAATGCTCCACCTCACACTCAACAAGCTCACCACATGAGTGGAAATTGAACACAGGACCAGTAGGAACCTGTTCAACCTTCGCCACCTCTCGGCCAGAAAAAAGACCGTCCCAACCAATGTCGTCAAACTACAATATGCGAATGACACTTGCGTCAATGCACATTCAGAGAATGAAGTGTCAACATCCAAGGAGCATCAATTTATGTAACTGGGGGAGGATTAGAGGAGGTATGAGAGGAAATGTCTTCACCCAGAGGAAGGTGGGGGTCGGGACCTAACTACCTGACAGGTTGATAGAGGCAGAAACACAAACCACATTAAAAAATGATATTGGATGTGCTCTTGGAGTACTCTAAGTTACAGGGCTACGGAGTAAGAGCTGCAATGTGGGATTAGGCTCGATAGCTGTTTGGCGGCGGCGGGGACACGATGGGCCAAAACGGGCTGCTTCCGTGCTGTAAATTTCTGTGCTTCTATGATTATCCGACTCCCTTTTGATCTGCCTCCACCACCCTTTCAGACAGTGCATTCCAGATACTAACCACTCGACGTATAAAACATTGGTTTCTTTGCCATTAACCTTAAATCTGTGTTCATTGCTTCTCGACCATTCCGCCATTTCTCTCTATCTACTCTATCTGGATAGCTGGTGAATTTGCAGATCGCTATCAATTCTGCTCTCAATCTTCTCTGCTCCAAGGCGAGCAATCCCTGCTTCTCCAGACTATCAACATAACTGAAATCCTTCATTCCTGAAACATTCTCGCAAAAGCTTCACTGAACCCTATTTGCCGTCTTCACATCCTATCGAAAGTCCGATGTCCAGAATTGGCCACAGTACTCCAGTTGGGGCAGAACCAGTGTGTTATACCGCTTCATCATAGTTACCACATTTTGTATCACATAATTAAATTTATGAAGCCCAAGATCCCATAAACATTATTAACCGCATTCCCAACTGCCCTCTGCATCCACATCGACGTCAAGAATATATATCAAGAAAATCAGTGGTCCTAGAACCGCCCCTGGCGAACACCACTGTTTACTTTCGTTCGGTCCGAAAAACAACCGTTCACCACGACGATCTGTTTCCTGTCACTCAGGCAATATAATATCCAAGATGTCACTGTCCCTTTCATTCCATGGGATTCAAACTTGCTTGCAAGGCTATTATTGGCAAGTTGTCAAAATAGCTTTTGGAAATCCATATACTGATCAAAAAAGTTGTCCTGAACACACATCAGAAACTCTGCAGCTCTCTGCCATTTACACTATTACAATCCGAGTCTAGATTAGTATCGTTGAAGTCCACCGTTTCTACTTCCTGAGAGTTCTTGCTCCTCTCTCTATGGCTCAGTTAAATTGCTCCTCCATATCTTTCCCAAAATGTGAAGTTCTATATAATACATCTTGTAGTTTGATGTCAACTCTATTATTTCTCAACTCTAGCCATATAAATTCTGTGTTTGACCCATCCAGGTTATCCTCCCTCTCCAACACGATAACATTCTCCTTATTCAATAATGCCACACCAAAACCTCTCTTTCCTTCCCTATTTTTCCTGTAACATAACCAGGAATATTTACTAGCCACTCCTGTCCATTGTGCCAGGTCTCAGTTATTGCTACTATATCATATTCCCATACGTCTATTTGTGCCTGCAGTTCATTTGCCTTGTTTCCTACACTTCGTGCATTCACATCCATACAATGTAACCGCAACTTGGAATATCCATGTATTCCCTCTCAGATTTACCCAAACTAATTACCATACTATTTTAGTGCACTCAGCCTCCCTAATATTTTGAGCAGCCCCACACTCTCCCCGTTCTAATTTTACATCACCCTTCCAGATTAGTTCAATCCCTCACCAACAGTACGAGCAAATCTTCCTTTGAGGGTACTGATCCCAGTTCTGTTGAGGTGCAACCAGTTCGTCTTTAGAGATCCCACCTCCACCAGAAAAGATCCCAAGGCCTCAGGAAAATAAAGCCCAGCCCCTTGCACTATCCCTCCTGTCACGCATTAATCTGCGGTATCCTCCTATTTGTTTACTCATTCGAGCATGGCGCCGGAAGTAATTGGGAGATTATTACCTTGGAAGGCATGCTCTTTAAACTCTCTATTAACTCCCGAAAATCTACTTGCAGGACCTCATCGCGCTTTGTACCTATGTCGTTGGTACTGATGGGGAAGAGGAGCTCTGATTGTTCAGCCTCCCCTCTCGGAATGTCCTGCAACTGCTCGCTACCTTCCTTAATCATGAATCATGTGAGGCAACATGCCATCCTGGATTGTCGAAAGTCGCAAAAACGCCTGTTTGCTCCCCTGACTCTAGAATCCACTGCCATTATTGCTCTTCCATTATGCTTCCTCCCCCCGATACAGCTGAGCCAGCCATCGTGTCGTGCACATGGCTCTGGCTGCATTCCGCAGCGTCCCTATTGCCCTCACCAGTACTCAGAGCAGAATACTGGTTGGAGACGGCGATTCATGCATGGGACTCTTACAATACCTGCTTGGTCCTGTTTGTCTCTCTGGATGAATACTCTTAAGCTGCGGGGTAATCACCTCTATAAACATGCTATCCACGCAGCTCTAAGCCTCAAAAATGCACCGCAGCGACGCCAGCGGCTACACAAGCACCGAAGACCAGATCTCGGGGTCCTCCAGCTGATGACAATTGCTGCACATGTGTTTGCCCCAGACGCGGAATGCACCCAATACTTTCCAGTGGACTGAGCTGTCCTATTTAATAGAGTAAGAATTGACTTAAAAGAAGTGAACATAAAACTTTGAAAAACATTCACCAGCTACAGACCAATCATTTTCATCCCATTTGCCGAGCGCAGTTTGGGTATTTCACTCTGACGTCAAGCTTTCAAATTCTGCATGTGATGAGATGCTTGCAAATCTATTTTCATTCCCCATCTCGCCGCCTCCGCACACGAGCATGCCGCGCTGTTTATTCCAAATCTGCTCCTGCTCCCGCCCATGCCCCCTCTGCTCTCGGGCCTCCCCTGTTCTTCCTCTCACCTCGCATTTCGCCGAGATCTCGCAACCTTTGTCAAGCAAGACCAATCTTTCACAAATCAATGCTGGCACTCTCTGACCAACTGAAAATATTTTAGTTGTTCATAAACCCTACACTTAATTGCAGACTCAGGTACATGTCCGACAACACATAGAATTTTAGTGATATATCATTCCCTGGTTTCCATCTCGCAACAGTTTTAAATAGCAGATTGACTTGCGCAAGGTAGCAGTCTAAAGTGATGGTCCCAGAATTGCGAGAACTTTGGTTAAATAAGAGACACAGCAAGAGAGAGACAGAGACCGAGAAAGAGATGGTGGAAAGGAGAGAGAGAGAGAAGATGGGAAGGAGATGGTGCGAGAGAGAGAGATGAGAGAGAGACGGAGTGCGAGAGAGGCAAAGAGAGATGGTCGGAGAGGGAGAGAGCCGATGGGAGGGAGAGGGAGAGGCAACGAGAGAGAAAGCTTGAGAGGGAGAGATGGAGCGAATGTGCAGAAGGAATTTTAATTTATATCTAACCAATGCTGTGCCTGCCTGGATGTGTTTGATGCAGCAGTGTAGATAAAGAAACAAAAGAACATAAAGATTTGGAGCAGGAGAAGGCCGTATGGTCCATCCAGCCTTGTCCACCATTCAATAAGATCATGGTTGATCATCGACCTCAACTCCACTTTAGCGCCCGATTCCATTATCCGTCGATTTTACTCGACTCCAAAAATCTACCAATCTCGGCCTTGAATATATTCAGAGATTCAGCATGCACATCGCTCTGGGACAGAGAATTCCAAAGATTCCCAGTCCTCTGAATACAAAAATTCCTCCTCATGTCTGCCTTAAATGGTCGACCACGAATCCTGAGTCTGTGACTCCTCGATATATGCATTACATCCAGGGGAAACAACCTTTCAGCATCTACCCTGTAAATCCCCGTCAGTAAATTCTATGTTTAACCTCTCATCCTTCTAAACTCCAGAGAATACAGTCAAACTTTAATCGTCTCTCTTCAAAAGGCAGCCCACTCATCCCAGGAATCAATCTAGTAAACCTTCGGTATGCATCCTTCAACGAACGTATATCCTTCCTTCGATAACTTGAGCAAGTTTGTGCACAGTACGCCATATGTGGTCTCACCGAGCCGTGTTCGATTGTAGAAATGCTACTTTAGTCTTGGAATTCAAATCGCTTGCAATAAATGACAATATGCCATTTGACTTCGTTATTGCTTGCCTTACCTGCATGCTCGCTTTCTGTGTTTCTTGCCCAAGGACAACGATATCTCTCTGAAGACCAACATTTTAAAAATGTTCTGATTTCTATTATTTCTACAAAAGTCAATGAACTCACATTTCCCCACAATTTACACCAGCTGCCACTTTATTCCCTACTTAATTAGGCAATTCATATCAATTGGCAGTATTCAGAATGCAGAAGGAATTTTACACTGTATCTAATCCGTGCTGCAAATGGATTGGGAAATCATAATTGTAAATTTGGATGGAGATAGGAGAATGGTGGGTAACAGGGAAAAAATGGATGTGGTGTAATGGGATTTCCAGAAGGCAATCGATAAGCTGCCACATAAAAAGTTACTTCACAAGATAAAACTTCATGGGGATCCACGTAAAATATTAGCATGGATAGAGTATTGGATAACAAAGAGAAAACAGAAAGTCGGGATAAATAAATCATTCCTGGTTGGGAAAAATTGACTGGTGGGGTGCCGCAGGGATCGTTGCTGGTCATCAGCTATTTTCTATCAATATTAATGACTTGGGTGAAGGGACCGAGAGCAACATAGCCTCGGTTTCTGATGATACAAACATGGGTGGGAAAGCAAATTGTGAGGTGGAAACAACAAATATGCAAAGGGGTAAAGAGAGACTTTTTGAGTAGGTAAAAAAGTGGCAGATTGAGTATAGTGTGGGAAAATTTAAGGTTATCGTCCTTTCCTTGGCAGAAAAAATAGAAAAGCAAATGATAATTTAATTGGAGAATAAATGAAAAGTATTGCTGTGCAGGGGAATTGGTGTCCTCGTACATGAAACACAATAATTAGGGTGCAGGCACAGCAGTTAATGAGAAAGGCACATGGAACGTTGGCCTTTATTGCAATGGATGTCGAGTATAAAATAAGCGAATTCCTGATACAACGGTAGACGGTTTCGTAAGGCCACCCATTGTTTACTGCGTGCAGTTTTGCTCTCCGTATTTAACGAATCATATTCTTGCATTGGAGGCTTTTCAAAGAAGTTTCACTGTGTTGACTCCGGAGATGAGGCTTTTGAATCATGATGACAGATTAAGTAAGTAGAGCATATGCACATTGGAGTTCAAAAGATTGAGAGGTGATCTTATCGAAACAGAAAAGATAATGACGTGACTCGACAAGGTGAACGCATAGATGATATTTCCACTCAAGCGGGACATAGTATCAGAATAAGGGGAGATAGTCTCAAAATAAGGGACCCCCATTAAAACTGAGATCAGGAGGAACTTCTTCTCTCAGAGCGTTGTCGATCGATGGAATTCTCTTCCGCATAGAGCTGTGGAGGCTGGGTCATTGAATAAATTCAAGGTCATAGATAGACCGATCTTTGAGTGATAAGGGAATAAAGGATTACGGGGAGCGGGCAGGGAAGTGGAGCTGAGTCCATGGTCAGATCAGCCATGATCTTATTTGATCTTCTTGAATGGCGCAGAACGATCGAGGTGCTAAATGGCAGACTCCTAATTCTATATCTTATTTGCTTATATTCTTATGAGATTTCCTCTCTCTTGCTACTTGCTGTAACTGCCCTTGGAATGTTTGATGGGACATTATAGAAGGAGCTTTAATCGATAGCTAAACCATCGTGTACCTGCCCTGGGAATATTTCATGTGACAGTGTGGAGGGAGATTTAATCTGTGTCTAACCCTTGCTGAAATTATCCTGCGAGTGTTTGAAGTGACAATGTAGAGAGAGCTTTGCTCTGTATATAACCCGAGCTGAACTTGCACTGGTAGTGTTTGATTGGACAGTGTAGAGGGAGATATATTCTTTATTTTACCCGTGCTATCCACAGAACGTTTGATGGGACAGTGTCCAGGGATCTTTGCTCTGAATGTAACCGCTGCTTTACCTGCCATTGGATTGTTTGATGCGACATCGGAGAGGGAGCTTTACTCACTATCATAGTCATGCTGAAGCTATCTACGGAGTGTTTGATGGGACAGTGTAGATGCAGCTTTAGTCTGTACATAACCCGAGCTGGATCTGCACTGTTAATGTTTGATTGGACAGTGTAGCTTGAATTTTACTCTATATCTAACCATGCTGTTCGTGTACTAGAAATGTTTGATGGCACAATATAGAATGAGCTTTATGCTGAATATAATCTGCCCTGGGAGAGTTTGATGGGACAGTGGAGAGGGAACTTTTTGTATAGAAAATCCGTGCTGTACCTGTTCTGTGATTGTTTGATGGGGGAGTGTCGAAAGATCTTAGCTCTGAATGTAAACCGTGCTTTACCTTCCATTGGACTGTTTGATGCAACATCGGAGAGGGAGCGTAACTCACTATCCAACCAGCGCTGTAACGGCACTCGAAGAGTTTGATGCGACAGGGTAGCGGGAGCTTTACTCTGTATCTGACCCGTACTGCATACAGAAACATAGAAAAAAGTTGCAGGAATATGCCATTTAGCCCTTCGAGCTTGCACCACCATTCAATAAGATCATGGCTGATCGATCACCTCAGTGCCCCTGTCCTGCTTTCTCTCCATGCCCCTTGATCCCTTTAACCGTAAGGGCCATATGTAACTATCTCTTGAATATTTCCAATAAACTGGCATCAACAAATCTCTGCGGTAGGGAATTCCACAGGTTAACAACTTGCTAAGTGGAGAAGTTTCTCCTGATCGCAGTCCTAAGTGGCTTACCCTTATTCTGAGATTTGTGCGCTGGTTCCTGAATTCCCCAACATTGGCAACAATCTTCCTGCATCTAACCTGTCCAGTCCCTTCAGAATGTTATATATTTCTATGCGTTATCCTCTCATCCTTCCAAACTTCAGTGAATGCAGGCCCAGTCGTTCCCGTCTCTCATCATGTTTCAGTCCGCTGAACCTTGGCTGCACTCCCTCAATATCAAGGACGTCCGTCCTTCGATTAGAAGGCTAAACCTGAACACAATATCCAAGTAAGGCCTCACCAAGGCCCTGTACAACTGCAGTAAGACTTCCCTGCTACGATACTCAAATCCCCGAGTTATGAAGGCCAACATACAATTTGCCTTCTTTATCGCCTGCTGTACCTGCATGCCAACATACAATGACTGATGTACCATGACACCAGGTTTCGTTGCAACTCTCCTTTTCCTAATCTGCCGGCATTCAGAGAATATTCTGCTTCGTGTTTTTGCCACCAAAGTGGATAACCTCACAATTATCCACATTATATTGCATCTGCCATGCGATTGTCCATCTCACCCTGCAGAATCTCAGCTTCCTCCTCACATTTCACACCGCCACCCAGCTAAACGTCATTCGCATATTTGGAGATATCACACTCAATTCCTTCATGTAAATCATTAATGTAAATAGTAAATAGCTGGACTCCCAGCAATGAGCACTGCGGCACCCCTGTAGTCATTGCCTGCCATTCTGAAAATGACTGGTTTATCCAGACATTCTGCTTCCTTTCTGCAATACCAGTTCTCTATCCACGTCAGTACATTACGCCCAATAGCATATGCTTTAATTTTGCACACCAATCTCTTGTGCGGAACCTTGTCAATCGACTGTTGAAAGCCCAAATTAACCAGATCTACGGATTCTCCCTTGTCCATCTATCAATTACAGCCTCAAAAACTTCGAGAAGATTTATCAAACATGATGTCCCTTTCTTAAATCCATGCTGACTTGGACCGATCCAGTCTCTGCTTTCCAAATACGCTGCTATTTCATCTTTAATAATTGATTCGAACATTTTCCCCTACACTGCTGGCAAGTTAACCGGTCCATAATTACACGTTTTCTCTTTCCCCCTTTCTTAAAAAAGTGGTGTTACATTAGCTACTAACCAGTCTTTCGGAACTGATCCCGAGTGGATAGACTGTTGGAAAATGATCACTAATGCATCCACTATTTCTAGGGCCACATCCTTCAGTATTCTGTGATGCAGCCTATCGTTCCGCGGGAATTTAACAATCTTCAATCCCATCAATTTCCCTAACGTTATTTTCTGACTAATAAGAATTTCCTTTAGTTCCTCCTCCACACTCGACCCTCGGTCTCCTAGTATTACCAGAAGTTTATTTGTATCTTGCTTCGTGAAGACTGAAGCAAATTATTTGTTCAACTGGCCTGCCATTTCTTTGTTCCCCATTAGAAATTCACCTGAATCTAACTGCAAAGGACCTATATTTGTCTTCACTAATCTTTTTCTCTTCACATATCTATTTTGAAGTCAGTTTTTATGTTCCCAGCAAGTAGCCCCTCCTACTCTATTTACCCCTCCTATTTACACCCTATTTTCTCCTCCACAGAATTAAAAAATTCACCCAGTCCACAATTTTTGCTGCTTTTTCTGGCCAATTTATATGCCTCGTCCTTGGACTCAACACTATTCTTATTTTCCCTTGTTAGCCACGGCTGAGCCACGTCCTGTGTTTTATTTTTACTCCAGACAGGGATGTACAATTGTTGAAGTTGATCCATGTGATCTTCAAATATTTTCCATTGCTTATCCACCGTCAAGCCTTTCAGTATAATTCGCCAGTCTATTTTAGCCCATTCACGTCTCATATCATCGAAGTTACCATTCCTTAAGATCAGAACCTAGTTTCTGAATTAACTGTTGTCACTCTCCATCTTCATAAAGAATTCTACCATATTATAGTAACTCTTCCCCAAGGGGCCTCACACAACAAGATTGCTAATTAGTCCTTTCTCATTTCACATCACCCATTCTAGAATGGCCAGCCCACTAGTTGGTTCGTTGACATATTAGTCTGGAAAACCATCCCACCTACACTCCAGTAAATCCTCCTACACCGCATTGCTACCAGTTTGTTTAGCCCAATCAATATGTAGATTAAAGTCACCCATGATAACTGCTGTACCTATATTGCACACATCCCTTATTTCTTGTTTCATGCTATCCCCAACCTCACTTCACTGTTTGGTGCTTTGTACACTATTCCCACAAGCGTTTTCTGCCTTTTGGTATTCCGTAGCTCCAACCATAGCGATTCCACATCATCTAAGCTGATGTCCTTCCTTACTATTGCGTTAATTTCCTCTTTAACCAGCAACGGCCCCCACCTCCTTTTCCTTTCTGCCCTGCCACTGGTGATGGGTGAGTAAGAGGAAGCTTTACTCTGCATGTAACCCGTGTTCTGCCTGCCCTGATATTGCGTGATGGGAGTGTGCAGAGGGAGCTTTAATTTGTAGTTAACTGCATGGTCTACCTGCTTTAGGAATTTAATCTGAATTTCAATCTTATGGTCCGGCGCACCCAATTATCTTCTAAATATGGTGAGGTTTCCTGCCTCCACCACGCTTTCAGGCAGTTAGTTACCAACCTCCAGCACTCATTGGGTGCAGTCTTTCCCCCCATATCTCCTCATATCTCTGCCCAATTACTTTAAATTTCTAAACCCTTGAGTGTTGTCCCCTCTGCCAATGGAAACAGATCCTTCCTATCCAATCTTTCCAGGCCACTCATAATTTTAGCCAGCTGAATCAGGTCTCCCCTTAGCCTCCTATTTTACAAACAAAACAGCTCCAGCATCTTCAATCTTTCATAAGAACATAAGAACATAAGAATTAGGAACAGGAGTAGGACATCTAGCTCCTCGAGCCTGCCCCGCCATTCAATAAGATCAAGGCTGATCTGGTCGTGGACTCAGCTCCACTTACCCGCGCTCTCCCCGTAAACCTTAATTCCGTCATTGGTTAAAAATCTATCTATCTTTGACTTGAAAACATTCAATGAGCTAGCCTCAACTGCTTCCTTGGGCAGAGAATTCCACACATTCACAACCCTCTGGGAGAATAATTTTTTTCTCAACTCGGTTTTAAATTGGCTCCCCTGTATTTGAGGCTGTGCCCCCTAGTTAAAGTCTCCCCCACAAATGGAAACAACCTCTCTGCCTCTATCTTGTCTATCCCTTTCATGATTTTAAATGTTTCTATAAGATCACCCCTCATCCTTCTGTACTCCAAGAAATAAAGATCCAGTCTAGTCAATCTATCATCATAATGTAACGCCTCATTTCTGTAATCAGCCTAGTCAACCGTCTCTGTACCCCTTCCAAAGCTAGTGTATCCTTCCTTAAGTAAGGTGACCAAAACTGCAAGCAGTACTCCAGGTGCGGCCTTACTAATACCTTACACAGTTGCAGCAAGATCTCCCTGCTTTTGTACTCCATCCCTTTAACAATGAAGGCCAATATTCCATTTACCTTTTTGATTATCTGCTGCTCCTGCAAACTAACCTTTTGGGATTCATGCACAAGGACCCGCAGGTCCCTTTGCACCGCAGCATGTTGTAATTTCTCCCCATTCAAATAATATACCCTTTGACTGTTTTATTCCCAAGGTGGATGGCCTCACACTTTCCGACATTGTATTCCAATTGCCAAACCTTAGCCCATTCGCTTAACCTATCCAAATCTCCTTGCAGTCTCTCTGAGTCCTCTGCACAACCCGCTTTCCCACTAATCTTAGTGTCATCTGCAAATTTTTTTGCACTACACTCTGTCCCCTCTTCTAGGTCATTTATGTATATTGTAAACAGTTGTGGTCCCAGCACTGATCCCTGTGGCACACCATTAACAACTGATTTCCAACCGGAAAATAACCCATTTATCCCTACTCTCTGCTTTCTGTTCGCCAGCCAAATCTCTATCCATGCTAATACATTTCCTCTGACTCTGCGTACCGTTATCTTCTGTAGTAAACTTTTGTGTGGCACCTTATCGAATGCCTTTTGGAAATCTAAATACACCACATCCATCGGTACACCTCTATCCACCATGCTCGTTATATCCTCATAGAATTCCAGTAAGTTAGTTAAACATGATTTGCCTTTCATGAATCCATGCTGCGACTGCTTGATTGCACGATTCCTATCCAGATGTCCCGCTATTTCTTCCTTAATGATAGTTTCAAGCATTTTCCCCACTACAGATGTTAAACTAACCGACCTATAGTTACCTGCCTTTTGCCTGCCCCCTTTTTTAAACAGGCGTTACATTAGCTGCTCTCCAATCCGCTGGTGCCTCCCCAGATTCCAGAGAATGTTGGTAGATTATAACGACTGCATCTGCTATAACTTCAGCCATCTCTTTTAATAACCTGGGATGTATTTCATCAGGACCAGGGGACTTGTCTACCTTCAGTCCCATTAGCCTGTCCAGCACTACTCCCCTAGTGATAGTGATTGTCTCAAGGTCCTCCCTTCCCACATTCCTGTGGCCTGCACATTTTGGCATTATTTTTATGACTTCAACTGTGAAGACGGAAGCAAAATAGTTGTTTAAGGTCTCAGCCATTTCCCATTATTAAATCTCCATTCTTAGGGACCAACATTTACTTTCGTCACTCTCTTCCGTTTTATGTATCGGTAAAAGCTTTTACTATCTGTTTTTATGTTTTCCGCCAGTTTACTTTCGTAATCTATCTTTCATTTCTTTATTGCTTTCTTAGTCATTCTTTGCTGTCGTTTAAAATAACCACGGCTGGTTATCACTTCTCTTGCCGCCCTTCTTTTTCACTGGAATATATTTTTTTTGCGCACTATGAAAGAGCTCCTTAAAATCCTCCACTGTTCCTCAATTGTGCTACCGTTTAGTCCTTGTTTCCAGTCTACTTTAGCCAACTCTGCCCTCATCCCACTGTACTCCCCTTTGTTTAAGCATAGTACCCTCGTTTCTGATACAACTTCCTCATCCTCATTGCTGAAATTCTCCAGTCCAGGCAACAGGCTTGTAAGACTCCTCTACTCCAGTTGCTGCATAACCAGGGTTTTGAACTGTTCAAGCATCAACTCCTTGCTCTTTTATTCAATGCTTCGACTTTTAAAATGAAGCATTACATATGTCTTCTTACCTATCTTATCTTCCTGGCCTGCTACCTTCAGGGAGCTGAGGACCTGCAGACCAAGTTCTCTTTGTTCCACTGCACTCTTAATTGTCGTACCATTCAGTCTGTATTCCGTTGGTTGGTTAGACCTCCCTAATTGTATTACCTCTCACTTTTTCGGAGATAATTCCGTTTGCCACGGTGCTGCACACCTGACCAGTACATTGATATATTTGTGCTGCACACAGTTGACTTCTTCATTATCAACCACGCAGCCTATTTTCGTGTAATCTGCAAACAACTCAATCAAAAAGCAAATATTTAATCCAAGACATTGATGTATACTACAAAAAAACAAGCGATCCGGAACTGAGCCATTTGCAACCACAATGGAGACAGCTTTCTGGTCAGAAAAACATCCACCAACCCTGAGCCTTTGCTTCCTGCCTCCGAGACAATTTTGTATCAAACTTGCCACGTTGCCCTGGATCCCAAGGGCTATTACTTTCGTGAACAATCTGACATGTGGGACCATGTCAAATGGTTTTCTAACTTTCATATACATAATATCATATGCACTGCCTCCATCAACACTACTGGTTACTTTCCCGAAAATTTAATCAAGTTAGTCAGACACAAAATTCACTTGAAAAATCCAAGCTGACTGTTATTGATTAATCTGTGCCTTTACAAATGAAGATTCATCCTGTCCTTCCGTATTTCTTCCAATACCTTTCCCACCACCGAAGTTAGGTTGACTGGCCTGTATGTAGTCGGTATGTAACTTTCTCCCTCATAAAACAAGTTTACAACATTAGCGGTCGTCCAGTCCTCTGGCATCGCGCCTGCAGCGAGAGGATTTTAAAATGATGGTCAGAGCGTCTGCTATTTACTTTTTTGCTTCTCTTAAAATCCTGGGTTAATTTTTCATCCATTCCTAGGGATTTATCCACTTTTAAAGCTGTTAAGCCCCTTAATACTCACAATAATACTCTCACACTATATTTATCACGTCTAATATTTCACACTCCTCCTCCTTCATTACAAACTCTGCATCGATCCGCTCTTCTTTGAAAAGGGATGCTAAATAGCCACTCAGAATCGGTCCAACCTCTTCCGCCTCCACACTCAGATTTCCTTTATGGTCTCTAATAGGCACAAAATTTCAAAGTTATCTTTTTGCTCCCGCTAAAAACATAGCAACTTAGTAATTAGCATTGCAGAAGGAGGCCACTTCGGACTAACGTGTCCATGCCGGCCGCTACCGATCAAGACGGCCCTCACTCAGCAGCTCTGAAGGTTACATATAAAACTATGAACAATGAACGATGGCAGATAGGAAAAGAGCATGAGTCCCAAGCAGTCTGCCCCACACAACTGTGAGACCCCTTGCCCGCAGCATTCTACGCACCACCTCAACTGGAGGCCTGCGATCCACTGGGAGAGGCAAAAAACAAGGCAAAATCCGAGGCAATTGCGGAAGAAAATCTAGGATAATTTCTCTTCGACACAGCCAGGCGATCGAACCAATCCGGCATTCCTCTCTGGCTGAATTAGACTGCCTGCAGTATTTGCGGTGCATGCTCGAAGGGCCTACTCCTGCACTTATTTTCTATGTTTTCTATGTTTACCATCGTACCATCGAGAGAGGCGGGAGTCGAGAGAGGCAGCGGCCTATAAAAGGCTCAGCAGTCCGGGGAGAGTCCAGAGAGGCAGCGGCCTATAAAAGGCTCAGCAGTCCGGGGAGCGTCGAGAGAGGCGGGAGTCGAGAGTGGCAGCGGCCTATAAAAGGCTCAGCAGTCCGGGGAGCGTCGAGAGAGGCGGGAGTCCAGAGAGGCAGCGGCCTATAAAAGGCGCAGCAGTCCGGGGAGCGTCGAGAGAGGCGGGAGTCCAGAGAGACGTAGCGGTGCAGCTCCAGCTGGGAGAGAAGGCAAAAAAGAAGTAGAAGGAAATCAAAAGGTGACGTCACAGCCAACGTGGTAAGTGATTGGCTGCTGATTGGTGAGTAGTTTTTCTTTTTCTTTATTAGTCAGTAACTTTTAACATTGTTGTTGGCAATTTAAGTGTATCTAAGGGTTAAGTCATGGCAGGACAGCTCGGTCACGTGATATGCTCCTCCTGTACCATGTGGGAACACGGGGACAACACCAGTGTCCCTGACGACTACATGTGCGGGAAGTGTGTCCACCTCCGGCTACTGACGGTCCGCGTTGCGGAGTTGGAGCTGAAGGTGGATTCACTCTGGAGCATCCACGATGCTGAGAATGACGTGAGTATCACGTGTAGCGAGTTGGTCTTACTGCAGGAGAAGGGTCCACAGCCAGCGAGGGAATGGAAGACCAGCAGGAAGAGTAGTGCAAGGAAGGTAGTGCAGGGGTCCCCTGTGGTCATCCCCCTGCAAAACAGATACACTGCTTTGAGTGCTGTTGAGCGGGATGACTCATCAGGAGTGGGCAGCAGCAGCCAAGTTCATGGCACCGTGGCTGGCTCTGTTGCACAGGAGGGCAGGAAAAAGAGTGGAAGAGCGATAGTGATAGGGGATTCAATTGTAAGGGGAATAGAGAGGCGTTTCTGCGGCCGCAACCGAGACTCCAGGATGGTATGTTGCCTCCCTGGTGCAAGGGTCAAGGATGTCTCGGAGCGGGTGGAGGACATTCTAAAAAGGGAGGGAGAACAGCCAGTTGTCGTGGTGCACGTTGGTACCAATGACATAGGTAAAAAAAGGGATGAGTTCCTACGAAATGAATTTAAGGAGCTAGGAGCTAAATTAAAAAGTAGGACCTCAAAAGTAGTAATCTCGGGATTGCTACCAGTGCAACGTGCTAGTCAGAGTAGGAATCGCAGGATAGCTCAGATGAATACGTGGCTTGAGCAATGGTGCAGCAGGGAGGGATTCAAATTCCTGGGGCATTGGAACCGGTTCTGGGGGAGGTGGGACCAGTACAATCCGGACGGTCTGCACCTGGGCAGAATCGGAACCAATGTCCTCGGGGGAGTGTTTGCTAGTGCTGTTGGGGAGGAGTTAAACTAATATGGCAGGGGGATGGGAACCAATGCAGGGAGATAGAGGGAAACAAAAAGGAGGCAAAAACAAAAGACAGAAAGGAGATGAGGAAAAGTGGAGGGCAGAGAAACCCAAGGCAAAGAACAAAAAGGGCCATTGTACAGCAAAATTCTAAAAGGACAGAGGGTGTTAAAAAAACAAGCCTAAAGGCTTTGTGTCTTAATGCAAGGAGTATCCGCAATAAGGTGGATGAATTAACTGTGCAAATAGATGTTAACAAATATGATGTGATTGGGATTACGGAGACGTGGCTCCAGGATGAGCAGGGCTGGGAACTCAACATCCAGGGGTATTCAACATTCAGGAAGGATAGAATAAAAGGAAAAGGAGGTGCGGTAGCATTGCTGGTTAAGGAGGAGATTAAGGCAATAGTTAGGAAGGACATTAGCTTGGATGATGTGGAAACAATATGGGTAGAGCTGCAGAACACCAAAGGGCAAAAAACGTTACTGGGAGTTGTGTACAGACATCCAAACAGTAGTAGTGATGTTGGGGAGGGCATCAAACAGGAAATTAGGGGTGCGTGCAATAAAGGTGCAGCAGTTATAATGGGTGACTTTAATATGCACATAGATTGGGCTAACCAAACTGGAAGCAATACGGTGGAGGAGGATTTTCTGGAGTGCATAAGGGATGGTTTTTTAGACCAATATGTCGAGGAACCAACTAGGGGGGAGGCCATCTTAGACTGGGTGTTATGTAATGAGAAAGGATTAATTAGCAATCTCGTTGTGCGAGGCCCCTTGGGGAAGAGTGACCATAATATGGTGGAATTCTGCATTAGGATGGAGAATGAAACAGTTAATTCAGAGACCATGGTCCAGAACTTAAAGAAGGCTAACTTTGAAGGTATGAGGCGTGAATTGGCTGAGATGGATTGGCGAATGATACTTAAGGGGTTGACTGTGGATGGGCAATGGCAGACATTTAGAGACCGCATGGATGAACTACAACAATTGTACATTCCTGTCTGGCATAGAAATAAAAAAGGGAAGGTGGCTCAACCGTGGCTATCAAGGGAAATCAGGGATAGTATTAAAGCCAAGGAAGTGGCATACAAATTGGCCAGAAATAGCAGCGAACCTGGGGACTGGGAGAAATTTAGAACTCAGCAGAGGAGGACAAAGGGTTTGATTAGGGCAGGGAAAATGGAGTATGAGAAGAAGCTTGCAGGGAACATTAAGACGGATTGCAAAAGTTTCTATAGATATGTAAAGAGAAAAAGGTTAGTAAAGACAAATGTAGGTCCCCTGCAGTCAGAATCAGGGGAAGTCATAACGGGGAACAAAGAAATGGCGGACCAATTGAACAAGTACTTTGGTTCGGTATTCACGAAGGAGGACACGAACAACCTTCCGGTTATAAAAGGGGTCGGGGGGTCTAGTAAGGAGGAGGAACTGAGGGAAATCCTTATTAGCCGGGAAATTGTGTTGGGGAAATTGATGGGATTGAAGGCCGATAAATCCCCAGGGCCTGATGGACTGCATCCCAGAGTACTTAAGGAGGTGGCCTTGGGAATAGTGGATGCGTTGACAGTCATTTTCCAACATTCCATTGACTCTGGATCAGTTCCTATGGAGTGGAGGGTAGCCAATGTAACCCCACTTTTTAAAAAAGGAGGGAGAGAGAAAACAGGGAAGTATAGACCGGTCAGCCTGACATCGGTAGTGGGTAAAATGATGGAATCAATTATTAAGGATGTCATAGCAGTGCATTTGGAAAGAGGTGACATGATAGGTCCAAGTCAGCATGGATTTGTGAAAGGGAAATCATGCTTGACAAATCTTCTGGAATATTTTGAGGATGTTTCCAGTCGAGTGGATAAGGGAGAACCAGTTGATGTGGTATATTTGGACTTTCAGAAGGCGTTCGACAAGGTCCCACACAAGAGATTGATGTGCAAAGTTAGAGCACATGGGATTGGGGGTAGTGTACTGACATGGATTGAGAACTGGTTGTCAGACAGGAAGCAAAGAGTAGGAGTAAATGGGTACTTTTCAGAATGGCAGGCAGTGACTAGTGGGGTACCGCAAGGTTCTGTGCTGGGGCCCCAGCTGTTTACACTGTACATTAATGATTTAGATGAGGGGATTAAATGTAGTATCTCCAAATTTGCAGATGACACTAAGTTGGGTGGCAGTGTGAGCTGCGAGGAGGATGCTGTGAGGCTGCAGAGCGACTTGGATAGGTTAGGTGAGTGGGCAAATGCATGGCAGATGAAGTATAATGTGGATAAATGTGAGGTTATCCACTTTGGTGGTAAAAACAGAGAGACAGACTATTATCTGAATGGTGACAGATTAGGAAAAGGGGAGGTGCAAAGAGACCTGGGTGTCATGGTACATCAGTCATTGAAGGTTGGCATGCAGGTGCAGCAGGCGGTTAAGAAAGCAAATGGCATGTTGGCCTTCATAGCAAGGGGATTTGAGTACAGGGGCAGGGAGGTGTTGCTACAGTTGTACAGGGCATTGGTGAGGCCACACCTGGAGTATTGTGTACAGTTTTGGTCTCCTAACCTGAGGAAGGACATCTTGCTATTGAGGGAGTGCAGCGAAGGTTCACCAGACTGATTCCCGGGATGGCGGGTCTGACCTATCAAGAAAGACTGGATCAACTGGGCTTGTATTCACTGGAGTTCAGAAGAATGAGAGGGGACCTCATAGAAACATATAAAATTCTGACGGGGTTAGACAGGTTAGATGCAGGAAGAATGTTCCCAATGTTGGGGAAGTCCAGAACCAGGGGTCACAGTCTAAGGATAAGGGGTAAGCCATTTAGGACCGAGATGCGGAGGAACTTCTTCACCCAGAGAGTGGTGAACCTGTGGAATTCTCTACCACAGAAAGTTGTTGAGGCCAATTCACTAAATATATTCAAAAAGGAGTTAGATGAGGTCCTTACTGCTAGGGGGATCAAGGGGTATGGCGAGAAAGCATGAATGGGGTACTGAAGTTGAATGTTCAGCCATGAACTCATTGAATTGCGGTGCAGGCTAGAAGGGCCGAATTGCCTACTCCTGCACCTATTTTCTATGTTTCTATGTTTCTATGTTTCTATGTATCAGCGCCAGACAACAAGAGGTTATCACAGTCTAATCCAACTTCCAATTTCTTGGGCCTTATCCCTGCAGGTCAAAGCAATGCAAGTGTCCATCCAAGCATCTTTTAAATGTGGTGAAGGTTTCTGCATCCATCAGCCATCCAGGCATCGAGTTCCAGAGCGCCACAAGCTTCTGCGTACAGAAGGTTTCCCCTCAAAATCCCTCTGGTCTACAACCAACCACTTTAAATCTGTGACACATAGTAATTGACCCGTGCAGCACGGAAATATGCCCTTGCTATCCTTTATATTCAGGCCGCTCAAAATGTTATAGAACTCAATGAGGTCTCCACTTAGCCTCCACTGTTCCAATGTGAAAAAATCCAGCCTAGCCAATCTGTCCTCATTGCTATGATTCTCCCATTGCAGGCAGCATTCCAGTAAATTTCCTTTGCACACCCTCCATTGCAACCACATCCCTCCTATGAAGTGGCGATTAGAAATGCAGGCAGAACTCCAGCTGTGGCCTAACTGGAGTATTATACAATTTAAATATAACCTTGGCTAATAAAGGCAAGCATTCCATATGCCTTATAAACCACCTTATCCACCTAGCGTGCAACTTTCAGGGTTATGTGGACAAGCACTCCACGATCCATTGTTCAACTGCGCTATTAAGTGGTCTACCGCTTAATGTGTATAACCATTCATTATTAGATTCCCCAAGTGCATTACATCACACTTCTGTGAATTAACTTCAATATGCCACTGTTCTGCCTGTCACTAAAACATCCATCTAACATTACCATTTTTTTCTATCTGTAAGCCAATTTTAGATCCATCTTGCTATTTGCGCGGGATCCCGTGGGATTTAAGCTTCGTTACCAAATCTACAATGTGGGACCTTATCAAAATGATTGCTAAAGTCCATATACATTCCACCATACGCAATTACCTCATCAACCCTTCTGGTTGCCTCCTCGAAAAATCTGCTCAGATTAGTCAAACTCGATCTTCCCTTAACAAATCCGTACTGACTGACCCTCATTAATTCTTGCCTTAATAAATGTAGATTTATCTTGTATTTAAGGATTTTTTTCAATAATTGTCCCACCACTGAGGTTAGGCTGTGCGGTCTGTAATTACGGGGCCTATGCATTTCTCCCTTCTTAAGCAAGGGTGATCATCATAAGCAGTCGCTCAAATCGAGTATAATTTGCTTCCAAACCATAAAGTTCAGAGTAGTTTCAATGAAGGAACTAATATTCCAGGTCCCGAAATAAATCTTGAAAGGTTGAAGATGCATGTGCGTTTATTTTTAACTTGTGGTGGCCGTTGCACAGCAGCCGCCACATGGGCGTGAGAGAGCTAATCTTGGTCGAGTGGCAAGGTTAAATCAAGGCGCCTGGAGACCAGCTGCACTGCATGCAAATTATGCGCACACTTATCGCAGTGTGGGCTGTTCCGTGCTACCCCAGGACTCTCGCATCTTCTGGGCCCCAAACTCGCGACTGTCCTGGTCCCCGGACACGTCCCTCTACAATCTCTTGCTGCTCCTTCACCCGACCTCGCCGTTCCTGCTGAAACTTCCCACACTCCCACGAGAGTGCACATGAGCAGTCCAGAAGGTGAAAATGAAAGTGAGATACTTACCAATCAAACAGATAATAAGAACAAAAGAACATAAGAATTAGGAACAGGAGTAGGCCATCTCGCCCATCGAACCTGCCCCGCCATTCAACGAGATCATGGCTCATCTGGCCGCAGCCTCAGCTCAGCATACCCGCCCGCTTCCCCATAACCCTTAATTTCCTTATTTTGATTGTATCCAGTTAATATAACAGTAAATGAAATCACCCAATATTACTGCAATATGTTCATGAATCTGTCAGAAGTTTCTTGGCTTCTTGACTTCCTTCCAAATCCTCCTCAATCCCACAACAATCTGATTGCACTCGTGTGTGTCGGGAGTTGATTTTCGTTGATGTTACAGGGAATGGATAATTTAGCTCTGAGAAAAGATTGCATCGGCTCTGGTTGTTGCCTTTGGCACAGAGAAGGCTGAGACGGGACTTTATTGAAGTGAATAAAATTATGAGTTGCCTCGATAGAGTGCATTGATAGGATATATTTCCCTTCGAAGTGGTTAACAACCAGGGGGCACAGATTTAAAGTAATTGGTAGGAGGGAAGAGCGGAATTGTTTTCATACAGAGGGTGGTGGGGGTCTGGAACTCGCTGCCTGAAAGGATGGGAGAGGCAGAAGCCCTCACCACATTTAACAATTGGATGGATGTGCAATTGACGCGGTGTAATCTTCTGGGCTACGGAACAAGAATTGGAAAGTGGGATTCGGCTGGATAGCTCTTTTCAGACGGGGCGCGAATGGTGGGCTGAAATGGCCTCCGTCCGTGCTGTAAATTTCTATGAGTCTCTGACAGCACATCATTTTAAAATAGACACAGAATGATCCAGAACTGACGGCACATCCCGTTTAAACAGGCACAGAATGAATGAGTTGCGATGAAAGTTCATCGACCTGAAACGTGAAAATTGTTTCTCTCTCCGCAGATTATTCCTGGTCTGCTTCAGTGTTTTCAGATTTTTAGTTACAATTTCGGCATCAACACTATTTTACTTTTGTATTCGTTTAGACCGTGGCGCAATGGTTAGCGCATTGGACTTCTAGTGTGCAATTTAGTAAGGTATTCAAAGGTTGTGGGTTCGAGTCGCACCAGATTCGGATTTTGCGTCAGGCTTTCCTGTTTACTGGGCCGCACAATGCATTTTGCAGCATATCAACAATTCAGAGAGGGGAAACTGCTGTCCGAGCACTTCTCCTTACAAAAGTGGCTCCAATCCCACCCACTTTTCCTCTGATTTCTCTTAGCGCCCTGAATCGATTACACAGAAGCAGGAGCAGGCCGTCGAGACTGCAACACATGGACAGCAGGAGTCCATTCACCCTCCAAGCTCGTTGCAATGCACAGGAGGAAGCCATTTAGCTCCTGGAGCCTGTTATACAGGGACAGAAGGTGGAAAGTAACTCTTCGGGATTGAGCCAGAAGAGAGGCAGAAGTCATCCAGCTCCTTGAGCCTGTTGTACAATAAGATTCGAAGGCCATTTACCCCTCGAAACTGTTGCATAGAAAGAGTACGAGGCATTTCAGACCCACAAACCTGTTATACTGGAACAGGAGGATTCATCGAGCACAGTCACAGGTGGGGTGGCAATCTTTTAAGCATGATATTTATGTTAATGCAAGAGTAATCCAGAGAGAGGAATTCACCACCCAACACGAAAGCAGTGAAATTTAAATTCAATTATATAACGCTTGGAATTTAAAAGTATCAGTAATGGTGACCATTTTCGTAACACACCCATATGGTTTACTAGTCTGCTTTAGGGTTGGAAAGCTGCAGTCCTTACCGGTGCAGGCCTATATGCGACTCCAGAACCACAGCAACGTGGTTTACCTTTAACTGCCCTCGGAAATGGCCAAGTGAGTTACTAAGGTGCATGCGATGGCTCACCACGATCTTCACAAGGACAACTAGAGATGAACAACAGATGCTGCCCTCACTAACGTTGCCCATATGCATGAATTTATAACATAAACTTTAGCACCTCTAGTTTGTTAGACAGGAGAAAAAAATGCCTCAAGCTAGGTCAGCGAATGCAGAGTCAGGAGACAACTAGATGAATGGATAAATAACTAGCTTCAAGACAGAAAGCAGAGACTAGTGGTAAAACATAGCTTTTCCTTGTGGCAGATGTTGCGTAGTGGTGTTCCACAAGATCGGTGCTGGAATAACTCTTGTTCACAATTTCTATTCAAGATTTAGACCTGCAAATCAAAACAACAATTTCAAAATGTTGCAGATGACACCACATCAGAAGGATGGTTAATTCTGAGGAGGACTGCAACAACCTAAAAGAGGATATATACAGGCATCCAGAATGGGCATATAATTTGCAAATGAATTTCAAACCATATCAATGTGAGGTAACACAGTTTGGTGGGAAGAATTGGGAAGAATTGGAGGGTGCCAGTCTGGGGGGCGTAGAGGAACAAAGGAATTTCGGAGTACAAATACACAAAACTCTGAAAGTTACAACACATGTTATCAACCCAATAAAAAAAGCAAACCAAGCACGAGGAATTATTTCTCGATGTATTGAATTGAAAAGTAGCAAAGTTATGCGAAACTTGTATTTAATCTTGGTTAAACCAAACTTAGGTTACTGCTAACAGGTCTGGTCGTCAGATTATAAAAAGGAAATAGAGGCATTGCAGAGTTTGCAGGGCAGAGTTAGAACGATGGTACCAGAACAGACGGCGTATTTATATCAGGAAAGGATGAACAGACTAGTCTTTTTTGTCTTGAAAAAGAAGGCTCTGGGATCAGCCTCTTTAAAAGATACTGGGAGAGTGAGGGATGTGCTGGGCCATAATGTTACATATTGTGAGGAATAAAATTCAGCTAGTGCTGATGTCCGACAGTACCTCATGGATACCCAGTTTTCAGCTGCTGGATCTGTTCTGAATCTATTCCATTTAGCACGGTGGTAGTGCCAGAGAACACGTTGCAGAGTGTCCTCCTTGTGAAGACAGGACTTTGTATCCACAAGTACTGTCGTGTTCACTGCAACCAACATTGCCATGTACAAATGTATCTGCGACAGACAGGTTGGTGAGGAGGAGGTCAAGTCGATTTTTCACTGTCGGAGTGGCAGTAGTGAGGGAACACTGCACTGTCGGAGTTGCTGTCTTTCGGATGAGATCTTAAACCCAGGCCCGGTCTGCCCTCCGAGCTGGACCTAAAAATTCCCCAGGCCACTATTCCGAAGAAGAGCAGGAGAGTTCACCCCAGTGTCCTGTGGCCAATATATCACTCAACCAACATCTGGTCATTATGACGTCTTGTGTTCTTGCTAGTGTAAATCTGATTTTACATTTCCTATATTAGAACAGTGGCCACACTTTAAAAGTATTTAACTGGCTATGTAACGCTTTGGGAAGTCCTGATAAGACAAGAGCTGTACAAATGCTCGTTTTTTCTTTTATAGCCGATAAAAGTGCAAGTTAACAAGGCGGGTTAGCTTGGTTGGTTAAAGTGTGGCGTTGATAACTACAAGGCCGCGTGTTCTAACCCTGTTGATGCCTTAAGTTGTTATTTTTTGTGGACGGGGAGGGCATTGCGAGTATCTTAGCTTTATTATTTTACAGGAGCTTAAACATTTAGTAATGAAACTCACACAGTTACTGCAATAATTTGAAACAATGCTGCAAAATCCTAGTTCTGTCGAGAGCACATGGACCTGCAGAATGTTCCCAGCATTTAAAGGACAATTCGATTATCTCCTTTATCTTGGAACTTCTCGTAATTCAATCAGTGAATGGCTCAATGCCGCTGATTGGTTTGCAGTTCAAAGTATGGAACTGAAATATATACAATTCCGGTTTGTAATCGCTCATTCTGAGCATTATTCTGCTGCGAACTGCAGGGTCGCGTAACTTAATGGATAAAGCCTCTGACTTTGCGCGAAACCTGATGTTATCAGAAGAATGCAGGTTTCAGTCATGTTGCGGTCGTTATTGTCAACTCATCAGCTGAAGATGATTTCCACCTCAACTTTGCAGGGCTCTTTTTCGAAAGGCATTATTTTCATGTTGTTTATATTTCTTAATGATCTTTACAACAATCTCTAATTTTGAACAGGCTCGAGATCAAATAATCAATTTGCTCTAGAATCGCTGCGCACAGGGATCGAACCTGCACGGCAAAATCCCATTGGATTTTAAGTTTAACGCCGAAGCCACTTGGTCATCGCAGCTACACAATATGCTTTAATTAATTGTCTAATGTTCTGTGCTAAATATCAGACAATTGGCCTGCATGCTTGTCCTGTTGCATGTCTCAGTCAATGTGAAATATTAAAATGTAGAATCATAGAATCTCACAGCACAAAAGGAAGCAATTAGGCCAAAGTCGACTGGAAACAACTACTTGAAGTTAAATCAGTGTCAGACAGTGCGAGTAATTTAAGGAGGAGAACTTGAGAGTTCAGAGCAAGTGTGTTCCCTTAAAGCAAAAGTGTGGGAGTCACAAATCTAGAGCCCGTGGATTTAAAGTGACATGCAAGGTAATATAAAGAAAAAAAGAAGGCTTACGATAGCACCGACGGCTCAATTCTGCAGAAACACAAGAGGAGAATAGAAAGTGCAGCGGTAAATTAAAAAAGGAAATCAGGAACGCAAAGAGAGAGAGAGCATGAAGAAATGTTGGTAAGTAAATGCAATGAAACCCAGAACATGATTTATATGTACATTAAGAGCAAGATATAAACTAAGTGAAGAATAGGGTCTATAAGAGACAATAAAGGTAACTTGTGTGTGGAGGCGAAGACGTGGGCTTCGTTCTTCATGAATACATTGCCTCTGTTTTCAGAAAAGAGAGGGGTGATGCAGACATTGCAATGAGGGAGGAAGAGTGTAAAATATTTGATGAAATAAATGTCGTGAGATTGGAAGTAATTAGGGAAGTAGCAGAATTGAATGTGGATAACTCACCAAGCCCGGCTAACATGTTCCCAGATTGCTAAGTGAAATAAAAGGGGAGATACCAGAGGTTCTGGCCATCATTTTAAAATCCTGTCTGGCCACAGGTGTGCTGCCTGAGGACTGGGAGACGCCTAACATTGTACTTTTGTTTGAAAAATGATATAGGAATAGATCGATTAATTGCAGGCCAGTTAGCCTTAACTTGGTGGTGGGGAAATTATTGGAGGAAATTTTGAGCGCAGGATGAATCTTCATTGCGAAAGACACGGATTAATCAAGGCGAGTCAGCATGGAATTCTTTAGGGAAGATCATGTCTGACTAAGTTGATTGATATTTTTGAGGATGTAACGAAGAGGGTGAATCTATCGACTTTTGTAGGAAAAATAGAAAAGCAGATTTATTTAAAATGGTGAGAGAGTTGCACATTTTGGTGTTCAGTAGGACCTGGGTATTCTTGTACACGAATCATTGAAAGTTGACATGCAGGTACAGCAAGCAATTAAGAAAGCAAACAGTATGTCGGCCTTAATTGCAAGAGGATTTGATTATAAGAGTAAATAAATCTTACTGCAATGATATTGACCCCTTGTGACACAGTAGCTGCAGCACTTCATACTGTTTTGGTTTTCTTACCTACGGAAGAATATATATGCCATTGAGAGGGTGCAGCGAAGGTTCACCGGACTGATTCCTGTGATGATGGTGTTACCTTTTGTGGAGAGATTGAGTAGACTAGGACTATATTCTCTAAATTTTAGAAGAATGAGAGGTAATCACATTGAAACATACAACACTCTTTCAGGGCATGGCAGAGTAGATGCAGAGAGGATGGTTTATCTGGCTGAGGGTTCTTGAACCAGGATTCCCAGAATAATATGGAATTTGCGCAGGAAAGTAGATTTGAAGCAGAAGATCGGGCATGGCCACATCGAATGTCGGAGGGGCCGAATGGCCTATTCCTCGTCCTATTTCTCATGTTCTTTTGAGACTAAATGCCCTTGGGATCAAATGCAAATGGCAAGTTGAATCCAAAAATGGCTCAAACGCAGGACGCAAGGGATAATGTGTGAAACGTAATTTTGTGAATAAAAGGTTGTTCCGAGTGGGATCCCACAGGGCACAATATTGCTCCCTTGCTTGTTGTGGCAGATATCAATGATTCCGACTTGGAAGTACCGGGTATGATTAAGAAATTCGCAAATAAGACAACATTTTGGCTGTGTGATCTTTCAGAAGCCGAAAACTGTAGACTGCAGGAATATATCAATAACAACATTACAACATAAGAACTGCGAGCAAGAGAAAGCCAGGTGCCCCCTCGAGCCTGTTCTGCCATTTAATTAGATCATGGTTGATCGGCTTATCGATTCAGCTCCATTTCCCTGCCCGCTCCCCATGTCGCTTGATTGCTTTATCACTCAAAAATCTGTCTACCACCGTCTTCAATATATTCAAGGACCCAACATCCTCGGGAGCATATAATTCCATAGATTTACAGCTCTCTGTAAATTAGCACGAAATATAAAACCAGATAATAAGACTTTCTACAGCTATATGAAAAGGAAAATAGTGGCTCAAATAGAAGTTGGTCCCCTTGGGAATGGGACTGGCGAATTAATAATGCAGAACAGGGTAATGGCAGAGAGGTTGAACAAATATTGTTTTTCAGTCTTCACGGTAGAAGACACGAAGGAAATCCTAATAGTGGATAATCGTGGGGCTATAGAGAGGTAATTAATGAATACAATCACTCTCACTAATGACGTAGAACTGAGCAGAACAATGGGGGGAAAAGGTGGACAAGACCCCTGGACTTGATTGCTTACATCCTAAGGTCTTAAAAGAAGAGGCTGCAGAGATAGTGGATGCATTAGTTGTAATCTACTGAAATTTCCTGGATTCTGGGTCTGTCCCAGCGGATTGGAAAATCACAAACTTAACGCCACTATTTAAAAAAAGGATGCAGACAAGGAGCAGGAAACTGTAGACCAGTTAGCTTAAATCTGTCGTTGGGAAAATGCTGGAGTCCATTTTTAAGGAAGCAGGCGCCGGATTTTTGGAAAAGCATAATTCAATCAAGAACAGTCAGCATGGATTTACGAAAGGGGAATCATGTTTGACAAATTTGCTGGAGTTCATTGAAGTTTTAACGAGCTGGATGGATAAGCGGAACCAGTGGATGTGTTCTCTTTGGATTTCCAGAAGGCATTCGATAAGGTGCCACATAATAGATTACTGTACAAGGTAAAATTTCGCGGGGTTGGGTGTAATATATTAGCATGTAGAGAGGATTAGGCAAACTAACAGAAAACAGAGAGTAGGGATAAATTGTTCATTGTTGATAAACAGTGACAAGTGGGGTGCTGTAAGGGTCGGTGTTGGTCCTCAACTATTTAAAATCTATATTAATGACATGGATGAAGGCACAAGATGTAATGTAAGCACGTTTACTGATGATAGAAAGATGAGAAGGGAGGCACGTTTTGAGGAGGACACTAATTATTGGCAGATGGAGAAATGTGTGCTTATCAACTTATCAAACAATAGAAGAAAAATGATAATTTAAATGGAGAAACATTGCACAATGCTGCAGTACAGATAGTCCTGGGGGTCCTTGTGCATGAAACACAAAAAGTTCGTGTGCAGGTACAGCAAGTAACCAGGAAGGCAAATGGAATTTTGATATTTATTGCAACGAGGATAACATATAAAAGCAGAGAGGTCCTGCAACAACTGTCATGGATATTAGTAAGGCTACACCTCGAGTACGTCATACAGTTTTGGTGTCTATATTTAAGGAAGGATATACTTGCATTGGAGGCTGTTCAGAGAAGCTTCACGAGGTTAGTTCTGCAGAAGACGGGGTTGACTTATGAAGATAGGTTCAGTAGGTATGGCCTAAACACATTGGAGTTCAGAAGAATGAGAGGTGACCTTATTGCAACACATAATATAATGAAGGGGCTCCACAAGGTGGATGCAGAGAGGATATGTCCACTCAAAGGGGAACATAAAACTGACGGACATAGTCTCAGAACAAGTGGCCGCCCATTTAAAACTGAGATGAGGAGGAATTTCTTCTCTCAGAGGGTTGTAAATCTGTGGATTTCTCTGCCCCAGAGAGCTGTGCAGGCTGGGTCATTGAATATATTTAAGGCGGAGCAATAATGGAAAAAAAGGTTTATGGTGATCGGGCAGGGAAGTGCAGCTGAATCCATGAACAGATCAGCCATGATCTTATTGAATGGTGAAGCAGGCTCGATGGGCCTAATGGACTACTCCTGCACCTATTTCTTATGTTCTTATTTCCTTTTGTTGTTATGTTGTTGTGTAGAATAAATTCCTCCTCATCTCTATTTTAAATGGGGTGCCCCTTGTTCTGAGACTCTGTCCCCTATTTTTACTTTCACTAGAGTGGAAATATGCTCTCTGTATCCACCTTTTCGAGCACCCTCATTAACTTCGATGTTTTGATAAGATCACTTTTCGTTCTTCTGAACTCCAATGAGTATAAGCCCACCATATTCGACTTTTCTTCAGAAGTCAACCACCTCATCTCCAGAATCAACCTAGTGAACCTTCACTGAACAGCTTCGAATGCAAGTATATCCTCCCTTAAATACGGAGACCCAAAATGTATGCAGTACTCTAGGTTTGGCCTCACCAATAACATACATACTTGTAGCAGGACCAATCAGCTTTTATACTTCATTCCCTTGAATAAAGGCCAACATTCAACTTGCCTTCTTGATTACCTGCTGTACCTGTATATAAAAATTGTGTGTTTCATGCAGGAGGAGACCCAGGGTCATCTGTACTCTCGCACTTTACAATTTTCCTCCATTTAAAACTAATTTGCATTTATACACTTTCTGCCAAAGTGCATAATCTCACGTTTTCCCACATTATACTGCAAATGACAAATGCTTGTTCACTCTTTTAGCCTGTCTATATTCGTTTGCTGATTTTTTGTGTCCATCTCACAATTTGCTTTCCTACCCAACTTCTGATCATCAGTTAACTTGGCTACATTACACTCGGTCACTTCATCGAAGTAATTAATATAGACTGCACGTTGTTGGGCACTCGCACCTATCCCTGCGGCACCCCACTATTTACTGTTTGCCAACTGGAAAATGACCCATTTATCCCGAATCTCTATTTTCTTTTAGGTAACCAATCCTCTACCAATGCTAATATATTTCCCCGAACCTCTTGGACATTCATCTTGTGCAGTCACATTTTACGTGGCTCCTTATCGAATGCTTTCTGGGAATCGAAATACAACACATCCACTGGTTACCTCTTATCCACTCTACTCGCTACATCCTCAAAGAACTCCAGTAACTTGTCAAACATGGTTTGTCTTTCATAAAACCATGATTGCTCCAAATGACATACTTCTTCATTAATAGTGGATTCCAGCATTATCACACCAATGGATGTTAGGATAACTGATCTACAATTTGTTGTTTACTGTCTGGCTCCTTTTTTCATTATGGGCGTTGCATTTGTGGCTTTCCAATACGCTAGGAGCTTCCCAGACTCCCGGAGAGTTTGGGAGATTACAACCAATGCATGCACGACCTCTTCAGTTACTTCTTTTAAGACCCTGGGATGTAAGCCGGCAGATCCAGGGACTTGTCCACCTTTATGCCCATTATTTCGCTGAGTACTATTTCTTTCGTGGAGTGAGATCCTTCCCTTCCTATAGCGCTGATTATCCGCAATTGGGATGTTTTTGTGTCTTCTACCATGAAGACCATTAATAAATAATTGTTCAACGTCACTGCTATTTCGCTGCTCTACATTATTAATTACATAGTCTCGTCCTCTAGGGAAACAACATTTACTTTTGACACTTTTTTCTTTTTTGTGTGCCTGTAGAAACACTTAGTATCTGCTCGTTTACTTTCAGGTGGATGTGCAATTGAAGTGCCATAACGTAAGGTCTACGGACAAAGTGTTTGAAAGAATAATTCGGTTGGATAGCTTTTATTCGGCACGATGGCCCTAAAAGGCCATTATGTGTGCTGGAAATATCTATGTTTCTATGATTCAATAAGCTGCCTTTTAATATGATGATTGAAGCGCTACTTTTGCACCTCAAGCAAATTCATAACTAATAATGATCGAACTCAAACAATGAAAATGCATTTGTAGGACAAGCTACAAGGCCGTGGAATGCACTGGCCCAGCAGCAAATGTCAAACATGGTTTAGAAACCGGCAGCGTGTGGGTGGAAGGGCAGAGAGAGGCAAGAGAGCCACGGGAAAGCCACACAGCAGCTTCGAGAATTCCTCCCTGACTACATCATCGTTGCACACAACACGGATGATTTTGCTGTTAAAATGAATGAAAGGCAATTTAAGCTTGCAACTGTTCATCTTTCTGTCCTGTTGCAAACATAGGGAAATAGCTACAATAGGAGGCCAGCCTGCTCTGCCATTTAATTAGTTCAGGGCTGATCTGTACCATTTGCCCGCCATAATTTCATAAATCTTGATATCCGTGCCGAACATAATTTCCATCATCCTGATTTATGAAATTGTCAAATGACCCCCAATCACAACAGATTTTTAGGGTGCACGTTCTATTTTGCTCTGTGTGAAAAACTGATTTCTTACATCATCCATGAACGGAATAACACTCATGTTGTGAACATACCCCATTCTGTGGGACCCTCGCACCTGAGGAAATCGTGCATCTATCTTACACATATTTGTTTGCAGTTCTCAACCAAGTTCACACCCAGATCATTAACTGCAACTATGATTCAGAAATTGAGCACGTGTCTCTTTCAATGATGATACTTTGCACCCTATCTCTGTGATTGGATGCGTTGTAGATCCGTGGTAGTGGGAGGCAACAACTTCGGGATATGGGCCATGACAGGCACTGCTGCTTATCATGGCTGCCTCACACCTCGCGGGTGCTGCGGGGATTTGAACTCCTTCATGTGTCCCACAGGTAGAATCAGTGAGCAGTGACAAAGTTGGCCCATATAAGGAAGAGCTTTTATATGAGTGTACTTGAGATAATACTGGGTCCATATATAGGCAGGGTGTCATTTTTTGGGATACTGATGATGCAACAGGATTTCAGGAATACGTCGAACTCTAGATAAGTGGACTGCATGTTTGATTCACGCCCGGGTCTCGGCCGCTTTTATACCAGATGAGTGTCTCAATAAATCGTAACCCCTCAGAAAAACCACATTCACCTGTCAATATTTAGCGGTCGAGTTTCTCGGAACGATGTGTGCCATCCTTTCATTTATGCATTTGTTCAACCTCCGGGAAAAGACGGAGATATAAACATTTTAGAGGGAAATATTCTAAACATAACTACAAGTCAGTGTCTTTGGTTCGATTGTCCACGCTGCGCAGCCGCAGATAAGACTAGTGCAGTGATGCAGCACAAGGTCACTTCCAGTGTCGTCAACACCAAATCCTCCCTAAAATTCTATCCCGCAGCACTGGAATGGTTCTATAGAATAGAATGATATGGATGTATACTGCACTACGCATTGTGCAACATAGGCTCTCCCGAGCCAGAACATTTCAGTGCATTTAACGTGTTTTTTGGCGTCATCATAACATTGCCAAACTCAATCTAAGTTTTCCAGTCACAATCGTGCAGACAATTATATGGTGGGACTGTGAGGAACATGTTTGTAGGCAGCGAGCGGGGCGGTTTTCCAGCTCCCATCAAACAGCTTGATTTTCCGCCCTAAAATATGTCATGCAAATATGGAATACATGTAGGGCCTATTTTTCAAAATTCTCAGCAATCTGTACAGGAGAATCCTTGCTTGTGTTGCATATGATGCAGGAAACATGTATAGCTAATCCATCAGTTTAAACAACGTCCCATGTGTACCGAATGTCTTGTCTAAGCGTTCAATTCGAATCTGTTTCTGGCACATTTTTCTTAACATCACAGTTAACACTGGTTTATGAATGAATACGGCCCACTCCTTCCAATAAACAAGAAATACTAAAGCTCTGCTTTGAAACTCGCAACTGCTCCTGAAACATTGTGGCACATTGGATTCTAAATGCTCACATGGAACCGCTAATAAGTTGATAAGTGCGGACAGAACAAGTGTACTTTGAAAGTCGCTAGAAATCTCACAAACAAAACCATTGCCTCCCCATGGTGAGGCTCAAACTCACAACCTCGGATTGCCCACGCTTGAACTATCATATCAGTAATGCGCAATAACGAATTGCGCCACTAAAGCCACACCATGATACGCTGAGGCATCAGTACTCCCATCATACAGCTGGAATTTCCACCGGTCTTATAAATGAGACGACATAGAATCAGACAGCTCAGAAATAGGCCATTAATCCCATCGTCTCTGTGCCGCTCACTGAAAAATGTGACAAGTTATTCCCACGCCACCAATTTTGAGCTATAGCCTTCCTTTACATTTCTGTGTATATGTATATTTGTCACAACGCCAGATGGAGTGAGTGCAACCTATGGCTCTCCTAATGACATAGAAACATAGAAACATAGAAAATAGGTGCAGGAGCAGGCCATTCGGCCCTTCTAGCCTGCACCGCCATTCAATGAGTTCATGGCTGAACATTCAACTTCAGTCCCCCATTCCTGCTTTCTCGCCATACCCCTTGATCCTCCTAGTAGTAAGGACCTCATCTAACTCCTTTTTGAATATATTTAGTGAATTGGCCTCAACAACTTTCTGTGGTAGAGAATTCCACAGGTTCACCACTCTCTGGGTGAAGAAGTTCCTCCGCATCTCGGTCCTAAATGGCTTACCCCTTATCCTTAGACTGTGACCTCTGGTTCTGGACTTCCCCAACATTGGGACCATTCTTCCTGCATCTAACCTGTCTAACCCCGATAGAATTTTAAACGTTTCTATGAGGTCCCCTCTCATTCTTCTGAACTCCGGTGAATACAAGCCCAGTTGATCAAGTCTTTCTGGAATCCAGGGACATAACACAAAATTAGAGCTGTATTCCATTGAAATTAGAATGATAACGTGTGATTTGATCGGAAATGTCAAGATATTAACGGGAAATGTCAGTGTAAGCAGAGAAAAACTTTTCCCGCTGACTGGGGAATCTCGGAACAGGTGGTATAGTCAAAGAATTAGAGCCAAAAGTGAAAATAAATAACACTTCTACTCACAAATGATGGTAGAAATGTGGAACTCTCTTCTGCAAACGAGAGGTGCAAACCTCCTGACATTCGAACACAGGACGACATTCACAAACATTAGCGGGAACAGCATGTTGTAGACACTGCTAAGCGAACCGACAACCGACGGATCAGATCAAAGCTCTGCAATCTTGCTAAATATAGTCATTCATTTTTTAAGTAAATTTAATTAATTCCTGGGATTTTGGTATCGCTGGCAAGGCCAGCATGGATTGCCCATCCCTAATTTTCTTGAGAAAGTGGTGGTGATCCGCCTTCTTGAGCCACTACTGTCCATGTGTTGAAGGTTCTGTGAAGGATGGACTTGCAGGATTTGACCCACTGATGATGAAGAAACAGTGATATATTATCAAGTCCGGATGGTGTGGAACTAGGAGAGGAACTTGGAGGCGATGCTGCTCCCGAACTCCTGCTGTCCTTGCCGTTCAAGATGGACGAGGTTGCGGCATTGGGAGATGCTGTTGAAGAAGCCTTGGCAAGTCGCTGCGGTGCAACTTCTAGATGGTACACACTGCAGTCACTGTGCGCCACTGGTGGAGGCAGTGAATGTTTTCGGTGGTCGATCGGATGCGAATCAAGCGGGTTGCTTTGTCTTGGAAGCTGTCGAACATCTTCAGTGTCGTTGGAGCTACACACATCCAGGTAAGTAAATGTATTCCAAAACACTTCAGATTTTTGCCTTGTAGATGTTGGAAAGTGATTAGGGAGTAGGAGGTGAGAAACTATCAGCAGGATATCCACCCTCTGACCCGATCCTATATCGGATTACTTGTTGTTACATAGGATTAAATAGCATACAGTATCATAGAATCTTATAAATTGACAGCACAGAGGGAGAGCATTTCGGCCCATCGTGTATGCAACTGCCAACCAAGAGCTATCTAGCCTAATCGCAATTTACAGCACTTGGGACGTAGTCCGGTAGGTTACGGCACATTAATTGCACATCCATTTATTGTTTAAATGTGGTGAGGACTTTTCCCACATCACCCTCTCTAGCAGTGGGTGCCAGGCCCCCACGACACTCCGGGTGGATAAATTACGCCTCATAACTCGTGGAATCCTCTCCAAGAACATTAAATCTATGGCTCCTAGTTTGTGTCCTGTCTGCCATGGAAACAGGTGTTCCTATCTACTCTATCCAGGTTTCTCATCATTTTCTACACCTCAATAAGGTCTCACTTCAGCATGCTCTATTCCAAAGAAAGCACAAGCAGCATCTGCACACTTTACTTAGCCAAATGCCTGCAGTCCAGGCAACATTCTTGAAAACCTCCACAGCACCCTTTCCAATGCAAGCACATCTTTCCAGAAACGTGCTGACCAGGACTACAAGCAGATATCAGTACTACGGCCTAAACTGTGTTGTTTTATAATTCAAGTATAATGTCCTTGCTCTTGTATCCCATGCCTCGACTAATAAAGACTAGTATTCCTCATGCCTTCCGAACCACCTTATGTACCAGGCCTCTTCAGGGATATATGGTCCTGCACTCCAACGCCCCTCTGTTCATCTACACATCTCAGTGGTGTAACATGTAATGGTTATTGCCTTGCATTGTTGGACCTCCCCAAATGCATTACCTCACACTTATCCGGATTGAATTCCATTTGCTACTGTTCTGCCCACCTTGCCAGTTGTAGTGGAATTTTTTGGCTATGCCTGCTATGAACCTAATTTGGACTCCAACATCCGCTGAACCAGAGTCATGAAGATAGGTGAAGCATGACAATGGACGGATGGAGGGGGCACACAGCTGCACGTTTGTTCTTACTGATATCTGCTTGTTCTTCAGCTTATAAAGGGGAACTGAATGTTTAGACAACGATCTCAGGGTCTCACGTAACTTATTGCGGAATGTGTCTATTTTTCTGTTGTAACCTTGATGAAACACGCAGTTGTAGTATGCGATCTTAAATTTGGGGCACTCTTTGCCAATTGGGGAGTTTCTGGTGTTATGGTTGCAGAACCTGAGAACAGATCTCAGATGTGGTCACGTCTACAAATACATATATTAAACTTACGTATTTTCCCACTTAAAGCAGACGGGTGTCTCGAGTCTTCTTCTTTGACATAGATTTGTACTCCAACATTTTTAGCATCGTGGCACGAGTAGGACCTGGCGGAGGGGTCACAACAAGAGTGAGTGACTTTTAAATACCACTCACAAATTCGGTGACCTGGAAGTCGATGATCAGATCGGGCACAGATCTGAATCAAGTGAGGTCTGCGGAGTGGGTAAGACACAATTTTAATAATCGGTTCTTTACAGAAATACGTTTTAAAGTAGGAATTATAAGTTAGTGACAATGTTGTTGCCCCAAAGGACCGGTTAGTAATTGTAAGTAAGCAGTTAGATGAACTGGGAGATCTTGGGTAGGATTAAAGTCGCGCGAAGGGGGCAGTGCGGTGAGACCGCCCATAACCGGCTCACAGAATGGCGTTGGGGAAAGAATTAGACTATGGTGAGGAAGGCACCGTTACTAAATTCTATGCAGGCGACCGGAAGGCCTTAATCGACAAGATGCTTAAGGATGGATGGTGTCCCGAGAAGGATCCCACTCGCACAATACAAGTATTGACTGTCGTAACCCCATCGGGGAGCTAAGCCAACAAGGAAACTTCTGTGGGACTATATTGGTTGATGATAACGAGGTGGGTGTGGGGGCGTGGGGGGAATGGTTGTGATGGGAATAATCGAAAGGTCACTTCTGTGGAGACAGAAGTACAGACAGTCTCTGTAAATAATTTTAAAATAAGATGATAAACAGAGCGCTTTAATGTAAAATGGTCCAGTGATTGGGAAATAGAACGGTTAAAATGGACTGATGATAAGCTAGAATTAAAAGTATGTTCGAGCTCGCACTGGTAAATAGTACAATTATATGCTGGAAATGCGGAGAACGAAGTAAAGATATTGTGTACCGACCAGGCAGGAAGTTCAGTCGATACAAAACGTAGAGAGTCAAGTGATAGAAAGCATTTACCCCAGAATATCCATACCTGCAGTGGGGGAGGGCCCTGGAGAATAGTCCCGTGCGACCCACTCCCGAACTATTGCCCCACCAAAAGGAAAGGGACCGCAAACAGTCTGGTATGGAGATCGGAGGGAACAATGCTGTATTAGAATGTATACCCTGAAATTCTATCTGTAATATTAAATATAACCAATTTAGGACTGCCAGAAAAGTGTGACCCGAAAGTAAGGGCGCTATAAACCCGTTTGCTGCAGGAGATATTGGAAGACTATCGGGGTGGCTCAGGGGCATCTAGCTTTCTAGATCCTTTCAAGACAAGCCATACACGGAGGCATGAACGGGATTTGGTCAATGATATCCTGACAGGAGTAAACACGGGAACAAAATCTGTTAACGTCCAAGGTATGCAATGTCGAGAGGAACAAACAGAGCGGGTCAAAGACACAGTCAGGTTTCTGCTATAGAAAGGGATAGGAAACAGCGAGGACCTTGCTAGCGAAAGAGATGGGACAGCGGGGAGCTTAGTTAAAGGGATTATTGTCCTGAATGACCACCCTGCCACCATTAATCACCGGATTAACCTAGAATTTCATAATGAAGAGGATGAGTTTCAGCCAGACATCTGCCACACTTACGGTGGATGGATGATCGGGCAGGTCAGAAAAGACCTGGACCAAACACACTGGGGCAAAGACCCGGAGTGGATTAACAGCAACCATCTGTTCCGCCCAGCAGAGCAACCGGTGCAACTGGACGCATGGACGATGAAAGGAATGACAAGATTCTTTCCATCGACAGGCAGATGCAACGATTCCCATGCTGCCCTGGAGGGGATGGTCCTCATGTTTCCAGTAAAGGCAAAGGCGGAGTATGGACATTATCCCCATTTTGAGGTGGAGAAACTGGGTCTAATCTGGGTTGAGAACTAGATGCGGTATTACTGATGGATCAATATGCGATCAAACGGAATGGAAGCACGAGTGGGGTCTCATTATTAGGTTGCCGCAGGAGAGGAAGCCTAACGATATGTCCACATCCAGTGGACTGTGGGAGTAACGACAAGTGCGGATTTAATCGGACAAAGGGATATGTCTTAGAAATAAGCCCATCAGAGTTAAAACCAACTCACTCAGCCTCCTGTGGAAAAGGTGAATACTGTGTGGTAACCAACCAACTAACTGATGACTATGGCATTTATCACCGCAACATCCCGAACCCCAGCTTCTGCTTCACCGCGAGTCTACCAGTAACGATTGGACGAGCGCGAATGAAATATATCCATGCTTGAGAAACTATTAAGCTGAAATTGACTGATGACATTAAGCAAGCTTTATACCAATACCACAGTAAGCTGGGTGCCCAATACTTCACCAGCCTGCGGACCTGATGTAAATCAAAGACCTCACTCTGGCAAGCATAAAACGATACCACATTATTGAAAAGGAGCTACGTATATTGGAAAAAAGATATTGCAAAAGGCCTTCAATATACACCTTGGTATAGAAGGCGTGGAATGGGGACTGAATGTTAATATACACCATTGGATATGAATAATCTCACACATATTAGTGGCTGTAGAATTGGTTTTGTCATTGAGATACTTGTTTCTGTGTTGGACTTCTTATAAACTCCGCAGGGTAAAGAAGCGAACGCTGACTACTGTATTGGAGGTAAAGACATTATTGATTACAGGAATCTAATTCAGAAACGTCTGGATCTCAGTTCTCCCCAACCTAGCGGCTGATAATGACAGCAGGTGCAGGGAAAATGAGTAGCGGAGTGCCAAAAATGATCAATTGGGCTAGCCAAGGATCAAAAGGAGGGATATTGTAGGGGGAACTTTATGGTAATTCCTGCTATGAACCTAATTTGGACTCCACTATCCGCTGACCCTCTGTCATGAAGATAGGGGAAGCAAGACAATGGACGGATGGAGAGGGCACACAGCTACTCGTTTGTTCTTACTGATATCTGCTTGTTTTTATGCGGATAAAGGGCAACTGAATGTTGAAACAATGACCTCAGGGTCTCATATACGTTGTTTCAGAATGTGTCTATTCTTCCGTTGTAACCTTGATAACACACGCAGTGTTAGTATGCGACCATAAATATGGGGCACTCTGAGCCAGTCGCGGTGTTTCTGGCGTGATGGCTTGCGGTACCTGAGCAAAGATCTCGGATATCACCACGTCTACAAATACATATATTAAACTTATGTGTTTTCCCAAATAAAGCAGATGGGTGACTCGAATCTTGATCTTTGAAATAGATTTTTATCCCAACACCAGTACATTGATATCTTCCAGCTATCGGCAGCATTCTTCTTCAATATCAATGGCAATGAAACCGGCCCTTCCACCCCACCAGTCCATGCTGTCATGCATGATCCAATTCAGCCACCTCTCATTCTTTCCTCATCTAAATCTATCAGCATAACCGTCTATTGCCGTCTCCCTCATATGCGTGTCTAGCCTTCCGTTAAATGCATTTATGCTATTAGCTCCAACCACTCCCTGTTGTAGCGAGCTCCATGTACCCACCAATATTTTGGTAAGAAAATTTCGTTTGAATTCCTTGTTGGATTTCTGGTAGACTGTCTTACATTCATCGCGTCTACTTATGCTGCTCCCCACAAGTGGAAACATTCTCTCTGTATCTGTTCTATCGAAACCTTTCATAATTTAAAGGTCCTCAATTCGGTCACCCTTCAACCTTCTGTTTTCAAAGGAAAGGATAACCAGGATAACTTCCATGATTCTCAAAGTTATACCTCTAGAAATAAAGCAACGCACCTGATTCGCGTTCCTTGACGTTGTTAACCTGTATGGCAACTTTTACTGATTTGAATAATTGTACTCCGTGTTCGCTTTGTTTGTCTACCCCACACAGGGTCGCATCCTCAAAATAATAAGAGATCTCCCTCTTCTTCCTACAATATATAACACCTCACATTAATCTGCGTTGAATGTCGTTTTCCAATTGTATTCCCAATCTGTAAGTTCAGTAATATCCTCCTGCAAGTTCTTGCATTCGTCCTCTGTATTCACTAACCCCACCACCGCCCCCGCCATACAAAGTTTAGCTATGCACAAAGTTAGAAATTGTAAATTCAGGTGAGTTTATAATGCGGAATGAAAGAAATGGCAGACCAATTGAACCAATTATTCGGTTCTGTCTTCACGAAGGAAGATACAAATAACATTGCGAAAGTACTAGGGGACAGTGGTTATAATGAGAAGGAGGAATTGAAGGATATCCTTATTAAGCGGGAAATTGAGTTGGGAAATTGATGGGATTGAAGTCTGATAATTCCCCGAGGCCTGATAGTCTGCATCCCAGAGTACACAAGAAAGTGCCCCTAGAAATAGTGGTTGCATTGGTGATCATTTTCCAACAGTCTATCGACTCTGGATCAGTTCCTGTGGACTGGATGGTCGCAACTTAACACCACTCTTTAAAAAAGCAGGGAGAGAGAAAACGGCTAATGATAGACCGGTTAGCCTGACATCAGTAGTAGGCAAAATTTTGAAATCAATCATTAAGAATGAAATAGCAGCGCATGAGGAAAGCAGTGACAGTATCGGACCATGTCATTATGGATATATTTAAAAGGAATCGTTCTTGACGAATCTTCCTGAATTTTTTGAGGATGCAACATGCAGAGTGGACAAGGGTGAAACAGTAGATGTGGTGCATTTGGACTTTAAAAAGGCTTTTGACAAGGTGCCGCACAAGAGATTGGTATGCAACATCAAAGCACATGGTATTGGGGGTAAGATACTGACGTGGATAGGGAACTGGTTGGCAGACAGGAAGCAGAGAGTCGTGATCAACGGGTCCTTTTCAGAATGGCAGGCAGTGAATAGTGGAGTGCCACAGGTCTCAGTGCCGGACCCCAGCTCTTTACAATGTACATTAACGATTTAGATGAAGGAATAGAGTGTAATATCTCAATTTTACTGATGACCCTAAACTGGATGGCGGTGAGAGCTGTAAGGAGGACGCTAATAGGCTGCAGGGTGACTTGGACAGGTTAGGTGATTGGGTAAATACATGGCAGATGCAGTATAATGTGTATAAATGTGAAGTTATCCATTTTGGGGGCAAAAACACGAAGGCAGAATATTATCTGAATGGCGGCAAATTAGGAGTAGTGGAATTGCAACGAGAGCTGGGTGTCATGGTTCATCAGTCACTGAAAGTGAGCACACAGGTACAGTTGGCGATAAAGAAGGCAAGTGGTATGTTGGCCTTCATAGCTAGGGGATTTGAATATAGAAGCAGGGAGGTCGGGACAGGGCCTTCGTGAGGCCTCACCTCGAATATTGTGTTCAGTTTTGTTCTTCTAGTCTGAGGAAGGACGTTTTGCTCCTGAGGGAGTTGGAGCGAAGGTTGTCCAGACTTATTCCAGAGTTTGATGGGTTTTCATTTGAGGAGAGACTGGATCAACAGGAACTTTATTCACTCGAGTTTAGAAGGTAAAGAGGGAATCTCATCGAAACTCACATGATTCTGTCGGGACTGGACAGGATAGATGCAGGAAGAATGTTCCTGATGTTGGAGAAGTCCAGAACCAGGGGACATAGTTTTAGGATAAGGAGTTAGCCATATAGGACTGAGATGTGGAGAAACTTCTTCAATCAGCGAGTTGTTAATCTGTGGAATGCCCTGCTGCAGAGAATTGTTGATGCCAGTTCACTGCATATATTCAAGAGGGAGTTAGATATGGCCCTTACGGTTAATGGGATCAAGGAGAATGGAGAGAAAGCAGGAAACGGGCACTGAAGGAAAGATCCGCCATGATCTTATTGAATGGCGGTGCAGGCTCGAAGGGTCGAATGCACTAATCCTGCAGCTATTTTCTATGTTTCTATGTATCGAAATCATTAATGTAAATTATGAACTACAGTAGTCCCAGCATTGATTCCCGTGGAACACCACCATTCACCTTCTGCCAATGTGAGTAGTTATATTTGACTTGCCTGTGCATGATGGCATATTCCAAATGTAAGGATTGGGTGAATAAGGTGGAGAAGCTGAAAGTACAGATAGACACCTTGAAATATGATGATACATTAACGATTACAGAAACATGGCATAAAGAGGGCCAGTGTAGGCATCTCTAGATTCCTGCTTACAAGATTTTCAAACAAGATAAGGATGGGCATAAAAATGAAGGGGTTACAATTTTTGTTAAATAAACAATTACAGCTGTGAGAATAGTTCATAAGTTAGAAGGATTTTCAAAAGAAGCTAAATAGGTTCAACATAAGTAGAAAAAGCGGCAAACGCATGACAGGGATTGAACTACAGGCCCCCAAACAATCCGAGGGAGTTAGAAGAAGCAATCTGTTGGAAAATATCTGAAACATGCACACATATTAGGTAGCAATAGTGGGCGATATCAATTAATTTAATATTAACTGTGATATAAGTAGTGAAAATTTATTGACGGCACAGATAGCTCAATTGCATTTAGGATATCTTTTTGTTAGCCAATTAATAGCAAGCCAAAAAAGGGTTTTGTACTTAGTTTTACGTAATTAAGCTGGGCAGATGTAAATCATATCAGTGGGAGAGTCACTGCAGTGCACCCGCGAAGCTGAGGACTTCGTGGATAGCACGTTTCTTGATGTGGTCACCTCGCAGCTTAAACGTGTGCAGGGTGAGAATGAATGTGCGGCAGCCAGACTGAAGAGAAGGAACAGCCAGGTAGTTCAGGATTCAACTGATTTCTTCTCACTCTCCACCCAGCTTTCTGTTCTGAGTACTGGTGTGGGGGTGGGTGGGTGGATCGTTCATCAGAGAATGCAGCCAGAGCCAAATCCACGGCACCACTGCCGGCTCAGCTGCCCAGAAGGTAGGAAGACGAGTGGGAGCAATATTTTTAAAATATTCAATAGTTTTCCGTGCAGACACGCCACAGACATCACTCCAGAATGATATGTTGCCTCTATGGTGCCAGGATCAAGGATATAACTGAGCGGTTGCAAGGGATGCTGGGCGGATAGGGTGAACAGCCAGAGTACTTGATACATTATGATACTTGAAGGCAAAAACTGTGTTCGAGCATTGGGAGGCATTCAAAGAGCAGATCCTTATGGTTCAGGACAAATGTCACAGATCGCAAGTGGGATGAGGCACTGCGTGTTGATTTGGGGGAGCTTGGAGAGGGATTAAAAAGCATAAGGTGCAGCATTCTTTTTGTGGTGGAGGAGAAGCGAGAGATCATGGCAAAGATGCTGCGAATGTTTGTGTCGGAGAAGGGGCTAGATATTTTGGCGGAGGAGCACTGACAGATCGTGGTGGATGTGCAGCGAATGCTTTTGTTGCACAGGAACGGCAAGAGATCGTGGTAGAGAAAAGGTCAGAGATCGCGGTGGAAATGGAGCGAATGATTGTGGCGGAGGAGTGGTGAGAGTTCGCGGCAGAGGTGCGACAAATGAAGGTACGGGGCACAGAATAGGCGACGGCCCAGGGGCAGCACGGGCTAGCCCACACTGCGAAATGTGTGTGCACTAAGTCCATGCAACAGAGCAGTTCTCCAGCGATCCAGCTTAACCCATGCCACGAGATAAACTCCTAGCTCTATCAAGTCCCGATTGTGGCTTATGTGCAAAGGTCACCACACGTTAAAAACATCCACTCGCTGGAATCTTTCACCCTTCAATTTGTGTTCCGGACTGAATTAACGGGTCCTTCATTGAAACAAATGTAAACTCATGCTGAAACAAGTCATCCTTGTTCGAAATATCGTCTAAGTTGATGATAAAAAGAAGCACCACAACGTTAGTAAATTCGGCTTATGCCCGGTGCCACGTGCCAGCGAGGAGAATTATATTAGAGCATTTACTGTAACATGACTGAAAGAAGGGCAGGTACGATAGGTCAACATTCCTGGTTACATGTTTGTCAGGCAGGTGAGAGGGAGGATAAAACCGAGAGGAGTGGGGAGCTCGCAGTATTGATTAAGTAAACAATTGCAGCTGTGAGGTGAGATAAAATGTTAGAAGGGTCTTCAATTCAGGCTATACGAGATAAATTGAAGAATATAAAAGGGGCTGGGAGTGTCGGAGAGATGCCAAGAGGGAGATCGACGAGCAATAATATAGGCAAATGTCTGAGAAGTGCAACAATTTGAGGGCAATAATAGAAGGCGATTTCAACTACGCTAATATTAACTACGATAGAATTGGTGTGAAAAGTATAGCAGGTGCAGAATTCCGGAAAGTTATTCAGGAGATCATTTTTAGCCAATATGTAGCAAGTCCAACATGATAGGGGGCGGTTCTGGGCTTATATTGAGCGAATGATGCTGAGCAGGTCGAAGATGCATCAATCGGGAACATTTTGGTGCTTGTGATCATAACTCAGTTAGATTTAGTGTAGTTATGAAATTGACAAAGTTACATCAGGAATATAAAATCTCAAGTTGGGAAAAGTCAATTTTGGCAAACAGAGATCGGATTTCGCCACAGTGGACTGGAAATAGCTACTTGAAGGCAAAAACTGTGTTAGAGCATTGGGAGGCATTCAATGAGCAGATCCTCAGGGTCCAGGACAAATATGCTCCTTAAAGGGAAAGGGTGAGACTAACAAATCTAAAGCCACTTGATGTCAAGGTGCTTGCAGTCTAGAATAAAGAAAATAGGGGTACATATGCCAAAGTTTGGGCTCAATAGTTCAGAAACTCTGGAGGAGTAAAGTAAGTGCAAAGTTGAAATTTAAAACGAAATTGGGAAAGCAAAGAGAGATAATGAAAATATATTGCCAAGTAAATCAAGGAAAATACAAAGATTGACAAATACATTCAGAGGAAAGGATATCAAAAGAAAGTGTAGAGATCATTAGAGACGATAAAGGTAATCTGTGTGTATGCTTTAAATGAATACTTTGCAACTGTGTTCTCAAATGTGAGGGGCGATGCAGACGTTGCAATCGGTGAGAAGTATGAAATATTAACTGAAATAATCATAGTGAGAAAGGTAGTATTGAGGGATTTAATAGCTTTGAAGGAGGAAAACTCCACAGGGCCGAGAGAAGGAAAAGAGGAAATAGTACAAGGTCTGATCATTATAATACTCTCTGACTACAGGTGTCGTGCCAAAGGACTGGAGGACTGCTAATGTCGTACATTTGTTTAAAAATGGATCGATGAACATTTAAAGACCAGTCAGCCTTAGCTCGGTTGTGGGAACATTATTTGTAAAGATTCTGAGGAACAGGATAAATATTCATTCGGAAAGATACAGATTAATCAAGGACAATCGCATGGATATGTTAAGGGAAGATCGTGTCTGAGTAAATAGATTTCATTTTCTGAGGAGGTAACAAGTGCATTTTTGTAGTGCAGGTGGATTTTCGCAAGGTTTATGACAAGTTCCCATATGACAGACTGCTCACGAAAGTAAAAGCCCATGGGATCCAAGGCAAAGTGGCAAAGTTGAATCCAAAATTGTCTCGGAGGCAGGAAGCAAAGACCAAAACGTGTTTTTGGAACGGAAAAGCTGTTCGAGGGAGGATCCGCAGGACTCCGTAGGAGGATCCTTTTTCTTTGTGGTCTGTATCAATGATTTAGATTTGAATGAAGGGCATATGATTAAAACGTTTGCAGATGAATCAAAAATTGGCTGAGTGGTAGATAATGTAAAATAACGTTGTTGAATGCAGGAAGATATCAATTAAATGGTCAGCTGGGCAGAATCGTGGCTTATGGAAACCAATATGTAGAAACGTGACGTAATATATTTGAGGACAGCGAACCAGGCAAAGGGACGCACGTTAGATGGCAGGACACTGAGAAGTGCAGTGGAACAAAGGGAACTTTGAATGCATGTCCACAAATCCGTGAATGTTGCAGGACAGCCACAAAATATCGTGCAGAAGGCATACGGAATGCTTTCCTTAATTTGCCGAGGCATAGAATACAAGAGGGATGATATGTTAGAGAGATAATCAAATGTGTCATATGGGTCAAATTGATGAATACAAAATGGGCGATCACACTGCTGCGTGTGCATTAAGACCACAAAACTGTGGGAGGGAGATGGCAGATAAAATATGTCGGCAAATTGCTGTGGGGCATAAACCATAGGATAGTAATAGTCGGGGATTTTAACTATCCAAATATTGGGAAACATATAGTGTAACGGGGAGAGAGTGTAGAATTCTTAAAATGTATTCAAGATAATTTATTTCACTCAGTATGTAACAAGTCCAAGAGGAGATGTGGCGGTTTTGGATTTTGTTTTGGGAAATAAAACTGGGCAAGTTGAAGTGTTATCAGTGGGAGAGCAATTGGGTGCTAGTGACCGTAATTCAGTCAGATTCAAGGTTGCTGTAGATAAGGAAAATGATGGGCTGGAATAAAAGTCCCAAATTGGGAAAAAGCTAATTCTGCCAAGTTGAGGAGTGTTTTGGCCACAGTGGACAGGAAACAGCTACTTGTAGGTGAATAATTTTCGGAACAGTGCGAGGCCTTCAAGGAGGAGATCAGGAATGTTAAGGCCAAGCATGTGCGCTGAAAGTATAAAGCTGGGAAAAAAAAGTCGAGATGCGCCTGGATGTCTCGGGACTTACTGGGGAGGATTAAGAAAACAAAGGACGCTTTTTCTGATACCAATGGCTAAATACTAATAAATCTTTGGAGGAATATAGAAAGTTAAGAGACTATATTAAAAATGATGTTAGGAATTCTGAGTGAGAGCATGAAAAATTATTTGCTCGTAAAATTAAGGAAAACCCAAAGATGTTCTACAAATATATTAAGAGTAAGATGGTAACTAAAGAATGGATAGGACCTCTTCGAGACCATGGGGGTAATCTTTGTGTGGAGGCGTAAGATTTTGCTGAGGTTCTTAATGAATACTTTGCATCTGTTTTCACAAAAGAAAGGGGCAATGCAGATACTGCCATCGAGGAAGTGTGTGATATTCTGGATGAAATAATCTTAGAGAGAGAGGAAGCATTCAGGATTTTTAGCAGGTTTGAAAGTAGATAGGTCTCCAGGCCTGGATCACTTCTATCATACTTCAACTCATCCTATTGGCATAACCTTCTATTACTTTCACACTCATGTGCTTAGGTTGCTCCCTCTTTAATGCATCTGTGTTATTCGCCTTAACTCGTGCTCGTGTTAGCACCTTCCACATTCTGATCAATCGTTGGTGAAGAAATTACTCTTGAATTGCCTATTGAATTCATCGGTGTCTGTCTTACATTGATGACTTGTAATTCTGAACTCTTGCACAATAGCGTATATTTTCTCCACGTCGACGCTATCATATCACTTCAGCATATTAAAGTCAATATCTGCCTTGACTTTTGCAGATAAAAGCTTCCCAGTCTGTTCAGTTTTTCACGATAAGTAAATCCTTCCAGTTCTGTCCGAATTGCTTCCTGTTGTGCTGTGAGATTCAATGATTCTACGATTTAGTTTTCACGTTGACTGGGAAATACAAGAGGGCAAGCATGCCGACCAATTGTCTTAATTTTTCAAACGACCATTAGATTATTAAAATAATTGCAAAATATAGATGTGATAGCCGAGTTGTAAGGCATTGGATTTGAAATCCAATAGGGTTTTCCGTGCTGGTTCGAACCCTGCTTGCAGCGATTCTCTGACGAGATGGCTGAAACCGAGACTGAACGGAATTCCCTTTTGTTAAAATGATTGATGCAAACTTATTATTCGAATTGGAAACACTAATAATTTACTAGAATCAATAAGTGATTGTTTGTTTGTTCGAAACTTTTGCAAAGAGCAGTGAGAAATAATAACAGAAAACAGCATTAAAAAGTGCACTTTTTAAAGAGCCCTGCAATGCTTGACAGGATACCACATTCAGATGATGAGCTGAACAAGTTTAGGCAGTACTCAAACCTACAATCTTCAGATAACATCAGTGTTTACATCGAAGTCAGACTCTATCTCCATTAAACCACGCTGCTCCTGCAGTACTCTGCAGACTAATATTGAGAATGAGCGATGATTCACGGGAATTGTGTTTATTTCAGTTGCATACTGAGAACCCAAACCAATCAGCGGCAGTGGGCCATTAACTGATTGAAATATGATAAGTCCCAAATTCTCGGAGATAAGCGAACTTTTCATTAAAAACAATCCGTCGTTCCACGAGCTCTTATCAGAACTAAGATTTTGCATCATTGCTTCAATGTTTTGCAGTGCCCTTGTGAGATACGTTCCTAAATGTTAAACGTTCTCTAGAATAACAAAGCTAAAGTACTCGCAACACCACCCTCCCCCACGCAAAAAAAAAAATGTCCCGTACGGTGATGGAACCCGGGGCCTTCACGTTAAATGCACCATGCATGAATCATCTGAATTAACCGGCCCTACTATCGTGTACTTTTAGCGGATGATCTAAAAGAATAAAACGAGCATTTCTGCAGCGTCGTTCACCTCAGGACTTCCCAAAGCGATTCACAGCCAGTTAAGCAGTTTTACAGTGTGGTCACATTTGTAAGGTAGGAATTGCAAAAGAAGATTTGCAACAGCAAGAACCCACGCTGTTATAGTGAACAGATGTGGGTTGAAGGACGTCCATTGGATCCATGACACCGGAGTGAACTCTCCTGCTCTCCTTCCGAATAGTGGGCGTGGGATATTTTAAGTCCAGCTCGGAGGGCAGACAGGGTCTCGGTTTAAGATCTCAAACGGAAGTCAGCAACTCCGAACGTGCATCACTACTGTCGCTCCGACATTAAAAAACCAACTTGACCTCCTCCTCACCAATCTGTCTGTCGCAGATGCAACTGTCCATGGCAATATTGGTAGTAGTGAACACTGGGCAAACCTTGTTGATACCAAATCCTGCCTTCACACGAAGGACACTCTGCATCGTGTTGTCTGGCACTACCACCGTCCTAAATGTGATAGATTCTGAAGAGTTCTAGCAGCTCAAAGCTGGGCATTCTTGAGGTGCTGTCGAACATTAGCAGCAGCAGAATATTATTCTGTAACCTTATGTCCAAACATATACCTCACTCTACCGTTATCTTGTAAACAGAGTACCAAACCTGGTTAGCGCCTCAGCCTCTTTTTTCAAGTGAAAATAGACCCAGCATGTTCAACCTTTCCTGATATGTGTGCACTGGCTGTTCATGTATCATCCTCGTAAATGTTTTCTGCATCCTCTCAATGCCTCGATATGCTTTTTATAAGATGGCGAATGGAACTGTAAGCAGCACTCTGTGTGGTCTAACAAAGGTTAAATACAGGTTTAGAATAACGTCACTACTTTTAAATTCTGTACGTGTAGAAAAAAATAATCTCGTTTTCTTTGCCTTTTTATAGCCTTGATAACCTGTGTCTTAACATTTCGAGTTTTGTGCATTTTTCTTCCATCGTCGCTTTGATCCTCTACACCACCCAGACTGGCATCCTCAAATAATATGTAACCACCCTATTTTCAGAACAAAATATAACACCTCACATTTATATGGTTTGAAATTCAAATGCAAATGTTTCATGATCTCCTGTAATTTGTTGCAGTCCTCCTCAATTTTGACCACCCCCCCCCCCCACCCCGCCTAATTAGATATCACTTGCAAATTTCGAAATTTTGTTTTTGCTTCCTCGGTCAAATTTTCAATATAATTTTTGAACAACAATGGTCCCAACACAGTTCCTTGTGGAACACCACTAACCACCTTCTGCCAATATGAAAAGCTCCATTTAAACACAACTCTCTGCTTTACGTCTGGAAACTAGCGAGCTATCCATTCTTCTAGTTGTCTCCTGATTCAGCATTCTCTAACCTGGGCTTGAGGGTCTTCTTGTTCCTGTGCAACAATCTAGAGGTCCCAGTGTTTTATTTGATTAAGTCAAGCATGTTGACTTCGCTAGCAAGGGCAGCATTTGCTGCCCATCTATAATTGCCCTTGTTAAGGTTTTGGTGAGCAACCATATGCAACTGAATGTCTCGCCAGTCCATTACAGCGGGCAGTTAAGAGGATCCGGAGTCACTTATAAGCCCAGACTGGTAAGGTCGGCAGATATCCTTCCCTAAAGGATACTAGTCAATCAGATTGTTTTGTTACGATAATGGTCACCATTACTGTCCTTTTAAATTCCAGGTTTATTTAATTCAATTTAAATTACCGTACTCTAGTGGTGGGCTGTAATTTTCTGTCTCTGGATTAGTAGTCCAGTGAAATAACAGCCATGCTACTATGAGTGGCCGCCAGTGTAATGTGCTCGAGGGGTTTAATGACTCCTCCTGTTCCTGGGCAACAGTTGGAGGTAAGCAATGGCAACCCCCTGGACGGTGAGAGAATTATCATGTCACTATTATTGGTCTCCGCCTGTTTAATGTCTTCGAGGGTCCGAATGACTCCCCCTGTCCCTGTGTGTAATAACAGAAGAGTCCTTTATTGTAAATTGCCTCGGGTGTGCACCCGATTTATTTGATTCCCACTTCCGTTAAGAAAAAGATCCGACTTCCTGTATTGCCTAAATGACATCCGACAGTGGCGCACTCTGGTGTCAGTTAACCTAAACATAAATTTATTACCGTGTTCATCATGTTGAGTGTTGGAATGGCAACCCCCTGGTCCTATGTAATAGGCTCGAGGTGTTGAATGGCCTCATCCTATTTCTGTGCAACATGTTCGTGGGTTTGTCATTGCCTTCTCGTCATCTGTGCTACAGGGTCGCGCAACAGAATAGAGTTCTACTGTCCTTTCTCATGTCCTTTGCAAGTGATTTGAGGGGTTAATGGACTCCGCCTGTCAGAGGCTCGATAACTTGCTCCTGTTGCTGCGCAAGTGACTCAGGGCGCCCAGAGATTTCAAAGGATTATTGTGGCCTTTGTGAAACAGCAAGATATGGGCTGCAGTTTCACATCTCTGAAATTCTGATTTGCTACAAAATTGATTGTGCGTACCAGGAAACATAAAATCCTGACCTAAAATCCCTCTCTGGTCGGATTCAAACCCACAATTTCTGAATACCTTATATTACATTAACTAAAAGTCTATTTGTCTGATATGTTCAACCGATCATTGGACTGTTAAATATATTGCTAATGAAGCTGCAAAGGCCGAGTTATTAAGGCATTGGATTTTGAATCCAATAGAGCTTTCCCACGCAAGTTCGAACCATGCTTGCAGCGATTCTACCGTAAGTGTTTATTTCTTTAATTGTATCCATGTGGACAGCGCGGGAATCTCATCACATTTCTCTCCAATGCCCTTTATTGCACTGATTGATGTGGATCTGATGTTGGAATTGTAAACACGATTAATTTAGAGGCATTAATTAATGATGGTTGGTTTGTTGGAAACGATTTGCAAACATCAGTGAGAAATATACACAGGAAACAGAATGAAAAAATGCCTTTTAATAATGAGCCCTGCAAAGTTTGGAAGGACATCACTTTCAGCAAATGAATGTGAACGTGGTTTGACTTTAAAAGTGGAACAAGATTTGACAAAAGCACCAACGCAAGCCTCGAATCTGCCATTTTCTGATAACATTAGGGTTTGCATCAAAGTGAGATGCCTTAGCCAAATGGCCAAGCGTCCGATGCAGTGCAATGCAGCTTGATGGTGAGAATGAAGGATTGCACACCTGAATTGTATTTATTTCTGTTTGATATCTTCCACTGCAGACCAATCTGCGGGAGTGATCCATTCTGTGATTGAAATACGAGACGTAGCAAAGCCGCGCAAAATATGCAAATGTTCATTAAATGCTGAAAAACTAATATTTTGCAGCATTGCTTCAAAGCATTGCAGGTCCATTGTGAGTTCCTTTCCTAAATGTTAAAGCTGCTCTAAAATATTTTCACACTACCACCAACAATAAAATAAATAGCCAATACGTGAATAAATCCCGCTACTTTGGCGTTATTCGCATCAGGCTCTAAACAGAGATAACCGGCCTTATTGCTATGCACTTTTTTCAGACGCTGTGAAAGAAAAAAACTATAATTTCTACGGCGACTGTCACCTCAGGACTTCCCAAAGCAGTTCGCAGCAAATTAAGTATTTCTAAATTGTGATTATTGTTGTAATGTAGAAATTGCAACAATTGACACTATGGAAGGAGGACATTTGAGCTCATCGTGTAGATGCCGGCCGACCAAGAACTTCCCAGCCTAAATCCGACTTTCCAGCTCGATGTCCCCTCTGAAGGTTACTGCAATTTTAAATGCTCATGCAAGTATTTTTAAATTGTATGATGGTTTCTGCCGCTACCAGCCAATCAGGCAGTGAGTTCCAGACTCCCACGACCAACTCATAGCTTGTCGAAACAGCCGTACTTCCCCAATATCATTAATATATTCCCCGTGGTTGTTAACCACTCTGCCAAAGGAAACAAGTCCTTCCTACCCACTCTATCTTGGCCTCTGATAATTTTATACACCCGAATATGGTCTCTCCTCAGCGACCTCTGTGCCATAGAAAAGAGAACAGCATTTCCAATCTTTCTTTAAAAAAAGCCCAGTCCAGGCAACATTCTTGCAATCTCCTCTGCACCCTTTCCAGTGCAATCACATCTTTCCTGAAATGTGGTGACCATAACTGAACACAGTAGTCCAGCTTCAGCCGAACCAGTGTTTTATGCAGTTGAAGTATAACCTCCGAGATCTTGTAATCAATGCCGCGAGAAATATAGGCAAGTATTCCACATGCCTTCTGAACCACACTATCTAACTGGCCTGCTACCTTCCATGCCTTCTGAACCACATTATCTACCTGGCCTGCTACCTTCAGGGATCTGTGGACTGGCACTCCACGGTCCCATTAGTCTACTACACATTTCAGCGTCGTACCAATTAATGTTTATTCCCTTGCCATGTTAGACCTCCCCAAATACATTACCTCACAATTATCCGAATTTAATTCCATTTGCCACTGTTCTGCCCACCTGCCCAGTGCATTGGTATCTTCCTGCAGTTTGCAGCTTTCTTCTTCATTATCAATGACACAGAAACAGGCCATTTGGCCCAAGCAGTCCATGCCGGCATTCATGCTCCACTTCATCCTCCTGGAACAGCTTCTGCCACTGTGAATAGTTACATGTTACGGCACAAATCGCGAAGAAATACCACCAACGATGTGTCTGCAAGATGCTCCAAATGGCCCAGGATGACAGACGCATCAATATGAGAATCCGCGATCAGGCCGACATCCCCAGCATCTAAGCACTGACCACATTCGACCAGCTCCATTGAGCGGGCCGCATTGTTCACATGCCTGATGCAAGATTGCCAAAGCAAACGCTCTGCTCGGAAATCATTCACAGCAAGCGAGCCCCAGGTAGACAAAGGAAACGTTTCAAGGACACCCTCAAAGCCGTTTGATAAAATGCAAAATCCCCACCGAAAACTGGCAGTCCATGGCCACAGACCGCCTCAATTGGAGGAAGAGGATCCTGGAGTGCGCTGAGCACCACGAGCTTCGTCCCCGAGTGCAAGCAGAAAGCAAGTGCAGGCAGTGGAAGGAACTTGCGGCAAACGAGATTCCACACTCATCTTTTCCTTCAACGAAGGTATGTAACACCTGTGACACAGACTGTAATTCCATTCTTGGACTGTTCAGTCACCGAAGAACTCTCTTTTAGAGTGCAAGCAAGTCTGCCTCGAATTACGTGGGATTGACTATGATGATGATTGTCCAGTTAATTTGTGCTGAATGTTGACCTCCACGATTTTGTTGGTGAAGGAATATGTGATGATATTGTGAAGTATCACTGGAGTTCAGAAGAATGAGAGGGGGTTTAATAGAAAGGTATAAAATTCTGATGTGTTTTGATAGGCTAGATGCAGGAAGAATGTTCCCAATGTTGGGGAAGTCCAGAACCAGGGGTCACTGTCTAATGATAAGGGGTAAGACACTTAGGACCGAGATGAGGTGAAACTTCTTCATCCAAACAGTCATGAAGCTGCGGAATTCTCTGCCACAGGAAGTTGTTGAGGCCAATTCACTAATTATATTCAAAAAGGAGTTAGATGTTGTCCTTGCTACTCGGGGGTCAAGGTGTATGGTGAGAAAGCAGGAATCGGGTCCTTAAGTTGCATGTTCAGCCATGAACTCATTGAATGGCGGTGCTGGCTCGAAGGGCTGAATGGCCTACTCCACCACCTATTTTCTACGTTTCTAAGTTTCTATGTTTGTGAACCTTACCTGTGTGTAAGACTTGCCACAAGTGGGCACACTTGTGGGAGATATATGGGTCACCTGTGGGTACCCTGTTGCAAACAGGTATAAAAGGCAGTCCACCACGTTGCTGCCTCACCTTTAAGTTATATTAAATGATCCAAGGTCACACTGGCTTAAGTCTACAACACAACCTCTTGTATTTATTCTCAACATAACCACTGGCGACGAGTTACAGACCATGAATTCCCACGCGGAATTGGTTGCCTTTGGTATACTTGACAGATTTATTGAGGATGATGATTGGGACGCCTTCGATGTGCGCCTCGACCGGTACATTGTGGCCAACAAATTGGTCACACCTGAAACAGAGTCAGCGCAGATTCTCCTCACCATATGTGAGTCATTGGTATATGGCCTAGGAAACAACTGGTTGGCAGTGACCAAACTAACGGACAAATCGTACACGGTGCTGTGCACGCTTGCTAAGGATCGCCTCAAGCCCAAGGAGAGCTTTCTGATGGCCAGGTACGGTTGTTAGACACATTGTCGCTCCGAGGGCCAGACCGTGGTGAGTTTCATCGCCGACGTTAAACGCCTTGCGGGGCAGAGCGACTTTGCAGGTCCTTGGGGAAAATGTTGCAGGGCCTTTTCGTGCTTGGAATTTGAAACGAAGTCATCCTTTACAAGCTGCTATCTGCCGAATCCCTGTATCTGAGCTGGGCCACCACGATAGGCCAGGTCTTCATATCCATGAGCGACAACACGAAGCTGATATATTCACAGAATCGAGGCACACCGGCAAGTACTAGACGTAAAATGATGCATTCAGCAGGCATGACTGTACACGATTGGGCTAGGGTGACTCAGAGGCCGCTTGGGAGTGCTAATGTGAATCCATTGACGCCATGCTCGTGCTACGGGGACAGTCACAGAGCCTATCAATGTCGCTTTGAGCACTGTGTGTACAGGGGCTGTGGGGCAATGGGGCACCATCAGCGATTGTGCAAGCGACCTCGGACTCACAATGTGGCACAATCAGCTGAGAGCGACGGATCCAGCGCAGATAACGCTGAACGAGCAGGAGAGGCAACTCAGCTGGAGGATGTGAAGGAAGTGCATGGGGTATACATCTTCACCAACAAAAGCCCTCCGATAATGATAACAATCAAACTTAGTAGCATTCCAGTCTCCATGGAACTTGGTTGGGGAGCAAGCCAATCAATATTCAGCCACAAGGCCTTGGACAAACGGTGCAGTAACAAGGCACGGAGGCCAAAACTGAGCGCCGTTCACACTACACTTTGCATTTACACCAAATAACTCATACCTGTCATCGGCAGTGCGGCAGTGAAAGTAGCGTATGAAGGAATGGTGCATGATTTACCACTATGGATTGTACCAGGCGATGGCCCTACGCCGTTCGGCAGGAGCTGGCTCGGCAAGTTCCAGTGGTACTGGGACGACATCAAAGCCGTGTCCCAAGCAGATGACGGTCCGTGCACCCACATGCCCAACAATTTCCCGGCACTATTTGAGCCAGGCATCGGCAAATTCACAGTGAAGATCCACCTTTTTCCTGGGGCATGGCCCGTTCATGACAAGCCCCGTGCAGTCCCACATATGATGCGAGAGAAAGTCGAAATCGTGATGGACAGACTTCAACAAGAGGAAATCATATCGCAAGTCGTGTTCAACGAGTCGGCCAGTCCAATCATGCCGGTGCTGAAGAGCGATGGGACGGTCAGAATCTGCGGCGACTGCAAGATGATAATCAACCGAGTCTCGTTACAAAATCAGTATCCACTATCCAAAGCGAAGGATTTATTCGCAACGCTCGCAGCGGGAAAGTTGTTCCCCAAGATGGACCTCACCACTGCTTACTTCAAGCAGGAGCTGGCTGAAAAGTCAAAGAAGTTGACGTGCATCAACATGCACAACGGACTGTCCGTGAATCACAGATGCCCCTTTGAGATTTGCTTGGCAGCGGCCATCTTCCAGAGGAACATGGGATTCTGCTGAAATCGGTTCTTTCACAGTGGTGTACGAGGACGACATCTTGATCACTGGTCAATTGCAAAACCTGGACGAGGTTCTAAAGCGACTGGATCGAGTGGGACTCAGGCTGAAACGCTTCAAGTAATTTTTCCTTGCGCAAGAGGTCGAATTTCTGGGGAAAGAAATTGCGGTGGACAGCATCAGTTTCACGGACTCCAAGACGGAGGCCTTCGAGAATGCACCCAGACCACAAAACGTGACGGAGCTGCCTTCGTTCCTGCGACTCCTCAACTACTTTGTTAACTTTCTACCGGGGTTGAGTACTTTGCTGGAACCTTTGCATTACATGCTACGCAAGGGTAACGACTGGGTTTGGGGTGAATCTCAAGAAACAGCCTTTCACAAGGCCAGACACATGCTGTGCTCCAAGGAATTACGTGTATTGTCGGACCATGTAAACGTTTGGTACCAGCAAGTGATGTGCAGTTGTACACGGTCGGTATGTGTTACAACAAGCAAATGTATCAGGCAAACTGCAACCAGTTGCATATGCATCCAGAAATTTGTCCAAGGCTGAAAAAGACTAGAGTATGGTGGAGAAAGAAGCGCTGGCTTGTGTATACGTGGTTAAGAAAATGCACAAATAACTATTTGGTCTCCGGTTCAAGATCGGAACAGACCTGAAACCTCTCACATCACTCCTCTCAGAACGCAAATGTATCAACACCAATGCTTCGTCTCACATCCAAAGATGGGCACGAACGTTGTCTGCATATGACTATGTAATCCACGACAGACCAGGCACAGAGAACTGCGCTGACACGCTGACTCGGTTGCTGTTCCCCACTGCCGGTGTGGAACTGGTGCAACCTGCAGACTTGCTTCTGGGATTGGATGCTTTTGAGAGCGAGGGGTCGCCAGTCACGGATCGCCAGATCTGGGCCTGGATCAGGCAAGACACCCTGTTATCACCAGTAAAATGGATGCATCCTCAATGGGAGCTGGTCGGTGGTTCCCTGAGAAATGCAAGAGTAAATAAAAAATAGATGCAGGAGCAGACCATTTGGCCCTTCGAGACTGCACCGCCATTAAATGAGTTTATGGCTGAACATGCAACTTCAATACCCCCTTCCTGCTTTCTCGCCATACTGCTTGATTACCCTTGTAATTAGGATTACATCTAAATCTTTTTGAATATATTTCGTAAATTGGCCTCAACAACTTTCTGTGGCAGACATTTCCACAGGTTCACCACTCTCTGGGTGAAGAACTTTATTCTCATCTCGGTCCTAAATGGCTTAACTATTATCCTTAGACTGTGACCCCTGGTTCTGGACTTCCCCAACATTGTAAACTTTCTTCCTGCATCTTACCTGTGTAAACCCGTCAGAATTTTAAACGTTTCTATGAGATCCCTTCTGATTCTTTTGAACTCCAGTGAATACAAGCCCTTTTGATCCAGTCTTCCTTGATATCTCAGACCGGCCATCCCGGGAATCAGTATGCTGAATCTTCGCTGCACTCCCAAAATAGCAAAACTGTCCTTCCGAACGTTAGGAGAATAAAATTGTACACAGTACTCCAGGTGTGGCCTCACCAAGGCCCTGTACATCTGTCGTAACACCTCCATGCCCATGTACTCAAATCTACTAGCTATTAAGGCCAACATGCCATTTTCTTTCTCAACTGCCTGCTGTACCTGCATGCCAACCTTCAATGACTGATGTACCATGACACCCCGGTCTCGTTGTACCTCCCATTTTCCTAATCTGTCACCATTCAGATAATAGTCTGTCTCTCTGTTTTCACCACCAAATTGGATAACCTCAAATTTATCCACATTATACTTCACCTGCCATGCATTTGCCCACTCACCTAACCTATCCATGTCACCTCATAGCATTCTCCTCGCAGCTTACACTGACTCCCAACTGAGTGCCATCCGCAAATTTGGAGATACGACATTTAGTCCCCTCGTCTAAATCATTAATGTACAATGTAAACAGCTTGGGCCCCAGCACAGAACCTTGCGGTACCCCACTAGTCACTGCCTGCCATTCTGAAAAGTACCCATTTACTCCTATTCTTTACTTCCTGACTGCCAACCAGCTCTCAATCCTCGTCAGCACACTAATCCCAATCCCATGTGCATTAACTTTGCACATTAATCTCTTGTGTTCGACCTTTTCGTAAGCCTTCTGAATATCCAAATACACCACATCAATTGGTTCTCCCTTACCACTCTACTGGAAATATCCTCAAAAAATTCCAGAAGGTTTGTCAAGCATGATTTTCCCCTTCAGAAATCGATGCTGACTTGGACATATCCTCTCACCTCTTTCCAAATTCTCTGCTGTGAAATCCTTAATAATTGATTCCATCATTTGCACACTACCGATGTCAGGCTGACAGGTCTATACGTCCCTGTTTTCTCTAAGCCTTTTCACTGATGCAAGGACGAATTGTCAGTCCTGTCGAATTGTGTCCCATGGGGAATCGCGTTATTTTGCCCAAAAAGGGCAGGGGAACGCTTATACGTGGCCTACACAGTGCCCACGAAGGCAGAGTCATGATGAGGGCTCTAGCCCGGTTGCACGTATGGTGGTCCTACATCGACTTCGAATTAGAGTCATCCGGACACCAATGCGACATACGCTCACAGCTGAGCAATGCACCCACGGATGTCCACTGAGTCTGTGATCACTGTCCTTCAAATCATAGTCCAGTGTCCACGTAAAGTTCACTGGCCCCTTCCTCGGGAAGATATTTCGAACAGCAGTGGACGCTTCCTCAAAATGGTTTGAACGTATAACAATATCATCATGTACATCCACTGCCACCATTGAAAGCCTCAGGGCCAGGTTCGCCACCAATGGGTTAACCAACGTCCTTGTCAGCGACAATAGTCCATTTTTCACCAGCTCGGAATTCAACGATTCAACACACGCTATGGTGTCAAGCAGGTCAGGTCTGCTCTATTTAAACCCGCCACCAAATGGCCAAGCGGTTGACAGTCCAAACCATCAAGCAAAGCTTGAGACGTTTAACTGACAGCTCCTTGCAGACCTTGTTATGCAGGGTCCTGCTCAGCTACCGGACGCGCCCCCACTCCCTCACGTTTTTCGCACTGCTGAAATGCTAATAAAGAGAGTAATCAATATCAGGCTCTCCTTCGTCCAGCCGGACCTCAATGATCACATCGAAAACCGGCAGCAGAGGCCGAATGTGTGCCATGATCGCACGGCGGTCTCATATGACACTGATGTCAATGACCAGGTGTTTGTTCTAAATTCTGTGCACGGTCCCAAGTGGATTGAAAGCACAGGATTAGCCAAGGAAGGGAATAGAGTCCTTGTTTTGAAATTGTTGAATGGGTAAACGTGTAACAAACACCTCTGTCATACGAACTGCAACTCACGGGCTACCAAGAACAATTTGAGGAACACCCCACCATCGACGATCAACCACACATAACCAATCGGCAAGTGTTATCAAGTCAACCACGATAATGAACCCAGCTTGCCCGACAGTCCAACCAGACCAGCTGAGCTTCCATGCAGCGATGACACGATAAACTCACAAATGCAAGGATGTCAACTCAGGCCATCGATCATGGAACAGAGACTGCCAGATCGCCTGAATCTATAAGTAAACTGTACTCAAGATTTTGGGGGGAAATTACATAACGTTTGTGAACCTTACTTGTTTGTAAGACTTGCCTCCAGAGGGCACACGTGTGGGAGACCTATGGCTCACCTGTGAATAACTTGGAGCAAGCAGGTATAAAAGACAGGCCACCATGTTGCTGCCTCACCTTGGAACAATGAATTAAGTCCACAACACAGCCTCGTGGAGTTATTCAAAACTTCACAGTCATAACGTTGGCATTCAAGTGGTGCTGGTTTGAGCCTTGGTTGCTGGAGATCGTCTTTGCCTGACACTTGTGTGACGCGAATTGCATAATCTGCTGGATGTGGTTATTTGTGGCACACAGCAACATATGCACCATAGTTGCCGATAGGATAGTGAATGATTGATAATTACAGGATGGATGCGGAGAGATTCGTGCAGGTACTTGAAGGATAGTTCTAGGAATTGAAGTTGTCGCGGAAATTCAGCCTAGGACACAAATGTATGTTGAATTTAGCTGCTTACAGTACTGACGTTTGCCACCGTTGGTTACAGCGTGATGCTGCTAACGCCATGTTCGCGGGCACGGAAACCATATGGGTCATAGCATTTTTTGTGGGGTTGCTAGTATATTATTCGTGTTGTTTTTAAGTTGCTTATTGTTTGTAAGGATACTCACGCAATACTTTGATGTAATGCAGCAAAACGTTCGATCGGCCGAGAGCTCATGGGCCTGAGATGTTAACCCAGTATTTCTCTCACCAACGATGTTCCCTGACCTGCTGAGTGTTTCCAGTATTTATTGAACAATTCCACACAGCATCTGCTGCACGTTACATTTTATGTTGGTGATGTGTCCCCCTATCAAATATGAAATAAAATTATTGCATATAAGTTGTAGAGTTTGGAATGTTAAATTAAATATTTATCCGAACATTGGTGCTTTAGCAGTAGGATGCAAACCTACTCATCAATCTGTGCAGTATCCTCTCTCATACAATCACATCTTTCCTGTAATGTGATGGACAGAACTGCAAGTAGTACTCTGGCTGTGGCCCAAATGTTGTTTTCTGGCGTTGAAGCATAACCTCCCTGCTCTTATAGACGACGCCTCACGTAATAAATATGTATTCCGTATGCCTTCTTAACCAACTATCGTTCCACCTTCATGGATCTGTGAAACTTCACTCCAAGGACCCCCTGTTACCTTATACATCTCAGTGTCCTATCATTGAGGGTGTATTCCCTTGCCTTGATAGCCCCCGCAAAGTAAATTACCTCAGACTTCTCATGAATGAATACATGTTTCCATTGTTCTGCCCAACAGTCTCTGGTTTTCCTCTTCATCATCAACCACACAGCCGATTTTAGTACAATCTAAAAACGTCTTTATCATATCATCGACATTTATGTCTCAAGCATTGATATATACCACTGAACGCAAGGTACCGACTACTGAGACCTGCGAAACCCCATAAAAACAACCTTCAGTAAATTATTCGTTCGAAGATGAGCATAGAATTAGAAAAGATAAAGCACAGTTAGAGCTGGAAGGTCGAAGATTAGTATGGCAGTTCAGACGACAGAGCAAATAAAGATTGGAAAATAGACAATAAATGAGTTTGGCTGTGCGATCTGACATATTCCTAAATGCAAGGAGTATGGTGAATATAGCAGCGGAGCTGACGGTACAGATTAGTATGCTGAGCATGATATCTTAGCAATTACTGAAACACAGCATAAAGAGGGGCAGGATTTGCAACTCAACATTCATGATTACAGGTATTTCAAACAAGATAGAGACAGGATTAAGAAGGAGGGAGTGGCAATGTTGATTACGAAAAGTATTGCAGCTGTGAGAAGGTGTGATATGTTCGAATGATCTTCAAATGAGGCTAAATGACAAATAGGAACAACTACATTGCTGGGAGAGTATTGTAGGCCCCCAAAAAAGCAATGTGTTGGCAAATGTCTGACAGATTCATAAACATATTGCAGTAATATTGGGTGATTTCATTTACTGTAATATTAACTGGGATACAATCACTGTAAAATATATAGCCAGCATAGAATTCTAAAGTCGCATTCAGGATAACTTTTTTTCAGCCTGTATTTAGCAAGACCAATTTGGGCGAGGGCGGTTCTTTACTTAGTTTTATGCAACTAAGAGAGGCAGGTGGAAGGGGCATCATTGGGAGAATCACTGCCGTGACTCCGCAAGAGCGAGAGCTTCATGTATAGCACGTTTCCTGAGATGATCATCCGGCAGCTTAAGAGAGTGCAGGAAGGGAATGGATGTGTGGTCGTCAGACAGAAGGGGAGGAGCCGCCAGGTATTGTAGAAGTCCCCTGACTGCATCTTGCTCCGCTAACAGCATTCTATTCTCAGTACTGGTGGGGCGATGGCTCATGCGGGAATGCATTGAGAACTAATTCCACGGTGCCACTGCTGGCACAGCTGCACAGGGGCGCGAGGGTTGAGGGAGAAGCGTGGAAGAGCAATAATGGTAATACAGTCGATTGTTAGTGGAGCAGACTGCCGGCAGATCACATTCCAGTCAGGTACGTTGCCTCCATGGTGCAGGGTCAAGTTTTGAACTGAGCGGCTGCAGGGGATGTTGTGGGGAGTGAGTGAACAACCATAGGCTGTGGTCCATTATTGTATCAATGATATAGGAATAAAGATGGATCGGGCACTGCAGCTATATTGTATGGAGCCAGGAGAGAGATTAAAAAGAAGGACCACAAAAGTAGTAATTTCCGGAATACTCCCAACGCCACGTGCCAGTGATGAATATGATGTTATATCTATTACGGAGACATGGCTGAAATAAGGGCTGGTATGTTCGGTGAAAATTTCTGCTGACATGATTTTTAGGCGGGAGAGAGAGTGGGATAAAAACGAGGTGAGGGGATACGTCGCAGTGTTGATTAAAGAAACAATTGCAGCTGAGGAGAGATAATATGCTTGATGGATCATCAATTCTAGATATATGGGATCAATGGAACAACATAACCGCGGCAACCACACTTCTGGGCGTGTATTTTCGACCGCTCGCAGTCAGAATGAGAGAGAAGAGCAAAATTGTTGGCAAAGTAATAGAGGAGGAATAGAAGTCGGTTGCAACTATACAAATCTTAACTGGGATAGAATTAGTGCGGATTACATATTTTGGCATCATTCATAAAATGCTTCAGGAGATCTTTATTAGCCATTATATAGCAGGCCAAAGAAGGGAGGGGCGTTTCTGACTTAGTTTTAGTTAATGAAGCTGAGCGGGTGGAAGAGCGATCAGTCGGAGAGCCTTTTGGTAATAGAGATTGTAATTCAGTTACATTTAGTGTAGTTGTGGAAAAATACAAGATTAGACAGGAATAAATAAACTCAATTGCGGAAAAGCCAATTCTGCAAAGCAGAGATAGGATTTAGGCAACGTTGACTGAAAACAGATATTTGAAGCCAAAATTGTGTCAGAGTATTGGGAGGCATTCAAGGAGCAGATCCTCAGGGTTCCGAGCAAGTACGTTCGCTCAAAGAAAGAGGGTGCGACTAGCAAATCCAGAGCCCCCTGGATACCAAGTGGTTTACAGGGTAGAATAAAGGAAAATATAGGGGCTTATGCCATAGCGATGCATCAATGCATCAGAAACACTCGAAGATTATAGGAAGTGCAACCGTGAAATTAAAAATGAAATTAGGAAAGCAAAGTTAGTGCATGAAAATATTTTGGCAAGTAAAATCAACGAAAACCCAAATTTTATAAATACCTTAAAAGCAAGACGATATCTAAAGAAAGAGTAGGGCTCATTAGAGTCCGTAAAGTAATCTGTGTGCGGAGGTGGAATATTTGTTTACGGTTCTTAATGAATACCTTGCATTTGTTTTCATAATAGAGAGCGGCGATGCAGATGTTTCAATCGGGGAAGGTACGTAAAATATTAAATAAAATAAACATAGTAAGAGAGGAAGTCTTATGCAGTTCAACAGCTTTGAAAGTGGAAAAATTCACAGGGCCACGTGAAATGTACCTCGGCATTTAAGAGAAACAAAAGAGGAAATAGCATAGGGACTGACCATAATAATACTCTCTGGCACCAGTTATGGAGCCAGAGGACTGGAGGACTGCTAATGTCGTATCTTTGTTTAAAAAGGTGAAAGAGATCGATGATCAATTACAGACCAATCAGCCTAACCTCGGTGGTGGAAAGATTATTGGAAAAAATTCTGAGGAAAATGATAAATATTTTTGAGAAAGTCTAGGTCTGGTCAAGGACAGTCAGCATAGATGTTTTCAGGGAAGGTCCTGTATGACTAAATTGACAAGGATTGTCCACAAGGGTAGCGCATTTAATGTAGTGTATCTGGATCTTAACAAGGCTATCGACAAGGTTATATATGGCAGACTGCTCAGGAAAGTAAAATCCCATGAAATCCAATGCAACGTGGCAAGTTGGATCCAAAATGTTCCTGGAGGCAGCAAGCAAAGGGTAATAGGTGTTTTCACAACTGGAAGACTGTTCGAGTGGGGCTCTTCATGGCTCCTTGCTTTTTAAACTATACATCAATGAATTAGATGTGAATGAAGGGGGTATGATTAAAACGTTTCCAGATGACACAACCATTGGCTGTGTGGATGATAATGAAGAAGAACGTTCTTGAATGTCGCTCGGTTTCAATTAAGTGGTTACGTGGGAAGAATCGTGGTGAATGGAATTCACTGCGGAGAAATATTTGGTAACGTATTTGGGTATGGCTAACAATGCAAAAGAATAAACATTAAATGGTAGGGCACTGAGAAGTGTACACTAACAAAGGGAATGTTTAATGCATGTCCACATACACATGAATGTAGCAGCACAGGCAGAAAAGTGCGTGAAGAAGGCATCCGGAATATTTTCCGTAAATGACGAGGCATAGAATATAAGAGCAGGTAGGTTATGCTGGAACTGAATAAACAGTTAGGCTACAGCTGGAGTACTGCGTGAAGTTCTGGTCACCATATTACAGGAAACACGTGATTGCATGAGACAGGGTACATAGGAGATTTACCAGGATGTGGCTTGGAATGGGGAATTTTAGATGTGGGGAAAGATTAAACAGGCTGGTTTTATTTTCTCTAGAACATAGGAGGCTGAGGGGAGAATTTATTAAGGTGTTTAATTTGGAGCTGCCTCGATAAAATGGACAGGAAGGACCTTTTTCCCTCAGCAGAGGCGGTCAACAACGAGAAGGCAGAGCTTTAAAGTAATTGGTAGGTGGTTTAGTGGGGAGTGAGAGGAAATTTCTTCACCCAGATTCTGGTTTGCGGATTGGGAGAGGGGGCGTGAGAGAGGAATTGTCCTGGATCGCACTGCCAGAAAGAGTGGGAGGTGAAAAAACGGTCACCACATTTCGAAAGTATTCCGATGTGTATCTGAAGTGCCGTAACCTACAGGGCTGTGGATCAAGAGGGAGAAAGTGGGATTAGGCTTGATAGCACTTTATTGGACGGTGCAAACGCGACGGGCAGAAATAGCCTCCTTCTGAGCTGCATAATTCCGTGATTCCATGATTCGATGATTAGAAAATGTGGACGTGAAACAGCTCATTGAAAGTAAATCAGTGTCAGAGCAGTGTGAGGCAGTCAAGAAGGAGATACAAGTTCAGTGTCAACATGTTCCTAGAAAGAAAAACGGCAACTGTGCCAAATCTCGAGCCGCCTGGATGACAACGTGCATACAGGGAAAGATAATGCAAACACAGGAAGCTTTTATCAACAATCTCGAGCCCTGTTCTGCAGAAAGCCTGGGGGTGAAATTAAAAAGGAAAGTCGGATAGAAAAGTGAAAGCATGAAAATACTGGCACGTTGAATCAAAGAAAATCGAAAGATATTTCACAATTGCACAAAGAACAAGAGGATAACGAAGGACAATATAGGGCGACCAAAATTGTAACCTATGTGTGGAGGTGGAGTATGTAAGTAAGGTACTAAATGAAAGCTTTGCAGCAGTTTAATAAAGGAGTGCGACGATGCCAGCGTTAACGTTGAGGAAAAAGAGAATGTAATATTGGCTTGGATAAACATAGCAAGGGAGCAATGATTAAGAGGTTTGGCATCTTATAATGTAAATAAATCTCCAGGACACAATTAAATATATCCCAGGCTATTAAAAGAAATAGGTGTGGAAATTGCGGAGGCTCTAACCATCATTTGAGAAATCTCCCTCGCTGCAGGAGAGGTACCAAAACATTGCCTAAATGCTAACGTTGTACCATTATTTAAAAATGGACGAAGTGAAGCACCGAATAATTACAGACAATTAGTTTAAACCTGGTAACAGGAAAATTATTGTAATCAACGCAGAGGGACAGAATAAACCTTCATTTAGAAAGACAATTAATTCAAAAAAACAGTCCGCATCGATTTGTTAAGGGAAGGTCATGTCTGACTTACTTGATTGAATTTTTTGATGAGGTAGCTAAGAGGTGCGATATGGGAAGTGCATTAGACGTGATCCACATGGATTTTAACAAGACTTTTGACAAAGTCTCACATCGCAGGCTGATCAAAAAAGTAACAGCCCATGGTATTTAAGGGAGTGTTACAAAGCGGATCGAAAATTGGCTCAGTGCAGGAAGAAAATGGTTTTTACGAACAAAGGAATGTTTACAATGGGGTTCGTAGGGTTCAGTGCTCAGTCCCTTGTTTTCTGAGTTTATATTAATGATTTAGATATGAATGTAGGGAGCAAGTTAAGCAGTTTACAAATGAAACAAAAATTGTCTTTGTGGTCGACAATGAAGTGGGAAGTTTAGACTGCAGGAAGATATCGATTGGCCAGTCAGTTAGGTCGAAAAGAGGGAATGGCAATCAATCCAGAGAAGTGTGAGCTAATGCAATTGGGGAGGTACAACAAGATTCTCAAAATAGCAGGATAGTGAGAGGTGTGGAGGAACAGAGGGACCTTCGAGTGTATGCCCTCAGATCCTTAAAGTTAGAGAACAGGTCGATTAATTAGTACAAATGGCATATGGAATCCTTTACTTTTTAGATAAGGGATAGAATGTAAGCGCAAGAAAGTTACGGTACAACTGCAAAACAACAGTTAGGGCACAGCTAGAGTGCTGCTCCAGTTCTGGTTACTACATTACAGGAAATATTTGATAGCACTCGAGAGGCTACAGAGGATATTACGAGGATGTTGCATCGACTGCAAAATTGAAGCTATGAGGAAAGATTGGATGAACTGTGTTTTACTTTGTTTGGAACTGGGGAGGCTGATGAAAGATTGAATTGAAGTGCATGAAATATGAGAGCCCTAGATAGAATTGGGTAGCAAGGATATTAGAAAGCACATTTGCCTTAGCAGAGGGGTCAAAAACCAGGCGCATCGAAGCAAAGTAGTTGGTATCATGATTAGAGAGGAGTTGTGGGGAATACATTTATCCAGATGATGATGGGTGTCTGGAACTCAGTTGCTGAAAGGATGGAGACGCAGAAACCACCACCACTATTTATGAGGTTCTTGGATGTGCACTTAAAGAACCGTATCCTACAGGGCTACGGACTTCGTGTTGGGTGTTGGATTCGGCTGGTTAGCTATTTGTCAGCGGGCAGAGACACAATGGCACAAATGGTTTCCCTCGGTGTCGTATTATTTCTATTATTCTATGACGAGAAAGAGTTAGAGGGATTCAGAGATCTCGTAATGGAATTCCAGAGAAAAGGGCCCAGGAAGCTGATTGGTTGCGTGATTATAATCAGGGATGCACAACGAGACAGGATTGGAGGAGTGAAGATATGTCACGGGGTTATGGAGCTGGAGGAGATGACAGATATGGAGGGGCGAAGTCATGGAGCGATTTGGAAGCAAGGATGAGATTTTATAATCCTATGAGTTTCTTAACCGGGAGCCAATTTAGGTCAGCGAGCACAGGGGCGATGGGTGAACGGGCTTGGTGCCAGTTAGGAGACAGGCAGTCAATTTTTTGGATGAGCACAAGTTTACATAGCGTAGAACGTGGGTGGCCAGCCAGGAGTGCATTGGAATAGTCCAGTCCAGAGGCAACACATGCATGGATAAGGATTTCAGCAGTAGCTGCGCAGAGGCAAGTGTTAAGATGGCTGATGTGACGCACGTGGGATACTCCATAGCTCAGTGGTAAAAGGTTGGCTGCCTGTGAGGACGGGTTTGATTGCATGCAGTCAGCGGTTTAGTTTAATGGACTGTTGTTTAAGTTATGGGATTGAGGAGGATTTGCAAGGAAGTCAAGAAGCCAAGAAACTTCCTGACGGCAGCAGAGGAAGCGTACGGAATGCAGATTAACTTTGGAATTTTAGTTTCTCAATCAGTGAAATGTTCACAGCCGTTAATTTGTTTGGAGTGCAATGAATGTGTCCAGTTTTGGTCTGCGAAGCTCAGGAAGCATAGAGAGGGAGCAAGGAAAGTTCACCAGACTGATTCCTGGGATGTTGGGATTGTTCGATGAGGAGAGATTGAGTAGACTAGGAATATATTCGCTCAAGTTTAGAAAAATGAGAAGGCAACTCATTGAAATAGACAACATTCTGACAGTGCTTGACAGCATAAATGCAGAGAGGAGGTTTATTCTGTCTTGGGAGTCTAGAACCAGGGGACACTGTCTCAGAATAAAAGATCTGCTCTTTAGGACTGAAACGAGGAGAAACATTTTCACTCAGAGGGTGCTGAATCTTTTTGAATTAGATACCCCAGAGGGCTGTGGAGGCTCAGTCTTTGAATATATTCATGACAGCGATCGATAGATTTTGGGATATTAATGGCATCAAGGAATATGGGACAAAGCAGGACAGTAGGGTTGAGGTAGAAAATCAGCCATGACCTCATTGAATGGCGCAGCAAGCTCGAGGGGCCGAATGGCAAATCCTGCTTCTAATACTTATGTCTTTTTGAAAGAAACAGAAATAAAAACTATCACGGTGTTTCATCATTAATAGTTGCCCTTAGACCCAAACCTCATCCTCGCTCACCCTGGCCCATCAGCGAACATCAGCCCACAGATTCCAAGACTTTCACTGATCTTACCCTCCTCTGCGGATCGTCCCACACGGCCGCCAACCGCATAGTTCTCCAACCCCGCAGAGCCAAGTAAAACCATCGTTTCAACCTTTTTCGTGCCCCACGGAACTGATGAATCCCTGTCTCCACTCTATTTTTCTCCCCTTGAGCCGGCTGTTCCCACATTGTGGGATATGTGGAATAGCGTGATGCAATAAAGCAGAATCGGCATTGTTTTCTAAAAGGGAAATCATGCCTGACAAATTTGCTGGAGTGCTTTGAGGATGTAAGGAGCAGGTGAATATGGAGGAAGCAGTGCATGTGGTGTAATTAGACTTCGAAAAGGCATTCGATAAATTGCCACATAATAGGTTACTGCAAAAGATAGAAGCTCATAGGTTTGGGAGTAATGTATTAACATTGACTAAATAACAAAAAACAGAGAGTCGGAATAAATGGGGTGCCGCAGGATCTCGGCTTTTGGGTCCTCAACTATTCACAATCTGTATTAATGTCTTGGATGAAAGGACCGAGTGTAATTTAGCCAAATGTGTTGAATATACAAATCTAGATGGAAAAGCACATTGTGAGGAGGACATAAAACATCTGCAAAGTGAGATAGACAGGCTAATGAGTGGGTAAACATTTGGCAGACGGCGAATCATGTGCGATATTGTGAGGTTATCCACTTTGGCAGAAAAAATAGGAAACCAAATTAAATTTTAAATTGAGAAAAGTTGCGAATGCTGCAGTACAGAAAGACTTGGGGAGCCTTGTGCATGAAGCAAACAAATATTCGTATGCAGGTACTGCAATTAATCAGGAGCAAAAATGGAATGTTGGCCTTTATTGCAAGGGGGATAGAGTGTAAAAGCAGAGAAGTCCCGCTACAAATTTACAGATTATTAGTGAGGCTTCACCAGGAGTACTGCATGCAGTTTTGGTACCTGTAGTTATGAGGGATATAGTTGCATTGGAGTCTGTTCAGAGAAGGCTCACTAGAATGATTTCGGAGATGAGAAGGTTGACCTATGCAGATAGGTTGGGTAGGTGTGGGCCAGTATTCATTGCAGTTTCAGGGGAATGAGCGGTGATGATATCGAAACTTGTGACATAATGAGGGGGCTCGAAAAGGTGGATGCACAGAGGATATTTCCACTCATAGGGGAAATTAAAACGATGGGACATAGTCTCAGAAAAAGAGCCGCCCATTTAAAACTAAGATTATAATGTTTTTCACTCAGAGGGTTGTAAATCTATGGAATTCTCTGTTCTAGAGAACTTTGAAGGTTGGGTCATCAAATATATTTCAGGTGGGGATGGACATATTTTTGAAAAATAAGGGTTATGGTGTGCGGGATGGGAAGAAGAGCTTAGTCCATGATCAGATGAGCCGTTATCAAATACAATGACAGAGTGAGCTCGAGCGGCCAAATGGCTTACTTCTCTTATTTTTTATGGTTTCATGTTCTTATCATATAAAACGATAATTTGATACCAAACCACAGAAGGAGAAATTAGACTAGATGAGCAAAAGCTTGGTCACAGAGCTAGGTTACAAAACGTCCTAAAGTCGTGGGGAGAGGAGGAGAGGTTTGAGAAGGAATTCCAGAGATGAGGGTTAAGGCAGCAGAAGGAATGTCCAGCGGTTGTTGAACGATTATAATCAGGGATATTCAAGATGGCTGAATTAGAAGAGTTCCTATATCTCCAGTGGTTATGGGGATGGAGGAGATTAATGGCATTGGGAGGGGCGGGGTCATAACGGAGATGTGAAAACAACAATGCCAATTTTGAAATCCAAGAATTGCTTCAGCGCGAGCCAATATCGGTGAGCGAGCATCAGGGTGCTGGGTAAATGGGATTGATGCGAATTTGGATACAGCCAGAGAGTTTTGGAACGACCTCAAGTTTACGTAGGGTAAATCGTGGGAGGCCAGTAAGGAGAGCGTTGGAGTAGACAAGTAAGATAACGAAGGCATGGTCAGGATTTCAGCAGCCGATTGGTGAAGGTAATGGCAGTGGCGGTCGAAATAGCGAATGGGGGACACTCCTCAAGGAGACAGCTCGCGAGCAAAAGTTTGGCACCGAAGTGGGAGGGAGTTGGTGAAATGCAGTCAACGGCATAGATTAAGAGCCTCAGCTATAGTTTAATTTAATGGAATTATGAGCTTTTCTGTGGAGGACAAGAGGCAACGAAGTTACCTGAGTGCAGCAGAAAAGCAGGAAAGGAGGACGAGAGGAAACGCTTGCATTGTATTTGGTCTCCCGGACTTCTCATATTTCAATAAGTGAATGGTTCACATCCGCTGTTGGAGTGTAAATAATGGAAGTGATATAAATATTATCAGGGCTTTAATCTCTCATTAGATGAATGTTAAGTGCAGATGCGATGTGACTTAAATAATAAGGTGTGTGATTCTTATATAAATCAGAATGTTATCGGAAGTTTGCAGGTTCGCGTCTTGCCCTGGATGCATTATACACTTGTTAATTCTATTTTAACTTTATAAAACCAAACCTCATGTCAAATCATTAGCTTGATGAACAGTTGGCGAACAGCGGTGTACATAAAAGGTAATATTTCACGAATCTCCAGAAAAATATATTCCACTGAGGAAGAAACGGCGAAAGAGAAAAGATGGCCTTCCGTGGATAACAAAAGAAATAAAGGACGGAATCCAATTAAAAACAAGGACAGACAATGTGGCCAAAACTGGTGGGAGGCTGAATATTGGGAAGCGTTTAAAAGCCAACAATTGTTGACAAAAAATGATTAAGAATGGGAACATAGACTAGATGCAAGAAAGATAAAAACAGATAGCAAGAGTTTCTGTCGCTATATAAACATTAAAATCGTGGCTAGTTTAAATCTTGGTCCCTAATAGGACGAGACCGGGGAGTTAATAATGGGAAACATGGAGATGGCAGAAACTCTGAAAAAATATTTTCTATTAATCTTTACGTGAGAGGACACGAATAATATTCCAACAATGGATAGTCAAGGGGCCAGTAGGTCACGCGGCCGTTGCCAGCACCATCCATTGTGTTGTTGTGTATATTGCGAGCAAATTCGGGACAACTGCAATATCAAGGAGTGGATTTTGGAAAAGATGAGCATATTTCGAGTCAATGAACAGATGCGCTGCGATCTGGGTGCGCACCGGCGCAGGCAAGCCCAATATAAATTGGAACACAACAGTTTAACAATTCGGTTATTGCAGCTGAAATCATACTCCTTCTCAAACTATGCAGGATGACCCGGGTTTTTGAGAAAATCCGTTATAACGGGAAAGATTATGAACTGGAACTGACAACAAGCCCATTTAAACAGACACAGAATGATCCGGGACTGCAAGGACATCCCTTTGACCCAGATGCAGAATAACCCTTGACTGACAGCAGTTCCCTTTTTTTCAATAATAAAGTCAGATTTCGATCATCCCTGAAGGCATTTGTGCATAGGGGCTCAGGACCACGCGGGGCAGAGACTGTTATTGAAGCCACAGGTGATAGACAGGCAGGAAGGAGGTAGGGACGTAAAACCAGCCCAGTCTGAAATATATAATTATTTAACATTTTAAGAAAATAAATGCATTTAAATTGCATTTAAAAAATAATTAATTTGAGTTGTTTTAAATAAATAAATAATTGATTCATAATCTATGTATTTTTTGATTGAACGAAGGCTGTGTGACTAGAAGAATTCCATTGGAAATGAGGGGTGCTGTCAATAAATACCCAAACACAGTAAGCCCATGGTGGAAGACAAGCCATGATGGAAGATGTGGGCTACAAGGGCGATGTTTTAAAGTCGCGTGTGTCTTTCTGCTGGATCTGACAGCAGCTGCTTGTGCTGTGAACGAGGTCAAATATAATAGAGCCCAGCGGAGGCAGAACAGAAAAAGCATATTTATTTTATAAGTTAAAAATTTGGGATTACATATAAATATGCACATATATATATACATGTATAAACAAAGTCAGTCAGTCAGTCATGTCTTGTCTTGGATTGATTTAATTTGAATTTGAAAATAAGGATGGACGATGTCATCATGTCACACAGCCCACACGCAAGCCCTGCCTAAAATCGCTATATTTCTAACTTGTGTATTTTCCATTCTTTCAGATGTGGAATAGCAAAATCCCACAGCAGTTTCATCGACCGTCAGAGAGTCCGCGAAGGAGTGGCCAATCAAATCAGTATGGTTTCAAGTTGCATGTAATGCTTTTTTTTCACATGACTGTAAGATCGCACAGCACGTTTGCACACTCTCTAGCTTACACAAACAAACAAACAAAATAAAATACCTTAATCTCCAAAGGCAGGTTTTGAAATTTGAAATTGGAAATTCGGGACAGACAGCACATCCCTTTTAAACAGACACAGAATGATGAGGGTCTGATAGCACACCATTTTAAAGAGACAGAGAATGGTCTCGGACAGAGAGCACATCCCCTTAAAAGGGACACGGAAATAGAATGAATAAAAACAGATAAATATGTAAAACTCGACAGGTCGTGCAGATTTCGTGGAGGAAGAATCCGTTTTCACGATCTGTCGGATAATCATTCCGATATTTCAAAAAAAGTTAAAGATTACAGATGTTTCAACAAAAATAGCGCCTGGAAAAAATACGCAGCGAGAAAGGTCAAATGAGAACGTCTGTGATACAGTGGAACGCAGGAGTGATTAAACAATACATGGCACAATGGAGAAAGGCAAAGTGGGTGGTAATCGGGCAATAACGTAACAAAGGATGGTCCAGAGGAGGTGTTAGTGGGAACAGCAGAACCATTACCAGACAATGGGAGCGGTGCTTATCATCCGATACGTTGAACCTAATGTTGAGGCCAGAAGACGAGAACATGCCTACAAGAAAGTGTGTCACCGCCTTTTAATCAGACCAGACAGCTTTGCCAGCCCGGATTTATTTCCTGTCCGCTTTGAATTCGGCAGCCAAGGGACGAATTCATAAGGCAGCTTCTCTCATCTTTTCAGCTCGAGAGAAACAGGACGCACTCATATTCAGGGCAGAGGTGCAGATTGACGCTGAATGTATGCTTATCCCAATTGAGGTGAATTTATTCGTACAGACAGGAAGATATACTGATCAAGTATTGGCCGGAACCAAACAAGGGTTTAGGTGATGCAACGAGGCACAGAGCCGAGTACCTCTGAGATATTTTAACTCTACTCACTTTGGCGGGTTTCACTTTGCTCTGAGATTTGGATGCTGAAGGAACATCGTCGTAAAATCATACGTTTTAACGTGAAATACGTCTGTTTTCTCACATGTCGAGCGGCTGTTAGAAGCGGAAATTTGAGTAAAACATGGCGGGGATCGTCCGGGATTTGGCCCGTGACATCTCGCATTTACAATGTGATTATTCCGAAGCGAGAATCATAACCGTGGACCAACGAGCCGCCGACAGTGAAAAGCGCAGCTCTCAGATTCTGACGTTGGTGAGAAACGATATTCGGCCGATCGTGCTTGTGCTGTCCCTCAGTGACGTATCTAATTAGTGCCCCTCGCCATTGTCCTGCAACTGTTCTCCTTTTAACGAATATAATATTAATTTGAGATATGACATGAGGAAAGTGTAGCATCCCTGTCATTCAAAGGGGAATTTGGCGATGAGATCAAATGTGAATGTCAAAACTTGGTCAAGGTGCAATCCAACAACGACGAGAATGGGATGCGAAGCCATGCGTGCAGAGCACAAGGGATTAGCAGTCCATCGCCTTAACCTCTCGGCCACCTCGTCTCTGCTATAAGACATCGTCAGCCATTCAATCTCCTGCTTTTTGTATCCAAACAGAAATAATGTGCATGAAAGTCCAATTCACAGCTTGCTCTGCCCGTGCATGCAGATCGACAATGATGAAAACTTGCCATGAGATTCTTTAAGCAAACAGCCTTCCTTCACTGGTGAGTGACTGGGAGAGATGGTTGGATTCTCGGCAGAATCACAACAAAGAATATAAAATTTCACGTAGCGAGCAAAGTTGACCGCGGCAGGACTCGAAACTGCAATCTTCTGATAACTTTGCGGGTGTTAACGAAGTCAGACGCCTTATCCATTAGGCCACGCGGCCGCTGCCAGCACCAATCATTGTGTTGTTGGGTATATTGCGAGCAAATTCGGGGCAACTGCAATATCAAGGAGTGGATTTCGGAAAAGATGAGCATATTTCGAGTGAATGAACAGATGCACTGCGATCTGGGTGCGCGCCGGCGCAGGCAACCCCAATGTAAATTGGAACGCTATAGTTTAACAATTCGGTCATTGCAGCTGAAATCATACTCCTTCTGAAACAATACAGGATGACCCGGGTTTATGAGAAATTCCGTTTTTAAGGGAAAGATTATGAACCGGAACTGACAACCAGCCCATTTAAACAGACACAGAATGATCCGGGATTGCAAGGACATCCCTTTTACCCAGATGCAGAATGACCCTCGACTGACAGCAGTTCCCTTTTAAAAGAATAAAGTGAGATTTCGATCATCCCTGAAGGCAATTGTGCAGTGGGGCTCAGGACCACGCGGCGCAGAGACTGTGATTGAAGCCACAGGTGATAGACAAGGAGGGAGGGACGTAAAACCAGCCCAGTCTGAAACACACAAACAAACTAAAATTCCTTAACCTCCAAAGGCAGGTTTTGAAATATGAAATTGGAAAACCGGGACAGACAGCACATCCCTTTTAAACAGGCACAGAATGATGAGGGTCTGATAGCACACCATTTTAGAGAGACAGAGAATGATCTCGGACAGACAGCAAATCCCCTTAAAACGGAGACGGAAATAGAATGAATAAAAACAGATAAATATGCAAAACTCGGCAGGTCGTGCAGATTTTGTGGAGGAAGTATCCGGTTTCACGTTCTGTCGGATACTCATTCCGATATTTCAGGAAAAAATTAAAGATTACAGATGTTTTCAACAAAAATAGCGCCTGGAAAAAGTACGCAGCGAGAAATGTCAAATGGGAACGTCTGTGATACAGCGGAACGCAGGATTGATTAGATAATACATGGCACAATGTAGAAAGGAAAAGTGGGTGGTAATCGGGCAATAACGTAACAAAGGATGGTCCAGAGGAGGTGTTAGTGGGAATAGCAGAACCATTACCAGACAATGGGAGCGGTGCTTATCATCTGATTCGTTGAACCTAATGTTGAGGCCAGAAGACGAGAACATGCTTACAATATAGGGTATCACCGCCTTTTAATCAGACCAGGCAGCTTTGCCAGCCCGGATTGATTTCCTGTCCGCTTTGAATTCGGCAACCATAGGACGAATTCAAAAGGCAGCTTCTCTCATCTTTTCAGTTCTAGAGAAACAGGACGCACTCATATTCAGGGCAGAGGTGGAGATTGACGCTGAATGTATGCTTATCCCAATTGAGGTGAACTTATGCGTACAGACCGGAAGATATACTGATCAAGTATCGGCCGGAACGAAACAAGGCTTTAGGTTATCCAACGAGTCACAGAGCCGAGTACCTCTGAGATATTTTAACTTTACTCAGTTTGGCGGGTTTCACTTTGCTCTGGGATTTGGATGCTAAGGGAACATCGGCGAAATATAACACGTTTTAACGTGAAATACGTCTGTTTTCTCACATGTCGAGCGGCTGTTAGAAGCGGAACTTTGAGTAAAACATGGCGGGGCTCGTCCGGGATTTGGCCCGTGACCTCTTGCATTTCAAATGTGATCATTCCGAAGGGAGAATCATAACCGTGGACCAACGAGCCGCCGACAGTGAAAAGCGCAGCTCTCAGATTCTGACGGTGGTGAGAAATGATATTATGGCCCATCGTGCATGTGCTGTCTCTCAGATACCTATCTAATTAGTGCCCCTCGCCATTGTACTGCAACTGTTGTCCTTTTGACGAATATATTATTAATTTGAGACATGACATGAGGAAAGTACAGCATCCCTGCAAGTAAAAGGTGAATTTGGCGATTAGGTTAAATGTGAAAGTCAAAAAGTGGTCAAGCTGCAAGCCAACGACGACAAGAATGGGATTCGAACCCATGCGTGCAGAGCACAATGGATTAGCAGTCCATCGCCTTAACCTCTCGGCCACCTCGTCGCTGCGATAAGACGTCGTCAGCCATTCAATCTCAACTTTGTGTATCCAAACAGAAATAATGTGCAAGAAAGTCCACTTCACAGCTTGCTCTGCCCGTGCATGCAGATCGACAATGATGAAAACTTGCCATGAGATTCTTTCAGCAAACAGCCTTCCTTCACTTCAGGTGAGTGACTGGAAGAGATGGTTGGTTTCTCGGCAGAATCACAACAAAGAATATAAAATTTCACGTAGCGAGCTAAGTTGACCGCGGCAGGACCCGAACCTGCAATCTTCTGATAACTTTGCGGTTGTGATCGAAGTGATACGCCTTATCCATTAGGCCACGAGGCCGCTGCCAGCCTCATTCATTGTGTTGTTGTGTATATTGCGAGCAAATTCGGGGCAACTGCAATATCAAGGAGTGGATTTAGGAAAAGATGAGCATATTTCGAGTGAATGAACAGATGCACTGCGATCTGGGTGCGCACCGGCGCAGGCAACCCCAATGTAAATGGGAACACAATAGTTTAACAATTCGGTCATTGCAGCTGAAATCATACTCCTTCTCAAACAATACAGGATGACCCGGGTTTATGAGAAAATCCGTTTTTAAGGGAAAGATTATGAACCGGAACTGACAACCAGCCAATTTAAACAGACACAGAATGATCCGGGATTGCAAGGACATCCCTTTTACCCAGATGCAGAATGACCCTTGACTGACAGCAGTTCCCTTTTCAAAGAATAAAGTGAGATTTCGATCATCCCTGAAGGCAATTGTGCAGTGGGGCTCAGGACCACGCGGCGCAGAGACTGTTATTGAAGCCACAGGTGAAAGACAGGCAGCAAGGAAAGAGGGAGGGATGTAACACCAGTCCAGTCTGAAACACACAAACAAACTAAAATTCCTTAACCTCCAAAGGCAGGTTTTGAAATTTGAAATTTGAAATCCGGGACAGACAACACATCCCTTTTAAACAGACACAGAATGATGAGGGTCTGATAGCACACCATTTTAAAGAGACAGAGAATGATTTCGGACAGACAGCAAATCCCCTTAAAAGGTACACGGAAATGGAATGAATAAAAACAGATAAATATGTAAAACTCGGCAGGTCGTGCAGATTTTGTGGAGGAAGAATCCGGTTTCACGTTCTGTCGGATAATCATTCCGATATTTCTGGAAAAAGTTAAAGATTACGGATGTTTTCAACAAAAATAGCGCCTGGAAAAACTACGCAGCGAGAAAGGTCAAATGGGAACGTCTGTGATACAGCGGAACGCAGGAGTGATTAAACAATACATGGCACAATGGAGAAAGGCAAAGAGGGTGGTAATCGGGCAATAACGTAACAAAGGATGGTCCAGAGGAGGTGTTAGTGGGAATAGCAGAACCATTACCAGACAATGGGAGCGGTGCTTCTCATCCGTTACGTTGAACCTAATGTTGAGGCCAGAAGACAAGAACATGCCTCCAATATAGGTTATCACCGCTTTTTAATCAGACCAGGCAGCTTTGCCAGCCCGGATTGATTTCCTGTCCGGTTTGAATTCGGCAGCCAAGGGACGAATTCAAAAGGCAGCTTCTCTCATCTTTTCAGCTCTAGAGAAACAGGACGCACACATATTCAGGGCAGAGGTGGAGATTGACGCTGAATGTATGCTTATCCCAATTGAGGTGAACTTATGCGTACAGACAGGAAGATATACTGATCAAGTATCGGCCGGAACCAAACAAGGCTTTAGGTTATCCAACGAGTCACAGAGCCGAGTACCTCTGAGATATTTTAACTTTACTCCGTTTGGCGGGTTTCAATTTGCTCTGGGATTTGTATGCTAAGGGAACATCGGCGTAAAATCACACGATTTAACGTGAAATACGTCTGATTTCTCACATGTCGAGCGGCTGTTAGAAGCGAGACTTTGAGTAAAATATGGCGAAACTCGTCCGGGATTTGGCCCGTGATCTTTCGCATTTCAAATGTGATCATTCCGAAGGGAGAATCATAACCGTGGACCAACGAGCCGCCGACAGTGAAAAGCGCAACTCTCAGATTCTGACGGTGGTGAGAAATGATATTATGGCCCATCGTGCATGTGCTGTCCTGAGATACCTATCTAATTAGTGCCCCTCGCCATTGTACTGCAACTGTTCTCCTTTTGACGAATATATTATTAATTTGAGACATGACATGAGGAAAGTACAGCATGCCTGCAAGTAAAAGGGGAATTTGGCGATGAGGTAAAATGTGAATGTCAAAAAGTGATAAAGCTGCAAGCCAACGACGACGAGAATGCGATTCGAACCCATGCGTGCAGAGCACAATGGATTAGCAGTCCATCGCCTTAACCTCTCGGCCACCTCGTCTCTGCTATAAGACATCGTCAGCCGTTCAATCTCCTGCTTTTTGTATCCAAACAGAAATAATGCGCAAGAAAGTCCACTTCACAGCTTGCTCTGCCCGTGCATGCAGATCGACAATGATGAAAACTTGCCATGAGATTCTTTCAGCAAACAGCCTTCCTTCACTTCAGGTGAGTGACTGGAAGAGATGGTTGGTTTCTCGGCAGAATCACAACAAAGAATATAAAATTTCACTTAGCGAGATAAGTTGACCGCGGCAGGACTCGAATCTGCAAACTTCAAATAACTTTGCAGTTGTAATCGAATTCAGACGCCTTATCCATTATGCCACGCGGCCGCTGCCAACACCATTCATTGTGTTGTTGTGTATATTGCGAGCAAATTCGGGGCAACTGCAATATTAAGGATAGGATTTCGGAAAAGATGAGCATATTTCGAGTGAATGAACAGATGCACTGCGATCTGGGTGCGCACCGGCGCAGGCAACCCCAATGTAAATTGGAACACTATAGTTTAACAATTCGGTCATTGCAGCTGAAATCATACTCCTTCTCAAACAATACAGGATGACCCGGGTTTATGAGAAAATCCGTTTTAAATGGAAAGATTATGAACCGGTACTAACAACCAGCCCATTTAAACAGACACAGAATGATCCGGGATTACAAGGACATCCCTTTTACCCAGATGCAGAATGACCCTTGACTGACAGCAGTTCTCTTTTAAAAGAATAAAGTGAGATTTCGATCATCCCTGAAGGCAATTGTGCAGTGGGGCTCAGGACCACGCGGCGCAGAGACTGTTATTGAAGCCACAGGTGATAGACAGGCAGGAAGGAAGGAGGGAGGGAGGACGTAAAACCAGCCTAGTCTGAAATATATAAATATTTAACATTTTAAGAAATTTTAAACATTTCTATGAGGTCCCCTCTCCTTCTTTTGAACTCCAGTGAATACAAGCCCAGTTGATCCAATCTTTCTTGATAGGTCAGTCCCGCCATCCCGGGAATCAGTCTGGTGAACCTTCGCTGCACTCCCTCAATAGCAAGAATGTCCTTCCTCAGGTTAGGAGACCAAAACTGTACACAATACTCCAGATGTGGCCTCACCAAGGCCCTGTACAATTGTAGCAACACCTCCCTGCCACTGTACTCAAATCCCCTTGCTATGAAGGCCAACATGCCATTTGCATTCTTAACCGCCTGCTGTACCTGCATGCCAACCTTCAATGAATGATGTACCATGACACCCAGGTCTCTTTGCACCTCCCCTTTTCCTAATCTGTCACCATTCGGATAATAGACTGTCTCTCTGTTTTTACCACCAAAGTGGATAACCTCAGATTTATCCACATTATGCTTCATCTGCCATGCATTTGCCCACTCACCTAACCTATCCAAGGCACTCTGTAGCCTCATAGCATCCTCCTCGCAGCTCACCCTGCCACCCAACTTAGTGTCATCCGCAACTTTGGAGATACTACATTTAGTCCCCTCGTCTAAATCATTAATGTACAGTGTAAACAGCTGGGGCCCCAGCAGAGAACCTTGCGGTACCCCACTAGTCACTGCCTGCCATTCTGAAAAGTCCCCATTTACTCCTACTCTTTGCTTCCTGTCTGACAACCAGTTCTCAATCCATATCAGCACTCTACCCCCAATCCCATGTGCTTTAACTTTGCACATTAATCTCTTGTGTGGGACCTTGTCGAAAGCCTTCTGAAAGTCCAAATATACCACATCAACTGGTTCTCCCTTGTCCACTCTGCTGGAAACATCCTCAAAAAATTCCAGAAGATTTGTCAAGCATGATTTCCCTTTCACAAACCCATGCTGACTTGGACCTATCATATTACCTCTTTCCAAATGCACTGCTATGACATCCTTAATAATTGATTCCATCATTTTACCCACTACCGATGTCAGGCTGACCGGTCTATAATTCCTTGTTTTCTCTCTCCCTCCTTTTTTAAAAAGTGGGGTTACATTAGCTACCCTCCACTCCATAGGAACTGATCCAGAGTCAATGGAATGTTGGAAAATGACTGTCAATGCATCCACTATTTCCAAGGCCACCTCCTTAAGTACTCTGGGATGCAGTCCATCAGGCCCTGGGGATTTATCGGACTTCAATCCCATCAATTTCCACAACACAATTTCCCGACTAATAAGGATTTCCCTCAGTTCCTCCTCCTTACTAGACCCTCCGACACCTTTTATATCCGGAAGGTTGTTTGCGTCCTCCTCAGTGAATACCGAACCAAAGTACATGTTCAATTGGTCTGCCATTTCTTTGTTCCCCATTATGACTTCCCCTGATTCTGACTGCAGGGGACCTACGTTTGTCTTTACTAACCTTTTTCTCTTTACATATCGATAGAAACTTTTGCAATCGGTCTTAATGTTCCCTGCAAGCTTCTTCTCGTACTCCATTTTCCCTGCCCTAATCAAACCCTTTGTCCTCCTCTGCTAAGTTCTAAATTTCTCCCAGTCCCCGGGTTCGCTGCTATTTCTGGTCAATTTGTATGCCACTTCCTTGGCTTTAATACTATCCCTGATTTCCCTTAATCGCCATGGCTGAGCCGCCTTCCATTTTTTATTTTTACGCCAGACAGGAATGTACAATTGTTGTAGTTCATCCATGCGGTCTCTAAATGTCTGCCATTGCTCATCCACAGTCAACCCCTTCAGTATCATTTCCCAATTATCCTAGCCAATTCACGCCTCATTCCTTCAAAGTTACCCTTCTTTAATTTCTGGACCATGGTCTCTGAATTAACTGTTTCATTCTCCATCCTAATGCAGAATTCCACCATATTATGGTCACTCTTCCCCAAGGGGCCTCGCACAACGAGATTGCTAATTAATCTTCTCTCATTACACAACACCAGTCTAAGATGGCCTCCCGCCTCGTTGGTTCCTCGACATATTGGTCTAAAAAACCATCCCTTATGCAGTACAGGAAATCCTCCTCCACTGTATTGCTTCAGGGCAGAGGTGGAGATTGACGCTGAATGTATGCTTATCCCAATTGAGGTGAACTTATGCCTACAGACAGGAAGATATACTGATCAAGTATCGGCCGGAACCAAACAAGGCTTTAGGTTATCCAACGAGTCACAGAGCCGAGTACCTCTGAGATATTTTAACTTTACTCAGTTTGGCGGGTTTCACTTTGCTCTGGGATTTGGATGCTAAGGGAACATCGGCGTAAAATCACACGTCTTAACGTGAAATACGTCTGTTTTCTCACATGTCGAGCGGCTGTTGGAAGCGGAATTTTGAGTAAAACATGGCGGGGCTCGTCCGGGATTTGGCCCGTGACCTCTCGAATTTCAAATGGGATCATTCCGAAGGGAGAATAATAACCGTGGAAAAACGAGCCGCCGACAGTGAAAAGCGCAGCTCTCAGATTCTGACGGTGGTGAGAAATGATATTATGGCCCATCGTGCATGTGCTGTCTCTCAGATACCTATCTAATTAGTGCCCCTCGCCATTGTACTGCAACTGTTCTCCTTTTGACGAATATATTATTAATTTGAGACATGACATGAGGAAAGTACAGCATCCCTGTAAGTAAAAGGGGAATTTGGCGATGAGGTGAAATGTGAATGTCAAAAAGTGGTTAAGCTGCAAGCCAACGACGACGCGAATGGGATTCGAACCAATGTGTGCAGACATCAATGGATTAGCAGTCCATCGCCTTAACCTCTCGGCCACCTCGTCTCTGCTATAAGACATCGTCAGCCATTCAATCTCCTGCTTTTTGTATCCAAACAGAAATAATGTGCAAGAAAGTCCACTTCACAGCTTGCTCTGCCAATGCATGCAGATCGACAATGATGAAAACTTGCCATGAGATTCTTTCAGCAAACAGCCTTCCTTCACTTCAGGTGAGTGACTGGAAGAGATGGTTGGTTTCTCAGCAGAATCACAACAAAGAATATAAAATTTCAGTGGCGAGCTAAGTTGACCACGGAAGGACTCGAACCTGCAATCTACTGATAACTTTGCGGTTGTAATCGAAGTCAGACGCCTTATCCATTAGGCCACGCGGCCGCTGCCAGCACCGTTCATTGTTTTGTTGCGTATATTGCGAGCAAATTCGGGGCAACTGCAATATCAAGGAGTGGATTTAGGAAAAGATGAGCATATTTCGAGTGAATGAACAGATGCACTGCGATCTGGGTGCGCACCGGCGCAGGCAACCCCAATGTAAATGGGAACACTATAGTTTAACAATTCGGTCATTGCAGCTGAAATCATACTCCTTCTCAAACAATACAGGGTGACCCGGGTTTATGAGAAAATCCGTTTTAAAGGGAAAGATTATGAACCGGAACTGACAACCAGCCCATTTAAACAGACACAGAATGATCCGGTATTGCAAGGACATCCCTTTTACCCAGATGCAGAATGACCCTTGACTGACAGCAGTTCTCTTTTAAAAGAATAAAGTGAGATTTCGATCTACCTGAAACAATTGTGCATTGGGGCTCAGGACCACGCGGCGCAGAGACTGTTATTGAAGCCACAGGTGAGAGACAAGGAGGGAGGGACGTAAAACCAGCCCAGTCTGAAACACACATACAAACTAAAATTCCTTAACCTCCAAAGGCAGGTTTTGAAATTTGAAATTGGAAATCCGGGGCAGACAGCACATCCCTTTTAAACAGACACAGAATGATGAGGGTCTGATCGCACACCATTTTAAAGAGACAGAGAATGATCTCGGACAGACCGCAAATCCCCTTAAAAGGGACACGGAAATAGAATGAATAAAAACAGATAAATATGTAAAACTCGGCAGGTCGTGCAGATTTTGTGGAGGAAGAATCCGGTTTCACGTTCTTCGGATAATCATTCCGATATTTCTGGAAAAAGTTAAAGATTACAGATGTTTTCAACAGAAATAGCGCCTGGAAAAAGTACGCAGCGAGAAAGGTCAAATGGGAACTTCTGTGATACAGCGGAACGCAGGAGTGATTAAATAATACATGGCACAATTGAGAAAGGCAAAGTGGGTGGTAATCGGGCAATAACGTAACAAAGGATGGTCCAGAGGGGGTGTTAGTGGGAATGGCAGAACCATTACCAGACAATAGGAGAGGTACTTATCATCCGATACGTTGAACCGAATGTTGAGGCCAGAAGACGAGAACATGCCTACAATATAGGCTATCACCGCCTTTTAATCAGACCAGGCAGCTTTGCCAGCCAGGATTAATTTCCTGTCCGCTTTGAATTCGGCAGCCAAGGGACGAATTCAAAAGGCAGCTTCTCTCAGCTTTTCAGCTCTAGAGAAACAGGACGCACTCATATTCAGGGCAGAGGTGGAGATTGACGCTGAATGTATGCTTATCCAAATTGAGGTGAACTTATGCCTACAGACAGGAAGATATACTGATCAAGTATCGGCCGGAACCAAACAAGGCTTTAGGTTATCCAACGAGTCACAGAGCCGAGTACCTCTGAGATATTTTAACTTTACTCAGTTTGGCGGGTTTCACTTTGCTCTGGGATTTGGATGCTAAGGGAACATCGGCGTAAAATCACACGTCTTAACGTGAAATACGTCTGTTTTCTCACATGTCGAGCGGCTGTCAGAAGCGGAATTTTGAGTAAAACATGGCGGGGCTCGTCCGGGATTTGGCCCGTGACCTCTCGAATTTCAAATGGGATCATTCCGAAGGGAGAATAATAACCGTGGAAAAACGATCCGCCGACAGTGAAAAGCGCAGCTCTCAGATTCTGACGGTGGTGAGAAATGATATTATGGCCCATCGTGCATGTGCTGTCTCTCAGATACCTATCTAATTAGTGCACCTCGCCATTGTACTGCAACTGTTCTCCTTTTGACGAATATATTATTAATTTGAGACATGACATGAGGAAAGTACAGCATCCCTGTAAGTAAAAGGGGAATTTGGCGATGAGGTGAAATGTGAATGTAAAAAAAGTGGTTAAGCTGCAAGCCAACGACGACGAGAATGGGATTCGAACCAATGTGTGCAGAGATCAATGGATTAGCAGTCCATCGCCTTAACCTCTCGGCCACCTCGTCTCTGCTATAAGACATCGTCAGCCATTCAATCTCCTGCTTTTTGTATCCAAACAGAAATAATGTGCAAGAAAGTCCACTTCACAGCTTGCTCTGCCCATGCATGCAGATCGACAATGATGAAAACTTGCCATGAGATTCTTTCAGCAAACAGCCTTCCTTCACTTCAGGTGAGTGACTGGAAGAGATGGTTGGTTTCTCAGCAGAATCACAACAAAGAATATAAAATTTCAGTGGCGAGCTAAGTTGACCACGGAAGGACTCGAACCTGCAATCTTCTGATAACTTTGCGGTTGTAATCGAAGTCAGACGCCTTATCCATTAGGCCACGCGGCCGCTGCCAGCACCGTTCATTGTTTTGTTGCGTATATTGCGAGCAGATTCGGGGCAACTGCAATATCAAGGAGTGGATTTAGGAAAAGATGAGCATATTTCGAGTGAATGAACAGATGCACTGCGATCTGGGTGCGCACCGGCGCAGGCAACCCCAATGTAAATGGGAACACTATAGTTTAACAATTCGGTCATTGCAGCTGAAATCATACTCCATCTCAAACAATACAGGGTGACCCGGGTTGATGAGAAAATCCGTTTTAAAGGGAAAGATTATGAACCGGAACTGACAACCAGCCCATTGAAACAGACACAGAATGATCCGGTATTGCAAGGACATCCCTTTTACCCAGATGCAGAATGACCCTTGACTGACAGCAGTTCTCTTTTAAAAGAATAAAGTGAGATTTCGATCATCCCTGAAACAATTGTGCATTGGGGCTCAGGACCACGCGGCGCAGAGACTGTTATTGAAGCCACAGGTGAGAGACAAGGAGGGAGGGACGTAAAACCAGCCCAGTCTGAAACACACATACAAACTAAAATTCCTTAACCTCCAAAGGCAGGTTTTGAAATTTGAAATTGGAAATCCGGGACAGACAGCACATCCCTTTTAAACAGACACAGAATGATGAGGGTCTGATCGCACACCATTTTAAAGAGACAGAGAATGATCTCGGACAGACCGCAAATCCCCTTAAAAGGGACACGGAAATAGAATGAATAAAAACAGATAAATATGTAAAACTCGGCAGGTCGTGCAGATTTTGTGGAGGAAGAATCCGGTTTCACGTTCTGTCGGATAATCATTCCGATATTTCTGGAAAAAGTTAAAGATTACAGATGTTTTCAACAAAAATAGCGCCTGGAAAAAGTACGCAGCGAGAAAGGTCAAATGGGAACTTCTGTGATACAGCGGAACGCAGGAGTGATTAAATAATACATGGCACAATGGAGAAAGGCAAAGTGTGTGGTAATCGGGCAATAACGTAACAAAGGATGGTCCAGAGGGGGTGTTAGTGGGAATGGCAGAACCATTACCAGACAATAGGAGAGGTACTTATCATCCGATACGTTGAACCGAATGTTGAGGCCAGAAGACGAGAACATGCCTACAATATAGGCTATCACCGCCTTTTAATCAGACCAGGCAGCTTTGCCAGCCAGGATTAATTTCCTGTCCGCTTTGAATTCGGCAGCCAAGGGACGAATTCAAAAGGCAGCTTCTCTCAGCTTTTCAGCTCTAGAGAAACAGGACGCACTCATATTCAGGGCAGAGGTGGACATTGACGCTGAATGTATGCTTATCCAAATTGAGGTGAACTTATGCCTACAGACAGGAAGATATACTGATCAAGTATCGGCCGGAACCAAACAAGGCTTTAGGTTATCCAACGAGTCACAGAGCCGAGTACCTCTGAGATATTTTAACTTTACTCAGTTTGGCGGGTTTCACTTTGCTCTGGGATTTGGATGCTAAGGGAACATCGGCGTAAAATCACACGTCTTAACGTGAAATACGTCTGTTTTCTCACATGTCGAGCGGCTGTTAGAAGCGGAATTTTGAGTAAAACATGGCGGGGCTCGTCCGGGATTTGGCCCGTGACCTCTCGAATTTCAAATGGGATCATTCCGAAGGGAGAATAATAACCGTGGAAAAACGAGCCGCCGACAGTGAAAAGCGCAGCTCTCAGATTCTGACGGTGGTGAGAAATGATATTATGGCCCATCGTGCATGTGCTGTCTCTCAGATACCTATCTAATTAGTGCCCCTCGCCATTGTACTGCAACTGTTCTCCTTTTGACGAATATATTATTAATTTGAGACATGACATGAGGAAAGTACAGCATCCCTGTAAGTAAAAGGGGAATTTGGCGATGAGGTGAAATGTGAATGTCAAAAAGTGGTTAAGCTGCAAGCCAACGACGACGCGAATGGGATTCGAACCAATGTGTGCAGACATCAATGGATTAGCAGTCCATCGCCTTAACCTCTCGGCCACCTCGTCTCTGCTATAAGACATCGTCAGCCATTCAATCTCCTGCTTTTTGTATCCAAACAGAAATAATGTGCAAGAAAGTCCACTTCACAGCTTGCTCTGCCAATGCATGCAGATCGACAATGATGAAAACTTGCCATGAGATTCTTTCAGCAAACAGCCTTCCTTCACTTCAGGTGAGTGACTGGAAGAGATGGTTGGTTTCTCAGCAGAATCACAACAAAGAATATAAAATTTCAGTGGCGAGCTAAGTTGACCACGGAAGGACTCGAACCTGCAATCTACTGATAACTTTGCGGTTGTAATCGAAGTCAGACGCCTTATCCATTAGGCCACGCGGCCGCTGCCAGCACCGTTCATTGTTTTGTTGCGTATATTGCGAGCAAATTCGGGGCAACTGCAATATCAAGGAGTGGATTTAGGAAAAGATGAGCATATTTCGAGTGAATGAACAGATGCACTGCGATCTGGGTGCGCACCGGCGCAGGCAACCCCAATGTAAATGGGAACACTATAGTTTAACAATTCGGTCATTGCAGCTGAAATCATACTCCTTCTCAAACAATACAGGGTGACCCGGGTTTATGAGAAAATCCGTTTTAAAGGGAAAGATTATGAACCGGAACTGACAACCAGCCCATTTAAACAGACACAGAATGATCCGGTATTGCAAGGACATCCCTTTTACCCAGATGCAGAATGACCCTTGACTGACAGCAGTTCTCTTTTAAAAGAATAAAGTGAGATTTCGATCATCCCTGAAACAATTGTGCAGTGGGGCTCAGGACCACGCGGCGCAGAGACTGTTATTGAAGCCACAGGTGATAGACAGGCAGGAAGGAAGGAGTGAGGGACGGAACACCAGCCCAGTCTGAAACACACAAACAAACTAAAATTCCTTAACCTCCAAAGGCAGGTTTTGAAATTTGAAATTGGAATTCCGGGACAGACAGCACATCCCTTTTAAACAGACACAGAATGATGAGGGTCTGATAGCACACCATTTTACAGAGACAGAGAATGATCTCGGACAGACTTCAAATCCCTTAAAAGGGACACGGAAATAGAATGAATAAAAACAGATAAATATGTAAAACTCGGCAGGTCGTGCAGATTTTGTGGAGGAAGAATGCGGTTTCACGTTCTGTCGGATAATCATTCCGATATTTCAGGAAAAAGTTAAAGATTACAGATGTTTTCAACAAAAGTAGCGCCTGGAAAAAATAGGCAGCGAGAAAGGTCAAATGGGAACGTCTGTGATACAGCGGAACGCAGGAGTGATTAAATAATACATGGCACAATTGAGAAAGGCAAAGTGGATGGTAATCGGGCAATAACGTAACAAAGGATGGTCCAGAGGAGGTGTTAGTGGGAACAGCAGAACCATTACCAGACAATGGGAGCGGTGCTTATCATCCGATACGTTGAACCTAATGATGAGGCCAGAAGACGAGAACATGCCTACAATATAGGGTATCACCGCCTTTTAATCAGACCAGGCAGCTTTGCCAGCCAGGATTAATTTCCTGTCCGCTTTGAATTCGGCAGCCAAGGGACGAATTCAAAAGGCAGCTTCTCTCAGCTTTTCAGCTCTAGAGAAACAGGACGCACTCATATTCAGGGCAGAGGTGGAGATTGACGCTGAATGTATGCTTATCCCAATTGAGTTGAACTTATGCCTACAGACAGGAAGATATACTGATCAAGTATCGGCCGGAACCAAAGAAGGCTTTAGGTTATCCAACGAGTCACAGAGCCGAGTACCTCTGAGATATTTTAACTTTACTCAGTTTGGCGGGTTTCACTTTGCTCTGGGATTTGGATGCTAAGGGAACATCGGCGTAAAATCACACGTCTTAACGTGAAATACGTCTGTTTTCTCACATGTCGAGCGGCTGTTAGAAGCGGAATTTTGAGTAAAACATGGCGGGGCTCGTCCGGGATTTGGCCCGTGACCTCTCGAATTTCAAATGGGATCATTCCGAAGGGAGAATAATAACCGTGGAAAAACGAGCTGCCGACAGTGAAAAGCGCAGCTCTCAGATTCTGACGGTGGTGAGAAATGATATTATGGCCCATCGTGCATGTGCTGTCTCTCAGATACCTATCTAATTAGTGCCCCTCGCCATTGTACTGCAACTGTTCTCCTTTTGACGAATATATTATTAATTTGAGACATGACATGAGGAAAGTACAGCATCCCTGTAAGTAAAAGGGGAATTTGGCGATGAGGTGAAATGTGAATGTCAAAAAGTGGTTAAGCTGCAAGCCAACGACGACGAGAATGGGATTCGAACCAATGTGTGCAGAGATCAATGGATTAGCAGTCCATCGCCTTAACCTCTCGGCCACCTCGTCTCTGCTATAAGACATCGTCAGCCATTCAATCTCCTGCTTTTTGTATCCAAACAGAAATAATGTGCAAGAAAGTCCACTTCACAGCTTGCTCTGCCCATGCATGCAGATCGACAATGATGAAAACTTGCCATGAGATTCTTTCAGCAAACAGCCTTCCTTCACTTCAGGTGAGTGACTGGAAGAGATGGTTGGTTTCTCAGCAGAATCACAACAAAGAATATAAAATTTCAGTAGCGAGCTAAGTTGACCACGGAAGGACTCGAACCTGCAATCTTCTGATAACTTTGCGGTTGTAATCGAAGTCAGACGCCTTATCCATTAGGCCACGCGGCCGCTGCCAGCACCGTTCATTGTTTTGTTGCGTATATTGCGAGCAAATTCGGGGCAACTGCAATATCAAGGAGTGGATTTAGGAAAAGATGAGCATATTTCGAGTGAATGAACAGATGCACTGCGATCTGGGTGCGCACCGGCGCAGGCAACCCCAATGTAAATGGGAACACTATAGTTTAACAATTCGGTCATTGCAGCTGAAATCATACTCCTTCTCAAACAATACAGGGTGACCCGGGTTTATGAGAAAATCCGTTTTAAAGGGAAAGATTATGAACCGGAACTGACAACCAGCCCATTTAAACAGACACAGAATGATCCGGTATTGCAAGGACATCCCTTTTACCCAGATGCAGAATGACCCTTGACTGACAGCAGTTCTCTTTTAAAAGAATAAAGTGAGATTTCGATCATCCCTGAAACAATTGTGCAGTGGGGCTCAGGACCACGCGGCGCAGAGACTGTTATTGAAGCCACAGGTGATAGACAGGCAGGAAGGAAGGAGTGAGGGACGGAACACCAGCCCAGTCTGAAACACACAAACAAACTAAAATTCCTTAACCTCCAAAGGCAGGTTTTGAAATTTGAAATTGGAATTCCGGGACAGACAGCACATCCCTTTTAAACAGACACAGAATGATGAGGGTCTGATAGCACACCATTTTACAGAGACAGAGAATGATCTCGGACAGACTTCAAATCCCTTAAAAGGGACACGGAAATAGAATGAATAAAAACAGATAAATATGTAAAACTCGGCAGGTCGTGCAGATTTTGTGGAGGAAGAATGCGGTTTCACGTTCTGTCGGATAATCATTCCGATATTTCAGGAAAAAGTTAAAGATTACAGATGTTTTCAACAAACGTAGCGCCTGGAAAAAATAGGCAGCGTGAAAGGTCAAATGGGAACGTCTGTGATACAGCGGAACGCAGGAGTGATTAAATAATACATGGCACAATTGAGAAAGGCAAAGTGGATGGTAATCGGGCAATAACGTAACAAAGGATGGTCCAGAGGAGGTGTTAGTGGGAACAGCAGAACCATTACCAGACAATGGGAGCGGTGCTTATCATCCGATACGTTGAACCTAATGATGAGGCCAGAAGACGAGAACATGCCTACAATATAGGGTATCACCGCCTTTTAATCAGACCAGGCAGCTTTGCCAGCCAGGATTAATTTCCTGTCCGCTTTGAATTCGGCAGCCAAGGGACGAATTCAAAAGGCAGCTTCTCTCAGCTTTTCAGCTCTAGAGAAACAGGACGCACTCATATTCAGGGCAGAGGTGGAGATTGACGCTGAATGTATGCTTATCCCAATTGAGTTGAACTTATGCCTACAGACAGGAAGATATACTGATCAAGTATCGGCCGGAACCAAAGAAGGCTTTAGGTTATCCAACGAGTCACAGAGCCGAGTACCTCTGAGATATTTTAACTTTACTCAGTTTGGCGGGTTTCACTTTGCTCTGGGATTTGGATGCTAAGGGAACATCGGCGTAAAATCACACGTCTTAACGTGAAATACGTCTGTTTTCTCACATGTCGAGCGGCTGTTAGAAGCGGAATTTTGAGTAAAACATGGCGGGGCTCGTCCGGGATTTGGCCCGTGACCTCTCGAATTTCAAATGGGATCATTCCGAAGGGAGAATAATAACCGTGGAAAAACGAGCTGCCGACAGTGAAAAGCGCAGCTCTCAGATTCTGACGGTGGTGAGAAATGATATTATGGCCCATCGTGCATGTGCTGTCTCTCAGATACCTATCTAATTAGTGCCCCTCGCCATTGTACTGCAACTGTTCTCCTTTTGACGAATATATTATTAATTTGAGACATGACATGAGGAAAGTACAGCATCCCTGTAAGTAAAAGGGGAATTTGGCGATGAGGTGAAATGTGAATGTCAAAAAGGGGTTAAGCTGCAAGCCAACGACGACGAGAATGGGATTCGAACCAATGTGTGCAGAGATCAATGGATTAGCAGTCCATCGCCTTAACCTCTCGGCCACCTCGTCTCTGCTATAAGACATCGTCAGCCATTCAATCTCCTGCTTTTTGTATCCAAACAGAAATAATGTGCAAGAAAGTCCACTTCACAGCTTGCTCTGCCCATGCATGCAGATCGACAATGATGAAAACTTGCCATGAGATTCTTTCAGCAAACAGCCTTCCTGCACTTCAGGTGAGTGACTGGAAGAGATGGTTGGTTTCTCAGCAGAATCACAACAAAGAATATAAAATTTCAGTAGCGAGCTAAGTTGACCACGGAAGGACTCGAACCTGCAATCTTCTGATAACTTTGCGGTTGTAATCGAAGTCAGACGCCTTATCCATTAGGCCACGCGGCCGCTGCCAGCACCGTTCATTGTTTTGTTGCGTATATTGCGAGCAAATTCGGGGCAACTGCAATATCAAGGAGTGGATTTAGGAAAAGATGAGCATATTTCGAGTGAATGAACAGATGCACTGCGATCTGGGTGCGCACCGGCGCAGGCAACCCCAATGTAAATGGGAACACTATAGTTTAACAATTCGGTCATTGCAGCTGAAATCATACTCCTTCTCAAACAATACAGGGTGACCCGGGTTTATGAGAAAATCCGTTTTAAAGGGAAAGATTATGAACCGGAACTGACAACCAGCCCATTTAAACAGACACAGAATGATCCGGTATTGCAAGGACATCCCTTTTACCCAGATGCAGAATGACCCTTGACTGACAGCAGTTCTCTTTTAAAAGAATAAAGTGAGATTTCGATCATCCCTGAAACAATTGTGCAGTGGGGCTCAGGACCACGCGGCGCAGAGACTGTTATTGAAGCCACAGGTGATAGACAGGCAGGAAGGAAGGAGTGAGGGACGGAACACCAGCCCAGTCTGAAACACACAAACAAACTAAAATTCCTTAACCTCCAAAGGCAGGTTTTGAAATTTGAAATTGGAATTCCGGGACAGACAGCACATCCCTTTTAAACAGACACAGAATGATGAGGGTCTGATAGCACACCATTTTAAAGAGACAGAGAATGATCTCGGACAGACAGCAAATCCCTTAAAAGGGACACGGAAATAGAATGAATAAAAACAGATAAATATGTAAAACTCGGCAGGTCGTGCAGATTTTGTGGAGGAAGAATGCGGTTTCACGTTCTGTCGGATAATCATTCCGATATTTCAGGAAAAAGTTAAAGATTACAGATGTTTTCAACAAAAGTAGCGCCTGGAAAAAATAGGCAGCGAGAAAGGTCAAATGGGAACGTCTGTGATACAGCGGAACGCAGGAGTGATTAAATAATACATGGCACAATTGAGAAAGGCAAAGTGGATGGTAATCGGGCAATAACGTAACAAAGGATGGTCCAGAGGAGGTGTTAGTGGGAACAGCAGAACCATTACCAGACAATGGGAGCGGTGCTTATCATCCGATACGTTGAACCTAATGATGAGGCCAGAAGACGAGAACATGCCTACAATATAGGGTATCACCGCCTTTTAATCAGACCAGGCAGCTTTGCCAGCCAGGATTAATTTCCTGTCCGCTTTGAATTCGGCAGCCAAGGGACGAATTCAAAAGGCAGCTTCTCTCAGCTTTTCAGCTCTAGAGAAACAGGACGCACTCATATTCAGGGCAGAGGTGGAGATTGACGCTGAATGTATGCTTATCCCAATTGAGTTGAACTTATGCCTACAGACAGGAAGATATACTGATCAAGTATCGGCCGGAACCAAACAAGGCTTTAGGTTATCCAACGAGTCACAGAGCCGAGTACCTCTGAGATATTTTAACTTTACTCAGTTTGGCGGGTTTCACTTTGCTCTGGGATTTGGATGCTAAGGGAACATCGGCGTAAAATCACACGTCTTAACGTGAAATACGTCTGTTTTCTCACATGTCGAGCGGCTGTTAGAAGCGGAATTTTGAGTAAAAAATGGCGGGGCTCGTCCGGGATTTGGCCCGTGACCTCTCGAATTTCAAATGGGATCATTCCGAAGGGAGAATAATAACCGTGGAAAAACGAGCTGCCGACAGTGAAAAGCGCAGCTCTCAGATTCTGACGGTGGTGAGAAATGATATTATGGCCCATCGTGCATGTGCTGTCTCTCAGATACCTATCTAATTAGTGCCCCTCGCCATTGTACTGCAACTGTTCTCCTTTTGACGAATATATTATTAATTTGAGACATGACATGAGGAAAGTACAGCATCCCTGTAAGTAAAAGGGGAATTTGGCGATGAGGTGAAATGTGAATGTCAAAAAGTGGTTAAGCTGCAAGCCAACGACGACGAGAATGGGATTCGAACCAATGTGTGCAGAGATCAATGGATTAGCAGTCCATCGCCTTAACCTCTCGGCCACCTCGTCTCTGCTATAAGACATCGTCAGCCATTCAATCTCCTGCTTTTTGTATCCAAACAGAAATAATGTGCAAGAAAGTCCACTTCACAGCTTGCTCTGCCCATGCATGCAGATCGACAATGATGAAAACTTGCCATGAGATTCTTTCAGCAAACAGCCTTCCTTCACTTCAGGTGAGTGACTGGAAGAGATGGTTGGTTTCTCAGCAGAATCACAACAAAGAATATAAAATTTCAGTAGCGAGCTAAGTTGACCACGGAAGGACTCGAACCTGCAATCTTCTGATAACTTTGCGGTTGTAATCGAAGTCAGACGCCTTATCCATTAGGCCACGCGGCCGCTGCCAGCACCGTTCATTGTTTTGTTGCGTATATTGCGAGCAAATTCGGGGCAACTGCAATATCAAGGAGTGGATTTAGGAAAAGATGAGCATATTTCGAGTGAATGAACAGATGCACTGCGATCTGGGTGCGCACCAGCGCAGGCAACCCCAATGTAAATGGGAACACTATAGTTTAACAATTCGGTCATTGCAGCTGAAATCATACTCCTTCTCAAACAATACAGGGTGACCCGGGTTTATGAGAAAATCCGTTTTAAAGGGAAAGATTATGAACCGGAACTGACAACCAGCCCATTTAAACAGACACAGAATGATCCGGTATTGCAAGGACATCCCTTTTACCCAGATGCAGAATGACCCTTGACTGACAGCAGTTCTCTTTTAAAAGAATAAAGTGAGATTTCGATCATCCCTGAAACAATTGTGCAGTGGGGCTCAGGTCCACGCGGCGCAGAGACTGTTATTGAAGCCACAGGTGATAGACAGGCAGGAAGGAAGGAGTGAGGGACGGAACACCAGCCCAGTCTGAAACACACAAACAAACTAAAATTCCTTAACCTCCAAAGGCAGGTTTTGAAATTTGAAATTGGAATTCCGGGACAGACAGCACATCCCTTTTAAACAGACACAGAATGATGAGGGTCTGATAGCACACCATTTTAAAGAGACAGAGAATGATCTCGGACAGACAGCAAATCCCTTAAAAGAGACACGGAAATAGAATGAATAAAAACAGATAAATATGTAAAACTCGGCAGGTCGTGCAGATTTTGTGGAGGAAGAATGCGGTTTCACGTTCTGTCGGATAATCATTCCGATATTTCAGGAAAAAGTTAAAGATTACAGATGTTTTCAACAAAAGTAGCGCCTGGAAAAAATAGGCAGCGAGAAAGGTCAAATGGGAACGTCTGTGATACAGCGGAACGCAGGAGTGATTAAATAATACATGGCACAATTGAGAAAGGCAAAGTGGATGGTAATCGGGCAATAACGTAACAAAGGATGGTCCAGAGGAGGTGTTAGTGGGAACAGCAGAACCATTACCAGACAATGGGAGCGGTGCTTATCATCCGATACGTTGAACCTAATGATGAGGCCAGAAGACGAGAACATGCCTACAATATAGGGTATCACCGCCTTTTAATCAGACCAGGCAGCTTTGCCAGCCAGGATTAATTTCCTGTCCGCTTTGAATTCGGCAGCCAAGGGACGAATTCAAAAGGCAGCTTCTCTCAGCTTTTCAGCTCTAGAGAAACAGGACGCACTCATATTCAGGGCAGAGGTGGAGATTGACGCTGAATGTATGCTTATCCCAATTGAGTTGAACTTATGCCTACAGACAGGAAGATATACTGATCAAGTATCGGCCGGAACCAAACAAGGCTTTAGGTTATCCAACGAGTCACAGAGCCGAGTACCTCTGAGATATTTTAACTTTACTCAGTTTGGCGGGTTTCACTTTGCTCTGGGATTTGGATGCTAAGGGAACATCGGCGTAAAATCACACGTCTTAACGTGAAATACGTCTGTTTTCTCACATGTCGAGCGGCTGTTAGAAGCGGAATTTTGAGTAAAAAATGGCGGGGCTCGTCCGGGATTTGGCCCGTGACCTCTCGAATTTCAAATGGTATCATTCCGAAGGGAGAATAATAACCGTGGAAAAACGAGCTGCCGACAGTGAAAAGCGCAGCTCTCAGATTCTGACGGTGGTGAGAAATGATATTATGGCCCATCGTGCATGTGCTGTCTCTCAGATACCTATCTAATTAGTGCCCCTCGCCATTGTACTGCAACAGTTCTCCTTTTGACGAATATATTATTAATTTGAGACATGACATGAGGAAAGTACAGCATCCCTGTAAGTAAAAGGGGAATTTGGCGATGAGGTGAAATGTGAATGTCAAAAAGTGGTTAAGCTGCAAGCCAACGACGACGAGAATGGGATTCGAACCAATGTGTGCAGAGATCAATGGATTAGCAGTCCATCGCCTTAACCTCTCGGCCACCTCGTCTCTGCTATAAGACATCGTCAGCCATTCAATCTCCTGCTTTTTGTATCCAAACAGAAATAATGTGCAAGAAAGTCCACTTCACAGCTTGCTCTGCCCATGCATGCAGATCGACAATGATGAAAACTTGCCATGAGATTCTTTCAGCAAACAGCCTTCCTTCACTTCAGGTGAGTGACTGGAAGAGATGGTTGGTTTCTCAGCAGAATCACAACAAAGAATATAAAATTTCAGTAGCGAGCTAAGTTGACCACGGAAGGACTCGAACCTGCAATCTTCTGATAACTTTGCGGTTGTAATCGAAGTCAGACGCCTTATCCATTAGGCCACGCGGCCGCTGCCAGCACCGTTCATTGTTTTGTTGCGTATATTGCGAGCAAATTCGGGGCAACTGCAATATCAAGGAGTGGATTTAGGAAAAGATGAGCATATTTCGAGTGAATGAACAGATGCACTGCGATCTGGGTGCGCACCAGCGCAGGCAACCCCAATGTAAATGGGAACACTATAGTTTAACAATTCGGTCATTGCAGCTGAAATCATACTCCTTCTCAAACAATACAGGGTGACCCGGGTTTATGAGAAAATCCGTTTTAAAGGGAAAGATTATGAACCGGAACTGACAACCAGCCCATTTAAACAGACACAGAATGATCCGGTATTGCAAGGACATCCCTTTTACCCAGATGCAGAATGACCCTTGACTGACAGCAGTTCTCTTTTAAAAGAATAAAGTGAGATTTCGATCATCCCTGAAACAATTGTGCAGTGGGGCTCAGGTCCACGCGGCGCAGAGACTGTTATTGAAGCCACAGGTGATAGACAGGCAGGAAGGAAGGAGTGAGGGACGGAACACCAGCCCAGTCTGAAACACACAAACAAACTAAAATTCCTTAACCTCCAAAGGCAGGTTTTGAAATTTGAAATTGGAATTCCGGGACAGACAGCACATCCCTTTTAAACAGACACAGAATGATGAGGGTCTGATAGCACACCATTTTAAAGAGACAGAGAATGATCTCGGACAGACAGCAAATCCCTTAAAAGGGACACGGAAATAGAATGAATAAAAACAGATAAATATGTAAAACTCGGCAGGTCGTGGAGATTTTGTGGAGGAAGAATGCGGTTTCACGTTCTGTCGGATAATCATTCCGATATTTCAGGAAAAAGTTAAAGATTACAGATGTTTTCAACAAAAGTAGCGCCTGGAAAAAATAGGCAGCGAGAAAGGTCAAATGGGAACGTCTGTGATACAGCGGAACGCAGGAGTGATTAAATAATACATGGCACAATTGAGAAAGGCAAAGTGGATGGTAATCGGGCAATAACGTAACAAAGGATGGTCCAGAGGAGGTGTTAGTGGGAACAGCAGAACCATTACCAGACAATGGGAGCGGTGCTTATCATCCGATACGTTGAACCTAATGATGAGGCCAGAAGACGAGAACATGCCTACAATATAGGGTATCACCGCCTTTTAATCAGACCAGGCAGCTTTGCCAGCCAGGATTAATTTCCTGTCCGCTTTGAATTCGGCAGCCAAGGGACGAATTCAAAAGGCAGCTTCTCTCAGCTTTTCAGCTCTAGAGAAACAGGACGCACTCATATTCAGGGCAGAGGTGGAGATTGACGCTGAATGTATGCTTATCCCAATTGAGTTGAACTTATGCCTACAGACAGGAAGATATACTGATCAAGTATCGGCCGGAACCAAACAAGGCTTTAGGTTATCCAACGAGTCACAGAGCCGAGTACCTCTGAGATATTTTAACTTTACTCAGTTTGGCGGGTTTCACTTTGCTCTGGGATTTGGATGCTAAGGGAACATCGGCGTAAAATCACACGTCTTAACGTGAAATACGTCTGTTTTCTCACATGTCGAGCGGCTGTTAGAAGCGGAATTTTGAGTAAAAAATGGCGGGGCTCGTCCGGGATTTGGCCCGTGACCTCTCGAATTTCAAATGGGATCATTCCGAAGGGAGAATAATAACCGTGGAAAAACGAGCTGCCGACAGTGAAAAGCGCAGCTCTCAGATTCTGACGGTGGTGAGAAATGATATTATGGCCCATCGTGCATGTGCTGTCTCTCAGATACCTATCTAATTAGTGCCCCTCGCCATTGTACTGCAACAGTTCTCCTTTTGACGAATATATTATTAATTTGAGACATGACATGAGGAAAGTACAGCATCCCTGTAAGTAAAAGGGGAATTTGGCGATGAGGTGAAATGTGAATGTCAAAAAGTGGTTAAGCTGCAAGCCAACGACGACGAGAATGGGATTCGAACCAATGTGTGCAGAGATCAATGGATTAGCAGTCCATCGCCTTAACCTCTCGGCCACCTCGTCTCTGCTATAAGACATCGTCAGCCATTCAATCTCCTGCTTTTTGTATCCAAACAGAAATAATGTGCAAGAAAGTCCACTTCACAGCTTGCTCTGCCCATGCATGCAGATCGACAATGATGAAAACTTGCCATGAGATTCTTTCAGCAAACAGCCTTCCTTCACTTCAGGTGAGTGACTGGAAGAGATGGTTGGTTTCTCAGCAGAATCACAACAAAGAATATAAAATTTCAGTAGCGAGCTAAGTTGACCACGGAAGGACTCGAACCTGCAATCTTCTGATAACTTTGCGGTTGTAATCGAAGTCAGACGCCTTATCCATTAGGCCACGCGGCCGCTGCCAGCACCGTTCATTGTTTTGTTGCGTATATTGCGAGCAAATTCGGGGCAACTGCAATATCAAGGAGTGGATTTAGGAAAAGATGAGCATATTTCGAGTGAATGAACAGATGCACTGCGATCTGGGTGCGCACCAGCGCAGGCAACCCCAATGTAAATGGGAACACTATAGTTTAACAATTCGGTCATTGCAGCTGAAATCATACTCCTTCTCAAACAATACAGGGTGACCCGGGTTTATGAGAAAATCCGTTTTAAAGGGAAAGATTATGAACCGGAACTGACAACCAGCCCATTTAAACAGACACAGAATGATCCGGTATTGCAAGGACATCCCTTTTACCCAGATGCAGAATGACCCTTGACTGACAGCAGTTCTCTTTTAAAAGAATAAAGTGAGATTTCGATCATCCCTGAAACAATTGTGCAGTGGGGCTCAGGTCCACGCGGCGCAGAGACTGTTATTGAAGCCACAGGTGATAGACAGGCAGGAAGGAAGGAGTGAGGGACGGAACACCAGCCCAGTCTGAAACACACAAACAAACTAAAATTCCTTAACCTCCAAAGGCAGGTTTTGAAATTTGAAATTGGAATTCCGGGACAGACAGCACATCCCTTTTAAACAGACACAGAATGATGAGGGTCTGATAGCACACCATTTTAAAGAGACAGAGAATGATCTCGGACAGACAGCAAATCCCTTAAAAGGGACACGGAAATAGAATGAATAAAAACAGATAAATATGTAAAACTCGGCAGGTCGTGGAGATTTTGTGGAGGAAGAATGCGGTTTCACGTTCTGTCGGATAATCATTCCGATATTTCAGGAAAAAGTTAAAGATTACAGATGTTTTCAACAAAAGTAGCGCCTGGAAAAAATAGGCAGCGAGAAAGGTCAAATGGGAACGTCTGTGATACAGCGGAACGCAGGAGTGATTAAATAATACATGGCACAATTGAGAAAGGCAAAGTGGATGGTAATCGGGCAATAACGTAACAAAGGATGGTCCAGAGGAGGTGTTAGTGGGAACAGCAGAACCATTACCAGACAATGGGAGCGGTGCTTATCATCCGATACGTTGAACCTAATGATGAGGCCAGAAGACGAGAACATGCCTACAATATAGGGTATCACCGCCTTTTAATCAGACCAGGCAGCTTTGCCAGCCAGGATTAATTTCCTGTCCGCTTTGAATTCGGCAGCCAAGGGACGAATTCAAAAGGCAGCTTCTCTCAGCTTTTCAGCTCTAGAGAAACAGGACGCACTCATATTCAGGGCAGAGGTGGAGATTGACGCTGAATGTATGCTTATCCCAATTGAGTTGAACTTATGCCTACAGACAGGAAGATATACTGATCAAGTATCGGCCGGAACCAAACAAGGCTTTAGGTTATCCAACGAGTCACAGAGCCGAGTACCTCTGAGATATTTTAACTTTACTCAGTTTGGCGGGTTTCACTTTGCTCTGGGATTTGGATGCTAAGGGAACATCGGCGTAAAATCACACGTCTTAACGTGAAATACGTCTGTTTTCTCACATGTCGAGCGGCTGTTAGAAGCGGAATTTTGAGTAAAAAATGGCGGGGCTCGTCCGGGATTTGGCCCGTGACCTCTCGAATTTCAAATGGGATCATTCCGAAGGGAGAATAATAACCGTGGAAAAACGAGCTGCCGACAGTGAAAAGCGCAGCTCTCAGATTCTGACGGTGGTGAGAAATGATATTATGGCCCATCGTGCATGTGCTGTCTCTCAGATACCTATCTAATTAGTGCCCCTCGCCATTGTACTGCAACAGTTCTCCTTTTGACGAATATATTATTAATTTGAGACATGACATGAGGAAAGTACAGCATCCCTGTAAGTAAAAGGGGAATTTGGCGATGAGGTGAAATGTGAATGTCAAAAAGTGGTTAAGCTGCAAGCCAACGACGACGAGAATGGGATTCGAACCAATGTGTGCAGAGATCAATGGATTAGCAGTCCATCGCCTTAACCTCTCGGCCACCTCGTCTCTGCTATAAGACATCGTCAGCCATTCAATCTCCTGCTTTTTGTATCCAAACAGAAATAATGTGCAAGAAAGTCCACTTCACAGCTTGCTCTGCCCATGCATGCAGATCGACAATGATGAAAACTTGCCATGAGATTCTTTCAGCAAACAGCCTTCCTTCACTTCAGGTGAGTGACTGGAAGAGATGGTTGGTTTCTCAGCAGAATCACAACAAAGAATATAAAATTTCAGTAGCGAGCTAAGTTGACCACGGAAGGACTCGAACCTGCAATCTTCTGATAACTTTGCGGTTGTAATCGAAGTCAGACGCCTTATCCATTAGGCCACGCGGCCGCTGCCAGCACCGTTCATTGTTTTGTTGCGTATATTGCGAGCAAATTCGGGGCAACTGCAATATCAAGGAGTGGATTTAGGAAAAGATGAGCATATTTCGAGTGAATGAACAGATGCACTGCGATCTGGGTGCGCACCAGCGCAGGCAACCCCAATGTAAATGGGAACACTATAGTTTAACAATTCGGTCATTGCAGCTGAAATCATACTCCTTCTCAAACAATACAGGGTGACCCGGGTTTATGAGAAAATCCGTTTTAAAGGGAAAGATTATGAACCGGAACTGACAACCAGCCCATTTAAACAGACACAGAATGATCCGGTATTGCAAGGACATCCCTTTTACCCAGATGCAGAATGACCCTTGACTGACAGCAGTTCTCTTTTAAAAGAATAAAGTGAGATTTCGATCATCCCTGAAACAATTGTGCAGTGGGGCTCAGGTCCACGCGGCGCAGAGACTGTTATTGAAGCCACAGGTGATAGACAGGCAGGAAGGAAGGAGTGAGGGACGGAACACCAGCCCAGTCTGAAACACACAAACAAACTAAAATTCCTTAACCTCCAAAGGCAGGTTTTGAAATTTGAAATTGGAATTCCGGGACAGACAGCACATCCCTTTTAAACAGACACAGAATGATGAGGGTCTGATAGCACACCATTTTAAAGAGACAGAGAATGATCTCGGACAGACAGCAAATCCCTTAAAAGGGACACGGAAATAGAATGAATAAAAACAGATAAATATGTAAAACTCGGCAGGTCGTGGAGATTTTGTGGAGGAAGAATGCGGTTTCACGTTCTGTCGGATAATCATTCCGATATTTCAGGAAAAAGTTAAAGATTACAGATGTTTTCAACAAAAGTAGCGCCTGGAAAAAATAGGCAGCGAGAAAGGTCAAATGGGAACGTCTGTGATACAGCGGAACGCAGGAGTGATTAAATAATACATGGCACAATTGAGAAAGGCAAAGTGGATGGTAATCGGGCAATAACGTAACAAAGGATGGTCCAGAGGAGGTGTTAGTGGGAACAGCAGAACCATTACCAGACAATGGGAGCGGTGCTTATCATCCGATACGTTGAACCTAATGATGAGGCCAGAAGACGAGAACATGCCTACAATATAGGGTATCACCGCCTTTTAATCAGACCAGGCAGCTTTGCCAGCCAGGATTAATTTCCTGTCCGCTTTGAATTCGGCAGCCAAGGGACGAATTCAAAAGGCAGCTTCTCTCAGCTTTTCAGCTCTAGAGAAACAGGACGCACTCATATTCAGGGCAGAGGTGGAGATTGACGCTGAATGTATGCTTATCCCAATTGAGTTGAACTTATGCCTACAGACAGGAAGATATACTGATCAAGTATCGGCCGGAACCAAACAAGGCTTTAGGTTATCCAACGAGTCACAGAGCCGAGTACCTCTGAGATATTTTAACTTTACTCAGTTTGGCGGGTTTCACTTTGCTCTGGGATTTGGATGCTAAGGGAACATCGGCGTAAAATCACACGTCTTAACGTGAAATACGTATGTTTTCTCACATGTCGAGCGGCTGTTAGAAGCGGAATTTTGAGTAAAACATGGCGGGGCTCGTCCGGGATTTGGCCCGTGACCTCTCGAATTTCAAATGGGATCATTCCGAAGGGAGAATAATAACCGTGGAAAAACGAGCTGCCGACAGTGAACAGCGCAGCTCTCAGATTCTGACGGTGGTGAGAAATGATATTATGGCCCATCGTGCATGTGCTGTCTCTCAGATACCTATCTAATTAGTGCCCCTCGCCATTGTACTGCAACTGTTCTCCTTTTGACGAATATATTATTAATTTGAGACATGACATGAGGAAAGTACAGCATCCCTGTAAGTAAAAGGGGAATTTGGCGATGAGGTGAAATGTGAATGTCAAAAAGTGGTTAAGCTGCAAGCCAACGACGACGAGAATGGGATTCGAACCAATGTGTGCAGAGATCAATGGATTAGCAGTCCATCGCCTTAACCTCTCGGCCACCTCGTCTCTGCTATAAGACATCGTCAGCCATTCAATCTCCTGCTTTTTGTATCCAAACAGAAATAACGTGCAAGAAAGTCCACTTCACAGCTTGCTCTGCCCATGCATGCAGATCGACAATGATGAAAACTTGCCATGAGATTCTTTCAGCAAACAGCCTTCCTTCACTTCAGGTGAGTGACTGGAAGAGATGGTTGGTTTCTCAGCAGAATCACAACAAAGAATATAAAATTTCAGTAGCGAGCTAAGTTGACCACGGAAGGACTCGAACCTGCAATCTTCTGATAACTTTGCGGTTGTAATCGAAGTCAGACGCCTTATCCATTAGGCCACGCGGCCGCTGCCAGCACCGTTCATTGTTTTGTTGCGTATATTGCGAGCAAATTCGGGGCAACTGCAATATCAAGGAGTGGATTTAGGAAAAGATGAGCATATTTCGAGTGAATGAACAGATGCACTGCGATCTGGGTGCGCACCGGCGCAGGCAACCCCAATGTAAATGGGAACACTATAGTTTAACAATTCGGTCATTGCAGCTGAAATCATACTCCTTCTCAAACAATACAGGGTGACCCGGGTTTATGAGAAAATCCGTTTTAAAGGGAAAGATTATGAACCGGAACTGACAACCAGCCCATTTAAACAGACACAGAATGATCCGGTATTGCAAGGACATCCCTTTTACCCAGATGCAGAATGACCCTTGACTGACAGCAGTTCTCTTTTAAAAGAATAAAGTGAGATTTCGATCATCCCTGAAACAATTGTGCAGTGGGGCTCAGGACCACGCGGCGCAGAGACTGTTATTGAAGCCACAGGTGATAGACAGGCAGGAAGGAAGGAGTGAGGGACGGAACACCAGCCCAGTCTGAAACACACAAACAAACTAAAATTCCTTAACCTCCAAAGGCAGGTTTTGAAATTTGAAATTGGAATTCCGGGACAGACAGCACATCCCTTTTAAACAGACACAGAATGATGAGGGTCTGATAGCACACCATTTTAAAGAGACAGAGAATGATCTCGGACAGACAGCAAATCCCTTAAAAGGGACACGGAAATAGAATGAATAAAAACAGATAAATATGTAAAACTCGGCAGGTCGTGCAGATTTTGTGGAGGAAGAATGCGGTTTCACGTTCTGTCGGATAATCATTCCGATATTTCAGGAAAAAGTTAAAGATTACAGATGTTTTCAACAAAAGTAGCGCCTGGAAAAAATAGGCAGCGAGAAAGGTCAAATGGGAACGTCTGTGATACAGCGGAACGCAGGAGTGATTAAATAATACATGGCACAATTGAGAAAGGCAAAGTGGATGGTAATCGGGCAATAACGTAACAAAGGATGGTCCAGAGGAGGTGTTAGTGGGAACAGCAGAACCATTACCAGACAATGGGAGCGGTGCTTATCATCCGATACGTTGAACCTAATGATGAGGCCAGAAGACGAGAACATGCCTACAATATAGGGTATCACCGCCTTTTAATCAGACCAGGCAGCTTTGCCAGCCAGGATTAATTTCCTGTCCGCTTTGAATTCGGCAGCCAAGGGACGAATTCAAAAGGCAGCTTCTCTCAGCTTTTCAGCTCTAGAGAAACAGGACGCACTCATATTCAGGGCAGAGGTGGAGATTGACGCTGAATGTATGCTTATCCCAATTGAGTTGAACTTATGCCTACAGACAGGAAGATATACTGATCAAGTATCGGCCGGAACCAAACAAGGCTTTAGGTTATCCAACGAGTCACAGAGCCGAGTACCTCTGAGATATTTTAACTTTACTCAGTTTGGCGGGTTTCACTTTGCTCTGGGATTTGGATGCTAAGGGAACATCGGCGTAAAATCACACGTCTTAACGTGAAATACGTCTGTTTTCTCACATGTCGAGCGGCTGTTAGAAGCGGAATTTTGAGTAAAAAATGGCGGGGCTCGTCCGGGATTTGGCCCGTGACCTCTCGAATTTCAAATGGGATCATTCCGAAGGGAGAATAATAACCGTGGAAAAACGAGCTGCCGACAGTGAAAAGCGCAGCTCTCAGATTCTGACGGTGGTGAGAAATGATATTATGGCCCATCGTGCATGTGCTGTCTCTCAGATACCTATCTAATTAGTGCCCCTCGCCATTGTACTGCAACTGTTCTCCTTTTGACGAATATATTATTAATTTGAGACATGACATGAGGAAAGTACAGCATCCCTGTAAGTAAAAGGGGAATTTGGCGATGAGGTGAAATGTGAATGTCAAAAAGTGGTTAAGCTGCAAGCCAACGACGACGAGAATGGGATTCGAACCAATGTGTGCAGAGATCAATGGATTAGCAGTCCATCGCCTTAACCTCTCGGCCACCTCGTCTCTGCTATAAGACATCGTCAGCCATTCAATCTCCTGCTTTTTGTATCCAAACAGAAATAATGTGCAAGAAAGTCCACTTCACAGCTTGCTCTGCCCATGCATGCAGATCGACAATGATGAAAACTTGCCATGAGATTCTTTCAGCAAACAGCCTTCCTTCACTTCAGGTGAGTGACTGGAAGAGATGGTTGGTTTCTCAGCAGAATCACAACAAAGAATATAAAATTTCAGTAGCGAGCGAAGTTGACCACGGCAGGACTCGAACCTGCAATCTTCTGATAACTTTGCGGTTGTAATCGAAGTCAGACGCCTTATCCATTAGGCCACGCGGCCGCTGCCAGCACCGTTCATTGTTTTGTTGCGTATATTGCGAGCAAATTCGGGGCAACTGCAATATCAAGGAGTGGATTTAGGAAAAGATGAGCATATTTCGAGTGAATGAACAGATGCACTGCGATCTGGGTGCGCACCAGCGCAGGCAACCCCAATGTAAATGGGAACACTATAGTTTAACAATTCGGTCATTGCAGCTGAAATCATACTCCTTCTCAAACAATACAGGGTGACCCGGGTTTATGAGAAAATCCGTTTTAAAGGGAAAGATTATGAACCGGAACTGACAACCAGCCCATTTAAACAGACACAGAATGATCCGGTATTGCAAGGACATCCCTTTTACCCAGATGCAGAATGACCCTTGACTGACAGCAGTTCTCTTTTAAAAGAATAAAGTGAGATTTCGATCATCCCTGAAACAATTGTGCAGTGGGGCTCAGGTCCACGCGGCGCAGAGACTGTTATTGAAGCCACAGGTGATAGACAGGCAGGAAGGAAGGAGTGAGGGACGGAACACCAGCCCAGTCTGAAACACACAAACAAACTAAAATTCCTTAACCTCCAAAGGCAGGTTTTGAAATTTGAAATTGGAATTCCGGGACAGACAGCACATCCCTTTTAAACAGACACAGAATGATGAGGGTCTGATAGCACACCATTTTAAAGAGACAGAGAATGATCTCGGACAGACAGCAAATCCCTTAAAAGGGACACGGAAATAGAATGAATAAAAACAGATAAATATGTAAAACTCGGCAGGTCGTGGAGATTTTGTGGAGGAAGAATGCGGTTTCACGTTCTGTCGGATAATCATTCCGATATTTCAGGAAAAAGTTAAAGATTACAGATGTTTTCAACAAAAGTAGCGCCTGGAAAAAATAGGCAGCGAGAAAGGTCAAATGGGAACGTCTGTGATACAGCGGAACGCAGGAGTGATTAAATAATACATGGCACAATTGAGAAAGGCAAAGTGGATGGTAATCGGGCAATAACGTAACAAAGGATGGTCCAGAGGAGGTGTTAGTGGGAACAGCAGAACCATTACCAGACAATGGGAGCGGTGCTTATCATCCGATACGTTGAACCTAATGATGAGGCCAGAAGACGAGAACATGCCTACAATATAGGGTATCACCGCCTTTTAATCAGACCAGGCAGCTTTGCCAGCCAGGATTAATTTCCTGTCCGCTTTGAATTCGGCAGCCAAGGGACGAATTCAAAAGGCAGCTTCTCTCAGCTTTTCAGCTCTAGAGAAACAGGACGCACTCATATTCAGGGCAGAGGTGGAGATTGACGCTGAATGTATGCTTATCCCAATTGAGTTGAACTTATGCCTACAGACAGGAAGATATACTGATCAAGTATCGGCCGGAACCAAACAAGGCTTTAGGTTATCCAACGAGTCACAGAGCCGAGTACCTCTGAGATATTTTAACTTTACTCAGTTTGGCGGGTTTCACTTTGCTCTGGGATTTGGATGCTAAGGGAACATCGGCGTAAAATCACACGTCTTAACGTGAAATACGTCTGTTTTCTCACATGTCGAGCGGCTGTTAGAAGCGGAATTTTGAGTAAAACATGGCGGGGCTCGTCCGGGATTTGGCCCGTGACCTCTCGAATTTCAAATGGGATCATTCCGAAGGGAGAATAATAACCGTGGAAAAACGAGCTGCCGACAGTGAAAAGCGCAGCTCTCAGATTCTGACGGTGGTGAGAAATGATATTATGGCCCATCGTGCATGTGCTGTCTCTCAGATACCTATCTAATTAGTGCCCCTCGCCATTGTACTGCAACTGTTCTCCTTTGGACGAATATATTATTAATTTGAGACATGACATGAGGAAAGTACAGCATCCCTGTAAGTAAAAGGGGAATTTGGCGATGAGGTTAAATGTGAATGTCAAAAAGTGGTTAAGCTGCAAGCCAACGACGACGAGAATGGGATTCGAACCAATGTGTGCAGAGATCAATGGATTAGCAGTCCATCGCCTTAACCTCTCGGCCACCTCGTCTCTGCTATAAGACATCGTCAGCCATTCAATCTCCTGCTTTTTGTATCCAAACAGAAATAACGTGCAAGAAAGTCCACTTCACAGCTTGCTCTGCCCATGCATGCAGATCGACAATGATGAAAACTTGCCATGAGATTCTTTCAGCAAACAGCCTTCCTTCACTTCAGGTGAGTGACTGGAAGAGATGGTTGGTTTCTCAGCAGAATCACAACAAAGAATATAAAATTTCAGTAGCGAGCTAAGTTGACCACCGAAGGACTCGAACCTGCAATCTTCTGATAACTTTGCGGTTGTAATCGAAGTCAGACGCCTTATCCATTAGGCCACGCGGCCGCTGCCAGCACCGTTCATTGTTTTGTTGCGTATATTGCGAGCAAATTCGGGGCAACTGCAATATCAAGGAGTGGATTTAGGAAAAGATGAGCATATTTCGAGTGAATGAACAGATGCACTGCGATCTGGGTGCGCACCGGCGCAGGCAACCCCAATGTAAATGGGAACACTATAGTTTAACAATTCGGTCATTGCAGCTGAAATCATACTCCTTCTCAAACAATACAGGGTGACCCGGGTTTATGAGAAAATCCGTTTTAAAGGGAAAGATTATGAACCGGAACTGACAACCAGCCCATTTAAACAGACACAGAATGATCCGGTATTGCAAGGACATCCCTTTTACCCAGATGCAGAATGACCCTTGACTGACAGCAGTTCTCTTTTAAAAGAATAAAGTGAGATTTCGATCATCCCTGAAACAATTGTGCAGTGGGGCTCAGGACCACGCGGCGCAGAGACTGTTATTGAAGCCACAGGTGATAGACAGGCAGGAAGGAAGGAGTGAGGGACGGAACACCAGCCCAGTCTGAAACACACAAACAAACTAAAATTCCTTAACCTCCAAAGGCAGGTTTTGAAATTTGAAATTGGAATTCCGGGACAGACAGCACATCCCTTTTAAACAGACACAGAATGATGAGGGTCTGATAGCACACCATTTTAAAGAGACAGAGAATGATCTCGGACAGACAGCAAATCCCTTAAAAGGGACACGGAAATAGAATGAATAAAAACAGATAAATATGTAAAACTCGGCAGGTCGTGCAGATTTTGTGGAGGAAGAATGCGGTTTCACGTTCTGTCGGATAATCATTCCGATATTTCAGGAAAAAGTTAAAGATTACAGATGTTTTCAACAAAAGTAGCGCCTGGAAAAAATAGGCAGCGAGAAAGGTCAAATGGGAACGTCTGTGATACAGCGGAACGCAGGAGTGATTAAATAATACATGGCACAATTGAGAAAGGCAAAGTGGATGGTAATCGGGCAATAACGTAACAAAGGATGGTCCAGAGGAGGTGTTAGTGGGAACAGCAGAACCATTACCAGACAATGGGAGCGGTGCTTATCATCCGATACGTTGAACCTAATGATGAGGCCAGAAGACGAGAACATGCCTACAATATAGGGTATCACCGCCTTTTAATCAGACCAGGCAGCTTTGCCAGCCAGGATTAATTTCCTGTCCGCTTTGAATTCGGCAGCCAAGGGACGAATTCAAAAGGCAGCTTCTCTCAGCTTTTCAGCTCTAGAGAAACAGGACGCACTCATATTCAGGGCAGAGGTGGAGATTGACGCTGAATGTATGCTTATCCCAATTGAGTTGAACTTATGCCTACAGACAGGAAGATATACTGATCAAGTATCGGCCGGAACCAAACAAGGCTTTAGGTTATCCAACGAGTCACAGAGCCGAGTACCTCTGAGATATTTTAACTTTACTCGGTTTGGCGGGTTTCACTTTGCTCTGGGATTTGGATGCTAAGGGAACATCGGCGTAAAATCACACGTCTTAACGTGAAATACGTCTGTTTTCTCACATGTCGAGCGGCTGTTAGAAGCGGAATTTTGAGTAAAACATGGCGGGGCTCGTCCGGGATTTGGCCCGTGACCTCTCGAATTTCAAATGGGATCATTCCGAAGGGAGAATAATAACCGTGGAAAAACGAGCTGCCGACAGTGAAAAGCGCAGCTCTCAGATTCTGACGGTGGTGAGAAATGATATTATGGCCCATCGTGCATGTGCTGTCTCTCAGATACCTATCTAATTAGTGCCCCTCGCCATTGTACTGCAACTGTTCTCCTTTGGACGAATATATTATTAATTTGAGACATGACATGAGGAAAGTACAGCATCCCTGTAAGTAAAAGGGGAATTTGGCGATGAGGTTAAATGTGAATGTCAAAAAGTGGTAAAGCTGCAAGCCAACGACGACGAGAATGGGATTCGAATCCATGCGTGCAGAGCACAATGGATTAGCAGTCCATCGCCTTAACCTCTCTCGGCCACCTCGTCTCTGCTATAAGACATCGTCAGCCATTCAATCTCCTGCTTTTTGTATCCAAACAGAAATAATGTGCAAGAAAGTCCACTTCACAGGTTGCTCTGCCCGTGCATGCAGATCGACAATGATGAAAACTTGCCATGAGATTCTTTCAGCAAACAGCCTTCCTTCACTTCAGGTGAGTGACTGGAAGAGATGGTTGGTTTCTCAGCAGAATCACAACAAAGAATATAAAATTTCAGTAGCGAGCTAATTTGACCACGACAGGACTCGAACCTGCAATCTTCTGATAACTTTGCGGTTGTAATCGAAGTCAGACGCCTTATCCATTAGGCCACGCGGCCGCTGCCAGCACCGTTCATTGTTTTGTTGCATATATTGCGAGCAAATTCGGGGCAACTGCAATATCAAGGAGTGGATTTAGGAAAAGATGAGCATATTTCGAGTGAATGAACAGATGCACTGCGATCTGGGTGCGCACCGGCGCAGGCAACCCCAATGTAAATGGGAACACTATAGTTTAACAATTCGGTCATTGCAGCTGAAATCATACTCCTTCTCAAACAATACAGGGTGACCCGGGTTTATGAGAACATCCGTTTTAAAGGGAAAGATTATGAACCGGAACTGACAACCAGCCCATTTAAACAGACACAGAATGATCCGGTATTGCAAGGACATCCCTTTTACCCAGATGCAGAATGACCCTGACTGACAGCAGTTCTCTTTTAAAAGAATAAAGTGAGATTTCGATCATCCCTGAAACAATTGTGCAGTGGTGCTCAGGACCACGCGGCGCAGAGACTGTTATTGAAGCCACAGGTGATAGACAGGCAGGAAGGAAGGAGTGAGGGACGGAACACCAGCCCAGTCTGAAACACACAAACAAACTAAAATTCCTTAACCTCCAAAGGCAGGTTTTGAAATTTGAAATTGGAATTCCGGGACAGACAGCACATCCCTTTTAAACAGACACAGAATGATGAGGGTCTGATAGCACACCATTTTAAAGAGACAGAGAATGATCTCGGACAGACAGCAAATCCCTTAAAAGGGACACGGAAATAGAATGAATAAAAACAGATAAATATGTAAAACTCGGCAGGTCGTGCAGATTTTGTGGAGGAAGAATGCGGTTTCACGTTCTGTCGGATAATCATTCCGATATTTCAGGAAAAAGTTAAAGATTACAGATGTTTTCAACAAAAGTAGCGCCTGGAAAAAATAGGCAGCGAGAAAGGTCAAATGGGAACGTCTGTGATACAGCGGAACGCAGGAGTGATTAAATAATACATGGCACAATTGAGAAAGGCAAAGTGGATGGTAATCGGGCAATAACGTAACAAAGGATGGTCCAGAGGAGGTGTTAGTGGGAACAGCAGAACCATTACCAGACAATGGGAGCGGTGCTTATCATCCGATACGTTGAACCTAATGATGAGGCCAGAAGACGAGAACATGCCTACAATATAGGGTATCACCGCCTTTTAATCAGACCAGGCAGCTTTGCCAGCCAGGATTAATTTCCTGTCCGCTTTGAATTCGGCAGCCAAGGGACGAATTCAAAAGGCAGCTTCTCTCAGCTTTTCAGCTCTAGAGAAACAGGACGCACTCATATTCAGGGCAGAGGTGGAGATTGACGCTGAATGTATGCTTATCCCAATTGAGTTGAACTTATGCCGACAGACAGGAAGATATACTGATCAAGTATCGGCCGGAACCAAACAAGGCTTTAGGTTATCCAACGAGTCACAGAGCCGAGTACCTCTGAGATATTTTAACTTTACTCAGTTTGGCGGGTTTCACTTTGCTCTGGGATTTGGATGCTAAGGGAACATCGGCGTAAAATCACACGTCTTAACGTGAAATATGTCTGTTTTCTCACATGTCGAGCGGCTGTTAGAATCGGAATTTTGAGTAAAACATGGCGGGGCTCGTCCGGGATTTGGCCCGTGACCTCTCGAATTTCAAATGGGATCATTCCGAAGGGAGAATAATAACCGTGGAAAAACGAGCTGCCGACAGTGAAAAGCGCAGCTCTCAGATTCTGACGGTGGTGAGAAATGATATTATGGCCCATCGTGCATGTGCTGTCTCTCAGATACCTATCTAATTAGTGCCCCTCGCCATTGTACTGCAACTGTTCTCCTTTGGACGAATATATTATTAATTTGAGACATGACATGAGGAAAGTACAGCATCCCTGTAAGTAAAAGGGGAATTTGGCGATGAGGTTAAATGTGAATGTCAAAAAGTGGTAAAGCTGCAAGCCAACGACGACGAGAATGGGATTCGAACCCATGCGTGCAGAGCACAATGGATTAGCAGTCCATCGCCTTAACCTCTCTCGGCCACCTCGTCTCTGCTATAAGACATCGTCAGCCATTCAATCTCCTGCTTTTTGTATCCAAACAGAAATAATGTGCAAGAAAGTCCACTTCACAGCTTGCTCTGCCCGTGCATGCAGATCGACAATGATGAAAACTTGCCATGAGATTCTTTCAGCAAACAGCCTTCCTTCACTTCAGGTGAGTGACTGGAAGAGATGGTTGGTTTCTCAGCAGAATCACAACAAAGAATATAAAATTTCAGTAGCGAGCTAATTTGACCACGGCAGGACTCGAACCTGCAATCTTCTGATAACTTTGCGGTTGTAATCGAAGTCAGACGCCTTATCCATTAGGCCACGCGGCCGCTGCCAGCACCATTCATTGTGCTGTTGTGTATATTGCGAGCAAATTCGGGGCAACTGCAATTTCAAGGAGGAGATTTCGGAAAAGATGAACATATTTCGAGTGAATGAACAGATGCACTGCGATCTGGGTGCGCACCGGCGCAGGCAACCCCAATGTAAATTGGAACACTATAGTTTAACAATTCGGTCATTGCAGCTGAAATCATATTCCTTCTCAAACAATACAGGATGACCCGGGTTTACGAGAAAATCCGTTTTAAAGGGAAAGATTATGAACCGGAACTGACACCCAGCCCATTTAAACAGACGCAGAATGATCCGGGATTGCAAGGACATCCCTTTTACCCTGATGCAGAATGACCCTTGACTGACAGCAGTTCCCTTTTCAAAGAATAAAGTGAGATTTCGATCATCCCTGAAGGCAATTGTGCAGTGGGGCTGAGGACCACTCGGCGCAGAGACTGTTATTGAAGCCACAGGTGATAGACAGGCAGGAAGGAAGGAGGGAGGGACGTAAAACCAGCCCAGTCTGAAACACACAAACAAACTAAAATTCCTTAACCTCCAAAGGCAGGTTTTGAAATTTGAAATTGGAAATCCGGGACAGACAGCACATCCCTTTTAAACAGACACAGAATGATGAGGGTTTGAGAGCACACCATTTTACAGAGACAGAGAATGATCTCGGACAGACAGCAAATCCCCTTAAAAGGGACACGGAAATAGAATGAATAAAAACAGATAAATATGTAAATCTCGGCAGGTCATGCAGATTTTCTGGAGGAAGAATCCGGTTTCACGTTCTGTCGGATAATCAATCCGATATTACAGGAAAAAGTTAAAGATTACAGATGTTTTCAACAAAAATAGCGCCTTGAAAAAATATGCAGCGAGAAAGTTCAAATGGGAACGTCGGGGGTGATTAAACAATACATGGCACAATGGAGAAAGGCAAAGTGGGTGGTAATCGGGCAATAACGTAACAAAGGATGGTCCAGAGGAGGTGTTAGTGGGAACAGCAGAACCATTACCAGACAATGGGAGCGGTGCTTATCATCCGATACGTTGAACCTAATGTTGAGGCCAGAAGACGAGAACATGCCTACAATATAGGGTATCACCGCCTTTTAATCAGACCAGGCAGCTTTGCCAGACCGGAGTGATTTCCTGTCCGCTTTGAATTCGGCAACCAAGGGACGAATTCAAAAGGCAGCTTCTCTCATCTTTTCAGCTCTAGAGACACAGGACGCACTCATATTCAGGGCAGAGGTGGAGATTGACGCTGAATGTATGCTTATCCCAATTGAGGTGAACTTATGCGTACAGACAGGAAGATATACTGATCAAGTATCGGCCGGAACGAAACAAGGCTTTAGGTTATCCAACGAGTCACAGAGCCGAGTACCTCTGAGATATTATAACTTTACTCAGTTTGGCGGGTTTCACTTTGCTCTGGGATTTGGATGCTAAGGGAACATCGGCGTAAACTCACACGTTTTAACGTGAAATATGTCTGTTTTCTCACATGTCGAGCGGCTGTTAGAAGCGAAACTTTGAGTAAAACATGGTGGTGCTCGTCCGGGATTTGGCCCGTGACCTCTTGCATTTCAAATGTGATCATTCCGAAGGGAGAATCATAACCGTGGACCAACGAGTCGCCGACAGTGAAAAGCGCAGCTCTCAGATTCTGACGGTGGTGAGAAATGATATTATGGCCCATCGTGCATGTGTTGTCTCTCAGATACCTATCTAATTAGTGCCCCTCGCCATTGTACTGCAACTGTTCTCCTTTTGACGAATATATTATTAATTTGAGACATGACATGAGGAAAGTACAGCATCCCTGAAAGTAAAAGGGGAATTTGGCGATGAGGTTAAATGTGAATGTCAAAAAGTGGTAAAGCTGCAAGCCAACGACGACGAGAATGGGATTCGAACCCATGCGTGCAGAGCACAATGGATTAGCAGTCCATCGCCTTAACCTCTCGGCCACCTCATCTCTGCTATTGGACATCGTCAGCCATTCAATCTCCTGCTTTTTGTATCCAAACAGAAATAATGTGCAAGAAAGTCCACTTCACATCTTGCTCTGCCCGTGCATGCAGATCGACAATGATGAAAACTTGCCATGAGATTCTTTCAGCAAACAGCCTTCCTTCACTTCAGGTGAGTGACTGGAAGAGATGGTTGGTTTCTCAGCAGAATCACAACAAAGAATATAAAATTTCAGTAGCGAGCTAATTTGACCACGGCAGGACTCGAACCTGCAATCTTCTGATAACTTTGCGGTTGTAATCGAAGTCAGACGCCTTATCCATTAGGCCACGCGGCCGCTGCCAGCACCATTCATTGTGCTGTTGTGTATATTGCGAGCAAATTCGGGGCAACTGCAATTTCAAGGAGGAGATTTCGGAAAAGATGAACATATTTCGAGTGAATGAACAGATGCACTGCGATCTGGGTGCGCACCGGCGCAGGCAACCCCAATGTAAATTGGAACACTATAGTTTAACAATTCGGTCATTGCAGCTGAAATCATATTCCTTCTCAAACAATACAGGATGACCCGGGTTTACGAGAAAATCCGTTTTAAAGGGAAAGATTATGAACCGGAACTGACACCCAGCCCATTTAAACAGACGCAGAATGATCCGGGATTGCAAGGACATCCCTTTTACCCTGATGCAGAATGACCCTTGACTGACAGCAGTTCCCTTTTCAAAGAATAAAGTGAGATTTCGATCATCCCTGAAGGCAATTGTGCCGTGGGGCTGAGGACCACTCGGCGCAGAGACTGTTATTGAAGCCACAGGTGATAGACAGGCAGGAAGGAAGGAGGGAGGGACGTAAAACCAGCCCAGTCTGAAACACACAAACAAACTAAAATTCCTTAACCTCCAAAGGCAGGTTTTGAAATTTGAAATTGGAAATCCGGGACAGACAGCACATCCCTTTTAAACAGACACAGAATGATGAGGGTTTGAGAGCACACCATTTTACAGAGACAGAGAATGATCTCGGACAGACAGCAAATCCCCTTAAAAGGGACACGGAAATAGAATGAATAAAAACAGATAAATATGTAAATCTCGGCAGGTCATGCAGATTTTCTGGAGGAAGAATCCGGTTTCACGTTCTGTCGGATAATCAATCCGATATTACAGGAAAAAGTTAAAGATTACAGATGTTTTCAACAAAAATAGCGCCTTGAAAAAATATGCAGCGAGAAAGTTCAAATGGGAACGTCGGGGGTGATTAAACAATACATGGCACAATGGAGAAAGGCAAAGTGGGTGGTAATCGGGCAATAACGTAACAAAGGATGGTCCAGAGGAGGTGTTAGTGGGAACAGCAGAACCATTACCAGACAATGGGAGCGGTGCTTATCATCCGATACGTTGAACCTAATGTTGAGGCCAGAAGACGAGAACATGCCTACAATATAGGGTATCACCGCCTTTTAATCAGACCAGGCAGCTTTGCCAGACCGGAGTGATTTCCTGTCCGCTTTGAATTCGGCAACCAAGGGACGAATTCAAAAGGCAGCTTCTCTCATCTTTTCAGCTCTAGAGACACAGGACGCACTCATATTCAGGGCAGAGGTGGAGATTGACGCTGAATGTATGCTTATCCCAATTGAGGTGAACTTATGCGTACAGACAGGAAGATATACTGATCAAGTATCGGCCGGAACGAAACAAGGCTTTAGGTTATCCAACGAGTCACAGAGCCGAGTACCTCTGAGATATTATAACTTTACTCAGTTTGGCGGGTTTCACTTTGCTCTGGGATTTGGATGCTAAGGGAACATCGGCGTAAACTCACACGTTTTAACGTGAAATATGTCTGTTTTCTCACATGTCGAGCGGCTGTTAGAAGCGAAACTTTGAGTAAAACATGGTGGTGCTCGTCCGGGATTTGGCCCGTGACCTCTTGCATTTCAAATGTGATCATTCCGAAGGGAGAATCATAACCGTGGACCAACGAGTCGCTGACAGTGAAAAGCGCAGCTCTCAGATTCTGACGGTGGTGAGAAATGATATTATGGCCCATCGTGCATGTGTTGTCTCTCAGATACCTATCTAATTAGTGCCCCTCGCCATTGTACTGCAACTGTTCTCCTTTTGACGAATATATTATTAATTTGAGACATGACATGAGGAAAGTACAGCATCCCTGAAAGTAAAAGGGGAATTTGGCGATGAGGTTAAATGTGAATGTCAAAAAGTGGTAAAGCTGCAAGCCAACGACGACGAGAATGGGATTCGAACCCATGCGTGCAGAGCACAATGGATTAGCAGTCCATCGCCTTGACCTACCGGCCACCTCATCTCTGCTATTGGACATCGTCAGCCATTCAATCTCCTGCTTTTTGTATCCAAACAGAAATAATGTGCAAGAAAGTCCACTTCACAGCTTGCTCTGCCCGTGCATGCAGATCGACAATGATGAAAACTTGCCATGAGATTCTTTCAGCAAACAGCCTTCGTTCACTTCAGGTGAGTGACTGGAAGAGATGGTTGGTTTCTCAGCAGAATCACAACAAAGAATATAAAATTTCAGTAGCGAGCTAATTTGACCACGGCAGGACTCGAACCTGCAATCTTCTGATAACTTTGCGGTTGTAATCGAAGTCAGACGCCTTATCCATTAGGCCACGCGGCCGCTGCCAGCACCGTTCATTGTTTTGTTGCGTATATTGCGAGCAAATTCGGGGCAACTGCAATATCAAGGAGTGGATTTAGGAAAAGATGAGCATATTTCGAGTGAATGAACAGATGCACTGCGATCTGGGTGCGCACCGGCGCAGGCAACCCCAATGTAAATTGGAACACTATAGTTTAACAATTCGGTCATTGCAGCTGAAATCATATTCCTTCTCAAACAATACAGGATGACCCGGGTTTACGAGAAAATCCGTTTTAAAGGGAAAGATTATGAACCGGAACTGACACCCAGCCCATTTAAACAGACGCAGAATGATCCGGGATTGCAAGGACATCCCTTTTACCCTGATGCAGAATGACCCTTGACTGACAGCAGTTCCCTTTTCAAAGAATAAAGTGAGATTTCGATCATCCCTGAAGGCAATTGTGCAGTGGGGCTGAGGACCACTCGGCGCAGAGACTGTTATTGAAGCCACAGGTGATAGACAGGCAGGAAGGAAGGAGGGAGGGACGTAAAACCAGCCCAGTCTGAAACACACAAACAAACTAAAATTCCTTAACCTCCAAAGGCAGGTTTTGAAATTTGAAATTGGAAATCCGGGACAGACAGCACATCCCTTTTAAACAGACACAGAATGATGAGGGTTTGAGAGCACACCATTTTACAGAGACAGAGAATGATCTCGGACAGACAGCAAATCCCCTTAAAAGGGACACGGAAATAGAATGAATAAAAACAGATAAATATGTAAATCTCGGCAGGTCATGCAGATTTTCTGGAGGAAGAATCCGGTTTCACGTTCTGTCGGATAATCAATCCGATATTACAGGAAAAAGTTAAAGATTTCAGATGTTTTCAACAAAAATAGCGCCTTGAAAAAATATGCAGCGAGAAAGTTCAAATGGGAACGTCGGGGGTGATTAAACAATACATGGCACAATGGAGAAAGGCAAAGTGGGTGGTAATCGGGCAATAACGTAACAAAGGATGGTCCAGAGGAGGTGTTAGTGGGAACAGCAGAACCATTACCAGACAATGGGAGCGGTGCTTATCATCCGATACGTTGAACCTAATGTTGAGGCCAGAAGACGAGAACATGCCTACAATATAGGGTATCACCGCCTTTTAATCAGACCAGGCAGCTTTGCCAGACCGGAGTGATTTCCTGTCCGCTTTGAATTCGGCAACCAAGGGACGAATTCAAAAGGCAGCTTCTCTCATCTTTTCAGCTCTAGAGACACAGGACGCACTCATATTCAGGGCAGAGGTGGAGATTGACGCTGAATGTATGCTTATCCCAATTGAGGTGAACTTATGCGTACAGACAGGAAGATATACTGATCAAGTATCGGCCGGAACGAAACAAGGCTTTAGGTTATCCAACGAGTCACAGAGCCGAGTACCTTTGAGATATTTTAACTTTACTCAGTTTGGCGGGTTTCACTTTGCTCTGGGATTTGGATGCTAAGGGAACATCGGCGTAAACTCACACGTTTTAACGTGAAATATGTCTGTTTTCTCACATGTCGAGCGGCTGTTAGAAGCGAAACTTTGAGTAAAACATGGTGGTGCTCGTCCGGGATTTGGCCCGTGATCTCTTGCATTTCAAATGTGATCATTCCGAAGGGAGAATCATAACCGTGGACCAACGAGTCGCCGACAGTGAAAAGCGCAGCTCTCAGATTCTGACGGTGGTGAGAAATGATATTATGGCCCATCGTGCATGTGTTGTCTCTCAGATACCTATCTAATTAGTGCCCCTCGCCATTGTACTGCAACTGTTCTCCTTTTGACGAATATATTATTAATTTGAGACATGACATGAGGAAAGTACAGCATCCCTGAAAGTAAAAGGGGAATTTGGCGATGAGGTTAAATGTGAATGTCAAAAAGTGGTAAAGCTGCAAGCCAACGACGACGAGAATGGGATTCGAACCCATGCGTGCAGAGCACAATGGATTAGCAGTCCATCGCCTTAACCTCTCGGCCACCTCATCTCTGCTATTGGACATCGTCAGCCATTCAATCTCCTGCTTTTTGTATCCAAACAGAAATAATGTGCAAGAAAGTCCACTTCACATCTTGCTCTGCCCGTGCATGCAGATCGACAATGATGAAAACTTGCCATGAGATTCTTTCAGCAAACAGCCTTCCTTCACTTCAGGTGAGTGACTGGAAGAGATGGTTGGTTTCTCAGCAGAATCACAACAAAGAATATAAAATTTCAGTAGCGAGCTAATTTGACCACGGCAGGACTCGAACCTGCAATCTTCTGATAACTTTGCGGTTGTAATCGAAGTCAGACGCCTTATCCATTAGGCCACGCGGCCGCTGCCAGCACCATTCATTGTGCTGTTGTGTATATTGCGAGCAAATTCGGGGCAACTGCAATTTCAAGGAGGAGATTTCGGAAAAGATGAACATATTTCGAGTGAATGAACAGATGCACTGCGATCTGGGTGCGCACCGGCGCAGGCAACCCCAATGTAAATTGGAACACTATAGTTTAACAATTCGGTCATTGCAGCTGAAATCATATTCCTTCTCAAACAATACAGGATGACCCGGGTTTACGAGAAAATCCGTTTTAAAGGGAAAGATTATGAACCGGAACTGACACCCAGCCCATTTAAACAGACGCAGAATGATCCGGGATTGCAAGGACATCCCTTTTACCCTGATGCAGAATGACCCTTGACTGACAGCAGTTCCCTTTTCAAAGAATAAAGTGAGATTTCGATCATCCCTGAAGGCAATTGTGCCGTGGGGCTGAGGACCACTCGGCGCAGAGACTGTTATTGAAGCCACAGGTGATAGACAGGCAGGAAGGAAGGAGGGAGGGACGTAAAACCAGCCCAGTCTGAAACACACAAACAAACTAAAATTCCTTAACCTCCAAAGGCAGGTTTTGAAATTTGAAATTGGAAATCCGGGACAGACAGCACATCCCTTTTAAACAGACACAGAATGATGAGGGTTTGAGAGCACACCATTTTACAGAGACAGAGAATGATCTCGGACAGACAGCAAATCCCCTTAAAAGGGACACGGAAATAGAATGAATAAAAACAGATAAATATGTAAATCTCGGCAGGTCATGCAGATTTTCTGGAGGAAGAATCCGGTTTCACGTTCTGTCGGATAATCAATCCGATATTACAGGAAAAAGTTAAAGATTACAGATGTTTTCAACAAAAATAGCGCCTTGAAAAAATATGCAGCGAGAAAGTTCAAATGGGAACGTCGGGGGTGATTAAACAATACATGGCACAATGGAGAAAGGCAAAGTGGGTGGTAATCGGGCAATAACGTAACAAAGGATGGTCCAGAGGAGGTGTTAGTGGGAACAGCAGAACCATTACCAGACAATGGGAGCGGTGCTTATCATCCGATACGTTGAACCTAATGTTGAGGCCAGAAGACGAGAACATGCCTACAATATAGGGTATCACCGCCTTTTAATCAGACCAGGCAGCTTTGCCAGACCGGAGTGATTTCCTGTCCGCTTTGAATTCGGCAACCAAGGGACGAATTCAAAAGGCAGCTTCTCTCATCTTTTCAGCTCTAGAGACACAGGACGCACTCATATTCAGGGCAGAGGTGGAGATTGACGCTGAATGTATGCTTATCCCAATTGAGGTGAACTTATGCGTACAGACAGGAAGATATACTGATCAAGTATCGGCCGGAACGAAACAAGGCTTTAGGTTATCCAACGAGTCACAGAGCCGAGTACCTCTGAGATATTATAACTTTACTCAGTTTGGCGGGTTTCACTTTGCTCTGGGATTTGGATGCTAAGGGAACATCGGCGTAAACTCACACGTTTTAACGTGAAATATGTCTGTTTTCTCACATGTCGAGCGGCTGTTAGAAGCGAAACTTTGAGTAAAACATGGTGGTGCTCGTCCGGGATTTGGCCCGTGACCTCTTGCATTTCAAATGTGATCATTCCGAAGGGAGAATCATAACCGTGGACCAACGAGTCGCTGACAGTGAAAAGCGCAGCTCTCAGATTCTGACGGTGGTGAGAAATGATATTATGGCCCATCGTGCATGTGTTGTCTCTCAGATACCTATCTAATTAGTGCCCCTCGCCATTGTACTGCAACTGTTCTCCTTTTGACGAATATATTATTAATTTGAGACATGACATGAGGAAAGTACAGCATCCCTGAAAGTAAAAGGGGAATTTGGCGATGAGGTTAAATGTGAATGTCAAAAAGTGGTAAAGCTGCAAGCCAACGACGACGAGAATGGGATTCGAACCCATGCGTGCAGAGCACAATGGATTAGCAGTCCATCGCCTTGACCTACCGGCCACCTCATCTCTGCTATTGGACATCGTCAGCCATTCAATCTCCTGCTTTTTGTATCCAAACAGAAATAATGTGCAAGAAAGTCCACTTCACAGCTTGCTCTGCCCGTGCATGCAGATCGACAATGATGAAAACTTGCCATGAGATTCTTTCAGCAAACAGCCTTCGTTCACTTCAGGTGAGTGACTGGAAGAGATGGTTGGTTTCTCAGCAGAATCACAACAAAGAATATAAAATTTCAGTAGCGAGCTAATTTGACCACGGCAGGACTCGAACCTGCAATCTTCTGATAACTTTGCGGTTGTAATCGAAGTCAGACGCCTTATCCATTAGGCCACGCGGCCGCTGCCAGCACCGTTCATTGTTTTGTTGCGTATATTGCGAGCAAATTCGGGGCAACTGCAATATCAAGGAGTGGATTTAGGAAAAGATGAGCATATTTCGAGTGAATGAACAGATGCACTGCGATCTGGGTGCGCACCGGCGCAGGCAACCCCAATGTAAATTGGAACACTATAGTTTAACAATTCGGTCATTGCAGCTGAAATCATATTCCTTCTCAAACAATACAGGATGACCCGGGTTTACGAGAAAATCCGTTTTAAAGGGAAAGATTATGAACCGGAACTGACACCCAGCCCATTTAAACAGACGCAGAATGATCCGGGATTGCAAGGACATCCCTTTTACCCTGATGCAGAATGACCCTTGACTGACAGCAGTTCCCTTTTCAAAGAATAAAGTGAGATTTCGATCATCCCTGAAGGCAATTGTGCAGTGGGGCTGAGGACCACTCGGCGCAGAGACTGTTATTGAAGCCACAGGTGATAGACAGGCAGGAAGGAAGGAGGGAGGGACGTAAAACCAGCCCAGTCTGAAACACACAAACAAACTAAAATTCCTTAACCTCCAAAGGCAGGTTTTGAAATTTGAAATTGGAAATCCGGGACAGACAGCACATCCCTTTTAAACAGACACAGAATGATGAGGGTTTGAGAGCACACCATTTTACAGAGACAGAGAATGATCTCGGACAGACAGCAAATCCCCTTAAAAGGGACACGGAAATAGAATGAATAAAAACAGATAAATATGTAAATCTCGGCAGGTCATGCAGATTTTCTGGAGGAAGAATCCGGTTTCACGTTCTGTCGGATAATCAATCCGATATTACAGGAAAAAGTTAAAGATTTCAGATGTTTTCAACAAAAATAGCGCCTTGAAAAAATATGCAGCGAGAAAGTTCAAATGGGAACGTCGGGGGTGATTAAACAATACATGGCACAATGGAGAAAGGCAAAGTGGGTGGTAATCGGGCAATAACGTAACAAAGGATGGTCCAGAGGAGGTGTTAGTGGGAACAGCAGAACCATTACCAGACAATGGGAGCGGTGCTTATCATCCGATACGTTGAACCTAATGTTGAGGCCAGAAGACGAGAACATGCCTACAATATAGGGTATCACCGCCTTTTAATCAGACCAGGCAGCTTTGCCAGACCGGAGTGATTTCCTGTCCGCTTTGAATTCGGCAACCAAGGGACGAATTCAAAAGGCAGCTTCTCTCATCTTTTCAGCTCTAGAGACACAGGACGCACTCATATTCAGGGCAGAGGTGGAGATTGACGCTGAATGTATGCTTATCCCAATTGAGGTGAACTTATGCGTACAGACAGGAAGATATACTGATCAAGTATCGGCCGGAACGAAACAAGGCTTTAGGTTATCCAACGAGTCACAGAGCCGAGTACCTTTGAGATATTTTAACTTTACTCAGTTTGGCGGGTTTCACTTTGCTCTGGGATTTGGATGCTAAGGGAACATCGGCGTAAACTCACACGTTTTAACGTGAAATATGTCTGTTTTCTCACATGTCGAGCGGCTGTTAGAAGCGAAACTTTGAGTAAAACATGGTGGTGCTCGTCCGGGATTTGGCCCGTGATCTCTTGCATTTCAAATGTGATCATTCCGAAGGGAGAATCATAACCGTGGACCAACGAGTCGCCGACAGTGAAAAGCGCAGTTCTCAGATTCTGACGGTGGTGAGAAATGATATTATGGCCCATCGTGCATGTGTTGTCTCTCAGATACCTATCTAATTAGTGCCCCTCGCCATTGTACTGCAACTGTTCTCCTTTTGACGAATATATTATTAATTTGAGACATGACATGAGGAAAGTACAGCATCCCTGAAAGTAAAAGGGGAATTTGGCGATGAGGTTAAATGTGAATGTCAAAAAGTGGTAAAGCTGCAAGCCAACGACGACGAGAATGGGATTCGAACCCATGCGTGCAGAGCACAATGGATTAGCAGTCCATCGCCTTAACCTCTCGGCCACCTCATCTCTGCTATTGGACATCGTCAGCCATTCAATCTCCTGCTTTTTGTATCCAAACAGAAATAACGTGCAAGAAAGTCCACTTCACAGCTTGCTCTGCCCGTGCATGCAGATCGACAATGATGAAAACTTGCCATGAGATTCTTTCAGCAAACAGCCTTCGTTCACTTCAGGTGAGTGACTGGAAGAGATGGTTGGTTTCTCAGCAGAATCACAACAAAGAATATAAAATTTCAGTAGCGAGCTAATTTGACCACGGCAGGACTCGAACCTGCAATCGTCTGATAACTTTGCGGTTGTAATCGAAGTCAGACGCCTTATCCATTAGGCCACGCGGCCGCTGCCAGCACCATTCATTGTGTCGTTGTTTATATTGCGAGCAAATTCGGGGCAACTGCAATATAAAGGAGTGGATTTAGGAAAAGATGAACATATTTCGAGTGAATGAACAGATGCACTGCGATCTGGGTGCGCACCGGCGCAGGCAACCCCAATGTAAATTGGAAGACTATAGTTTAACAATTCGGTCATTGCAGCTGAAATCATACTCCTTCTGAAACAATACAGGATGACCCGGGTTTACGAGAAAATCCGTTTTAAAGGGAAAGATTATGAACCGGAACTGACACCCAGCCCATTTAAACAGACGCAGAATGATCCGGGATTGCAAGGACATCCCTTTTACCCAGATGCAGAATGACCCTTGACTGACAGCAGTTCCCTTTTCAAAGAATAAAGTGAGATTTCGATCATCCCTGAAGGCAATTGTGCAGTGGGGCTGAGGACCACTCGGCGCAGAGACTGTTATTGAAGTCACAGTTGATAGACAGGCAGGAAGGAAGGAGGGAGGGACGTAAAACCAGCCCAGTCTGAAACACACAAACAAACTAAAATTCCTTAACCTCCAAAGGCAGGTTTTGAAATTTGAAATTGGAAATCCGGGACAGACAGCACATCCCTTTTAAACAGACACAGAATGATGACGGTTTGAGAGCACACCATTTTACAGAGACAGAGAATGATCTCGGACAGACAGCAAATCCCCTTAAAAGGGACACGGAAATAGAATGAATAAAAACAGATAAATATGTAAATCTCGGCAGGTCGTGCAGATTTTCTGGAGGAAGAATCCGGTTTCACTTTCTGTCGGATAATCAATCCGATATTACAGGAAAAAGTTAAAGATTACAGATGTTTTCAACAAAAATAGCGCCTTGAAAAAATATGCAGCGAGAAAGTTCAAATGGGAACGGCTGTGATACAGCGGAACGCAGGAGTGATTAAACAATACATGGCACAATGGAGAAAGGCAAAGTGGGTGGTAATCGGGCAATAACGTAACAAAGGATGGTCCAGAGGAGGTGTTAGTGGGAACAGCAGAACCATTACCAGACAATGGGAGCGGTGCTTATCATCCGATACGTTGAACCTAATGTTGACGCCAGAAGACGAGAACATGCCTACAATATAGGGTATCACCGCCTTTTAATCAGACCAGGCAGCTTTGCCAGACCGCATTGATTTCCTGTCCGCTTTGAATTCGGCAACCAAGGGACGAATTCAAAAGGCAGCTTCTCTCATCTTTTCAGCTCTAGAGACACAGGACGCACTGATATTCAGGGCAGAGGTGGAGATTGACGCTGAATGTATGCGTATCCCCATTGAGCAGAGCTGATCGCACAGACAGGAAGATATACTGATCAAATGTTGGACGGAACCAAACACGGGATTAGGTTATCCAACGAGTCAGTCGAGGAGGCGGGAGCTCGGAGCAGCGCGAGTCCGGGGTCGGCGAGAGGCGTAGCGGTGCAGCTACAGGGAGAAGGCAAAAAAACAAAGGTGACGTCACAGCCTAGGGGTAAGTGATTGGCTGGTGATTGGTGAGTAGTTTTTCTTTTTCTTCTTGTATTGGTCAGTAACTTTTAACAGTGTTATTACCAGTTTAAGTGTATCTAAGGGTTAAGACATGGCAGGAGAGCTCGGTCGGGTGTTGTGCTCCTCCTGTACCATGTGGGAACTCAGGGACGCTTCCGGTGTCCCTGACGACTATGTGTGCGGGAAGTGTATCCGCCTCCAGCTCCTGACGGTCCGCGTTACGGAATTGGAGCTGAGGGTGGATTTACTCTGGAGCATCCACGATGCTGAGAATGACGTGAGTATCACGTGTAGTGAGTTGGTCTTACCGCAGGGAAAGGGTCCACAGCCAGATAGGGAATGGAAGACCAGCAGGAAGAGTAGAGCAAGGAAGGTAGTGCAGGGGTCCCCTGCGGTCATCCCCCTGCAAAACAGATACACCGCTTTGGGTACTGTTGAGGGGAATGACTCATCAGGGGAGCGCAGCAGCAGCCAAGTTCATGGCACCGTGGCTGGCTCTGCTGCACAGGAGGGCAAGAAAAAAAGTGGGAGAGCGATAGTGATAGGGGATTCAATTGTGAGGGGAATAGATAGGCGTTTCTGCGGCCGCAACCGAGACTCCAGGATGGTATGTTGCCTCCCTGGTGCAAGGGTCAAGGATGTCTCGGAGCGGGTGCAGGACATTCTGAAATGGGAGGGAGAACAGCCAGTTGTCGTGGTGCACATTGGTACCAACGACATAGGCAAAAAAAGGGATGAGGTCCTACGAAACGAATTTAAGGAGCTAGGAGCTAAATTAAAAAGTAGGACCTCAAAAGTAGTAATCTCGGGATTGCTACCAGTGCCACGTGATAGTCAGAGTAGGAATCGCAGGATAGCGCAGATGAATACGTGGCTTGAGCAGTGGTGCAGCAGGGAGGGATTCAAATTCCTGGGGCATTGGGACCGGTTCTGGGGGAGGTGGGACCAGTACAAACCGGACGGTCTCCACCTGGGCAGGACTGGAACCAATGTCCTAGGGGGAGTGTTTGCTAGTGCTGTTGGGGCCGATTTAAACTAATATGGCAGGGGGATGGGAACCAATGCAGGGAGACAGAGGGAAACAAAAATGAGGCAAAAGCAAAAGACAGAAAGGAGATGAGGAAAATGTAGGGCAGAGAAACCCAAGGCAAAGAACAAAAAGGGCCACTGTACAGCAAAATTCTAAAAGGACAAAGGGTGTTAATAAAACAAGCCTGAAGGCTTTGTGTCTTAATGCAAGTAGTATCCGCAATAAGGTGGATGAATTAATTGTGCAAATAGATGTTAACAAATATGATGTGATTGGGATTACGGAGACGTGGCTCCAGGATGATCAGGGCTGGGAACTCAACATTCAGGGGTATTCAACATTCAGGAAGGATAGAATAAAAGGAAAAGGAGGTGGGGTAGCATTGCTGGTTAAAGAGGAGATTAATGCAATAGTTAGGAAAGACATTAGCTTGGATGATGTGGAATCTATATGGGTAGAGCTGCAGAACACCAAAGGGCAAAAAACGTTAGTAGGAGTTGTGTACAGACCTCCAAACAGTAATAGGGATGTTGGGGAGGGCATCAAACAGGAAATTAGGGGTGCATGCAATAAAGGTGTAGCAGTTATAATGGGTGACTTTAATATGCACATAGATTGGGCTAGCCAAACTGGAAGCAATACGGTGGAGGAGGATTTCCTGGAGTGCATAAGGGATGGTTTTCTAGACCAATATGTTGAGGAACCAACTAGGGTGGAGGCCATCTTAGACTGGGTGTTGTGTAATGAGAGAGGATTAATTAGCAATCTCATTGTGCGAGGCCCCTTGGGGAAGAGTGACCATAATATGGTGGAATTCTGCATTAGGATGGAGAATGAAACAGTAATTTCAGAGACCATGGTCCAGAACTTAAAGAAGGGTAACTTTGAAGGTATGAGGCGTGAATTGGCTAGGATAGATTGGCGAATGATACTTAGGGGGTTGACTGTGGATGGGCAATGGCAGACATTTAGAGACCGCATGGATGAAGTACAACAATTGTACATTCCTGTCTGGCGTAAAAATAAAAAGGGGAAGGTGGCTCAACCGTGGCTATCTAGGGAAATCAGGGATAGTATTAAAGCCAAGGAAGTGGCATACAAATTGGCCAGAAATAGCAGCGAACCTGGGGACTGGGAGAAATTTAGAACTCAGCAGAGGAGGACAAAGGGTTTGATTAGGACAGGGAAAATGGAGTACGAGAAGAAGCTTGCAGGGAACATTAAGGCGGATTGCAAAATTTCTATAGGTATGTAAAGAGAAAAAGGTTGGTGAAGACAAACGTAGGTCCCCTGCAGTCAGAATCAGGGGAAGTCATAACGGGGAACAAAGAAATGGCGGATCAATTGAACAAGTACTTTGGTTCGGTATTCACTAAGGAGGATACAAACAACCTTCCGGATATAAAAGGGGTCAGAGGGTCTAGTAAGGAAGAGGAACTGAGGGAAATCTTTATTAGTCGGGAAATTGTGTTGGGGAAATTGATGGGATTGAAGGCAGATAAATCCCCAGGGCCTGATGGCCTGCATCCTAGAGTACTTAAGGAGGTGGCCTTGGAAATAGCGGATGCATTGACAGTCATTTTCCAACATTCCATTGACTCTGGATCAGTTCCTATGGAGTGGAGGGTAGCCAATGTAACCCCACTTTTTAAAAAAGGAGGGAGAGAGAAAACAGGGAATTATAGACCGGTCAGCCTGACCTCAGTAGTGGGTAAAATGATGGAATCAATTATTAAGGATGTCATAGCAGTGCATCTGGAAAATGGTGACATGATAGGTCCAAGTCAGCATGGATTTGTGAAAGGGAAATCATGCTTGACAAATCTTCTGGAATTGTTTGAGGATGTTTCCAGTAAAGTGGACAAAGGAGAACCAGTTGATGTGGTATATTTGGACTTTCAGAAGGCTTTCGACAAGGTCCCACACAAGAGATTAATGTGCAAAGTTAAAGCACATGGGATTGGGGGTAGTGTGCTGACGTGGATTGAGAACTGGTTGTCAGACAGGAAGCAAAGAGTAGGAGTAAACGGGTACTTTTCAGAATGGCAGGCAGTGACTAGTGGAGTGCCGCAAGGTTCTGTGCTGGGGCCCCAGCTGTTTACATTGTACATTAATGATTTAGACGAGGGGATTAAATGCAATATCTCCAAATTTGCGGATGACACTAAGTTGGGTGGCAGTGTGAGCTGCGAGGAGGATGCTATTAGGCTGCAGAGTGACTTGGATAGGTTAGGTGAGTGGGCAAATGCATGGCAGATGAAGTATAATGTGGATAAATGTGAGGTTATCTACTTTGGTGGTAAAAACAGAGAGACAGACTATTATCTGAATGGTGACAGATTAGGAAAAGGGAAGGTGCAACGAGACCTGGGTGTCATGGTACATCAGTCATTGAAGGTTGGCATGCAGGTGCAGCAGGCGGTTAAGAAAGCAAATGGCATGTTGGCCTTCATAGCGAGGGGATTTGAATACAGGGGCAGGGAGGTGTTGCTACAGTTGTACAGGGCCTTGGTGAGGCCACACCTGGAGTATTGTGTACAGTTTTGGTCTCCTAACTTGAGGAAGGATATTCTTGCTATTGAGGGAGTGCAGCGAAGGTTCACCAGACTGATTCCCGGGATGGCGGGACTGACCTATCAAGAAAGATTGGATCAATTGGGCTTGTATTCACTGGAGTTCAGAAGAATGAGAGGGGACCTCATAGAAACATTTAAAATTCTGACGGGTTTAGACAGGTTAGATGCAGAAAGAATGTTCCCAATGTTGGGGAAGTCCAGAACCAGGGGTCACAGTCTGAGGATAAGGGGTAAGCCATTTAGGACTGAGATGAGGAGAAACTTCTTCACCCAGAGAGTGGTGAACCTGTGGAATTCTCTACCACAGAAAGTAGTTGAGGCCAATTCACTAAATATATTCAAAAGGGAGTTAGATGAAGTCCTTACTACTCGGGGGATCAAGGGTTATGGCGAGAAAGCAGGAAGGGGGTACTGAAGTTTCATGTTCAGCCATGAACTCATTGAATGGCGGTGCAGGCTAGAAGGGCTGAACGGCCTGCTCCTGCACCTATTTTCTATGTTTCTGTGAGTCACAGAGCCGAGTACCTCTGAGATATTTTTACTTTACTCAGTTGTGTGAGTTTCCCTTTGCTCTTGGATTTAGACGCTGTGAGAACAATCGGCGCAAAATCAGACATTTTAATGTGAAACATGTCTGTTTTCTCACTTGTCAAGCGGCTGTGAGGAGCGGAAATTTGACAAAAAAATGGCGGGGCTTGTCACGGATTTGGCCCGAGTTTCTCGCATTTCAAATGTGATCATTCCTAAGCGAGAATCATACCTCGAGACCAACGAGTCGCCGACAGTGAAGAGCGCAGCTCTCAGATTCTGACGGTAGTGAGAAAATATGTTAGGCCCATCGTGCTTGTGCTGTCACTCAGAGACCGATCTAATTAGTCCACCTCTCCGCAGTCCTCCAAATGTTATCCTTTTGACGAATATATTATTAATTTGAGACATAACATGATCAAAGTGCAGCATCCTTGTCAGTGAAAGGGAAATTGGTCGATGAGGTTAATGTGATTGACAAAGTGACCAGGGGAGTCAAAGCTGAACACAAGTACGACGAGGATGGTATTGGAACCCATGCGTGCAGAAGAAAATTGATTTGGAGTCCAACGCCTTAACTTCTCGGCTACCTCGTCTCTTATTCAACCAAGCGTCAGCCTTTCAATCTCCTTCTTTTTGTAGCCCAACAGAAATAATGTGCAAGAAAGTCCACTTCACAGCTTGCTCTGCCCGTGCATGCAGATCGACAATGATGAAAACTTGCCATTAGATTCTTAAAGCAAACAGCCTTCCTTGACTTCGGGTGAGTGACTCGAAGAGATGGTTGGTTTTTCGGCAGAATCGCAACAAATATAACATTTCACGCAGCGAGTTAATTGACCGCGGCAAGATACGAATCTGCAATGTTTTGATAAGTTCGCGGTTATAATCGAAGTCAGACGCCGTATCCATTAGACCATGCGGCCGCTGCCACCATTCATACAATGTGTTGTTTGTATATTGCGAGCAAAATCAAGGAGTGGATTGAGGAAAAGTTGAGCATATTTCGAGTGAATGAACAGATGCACTGCGATCTGGGTGCGCACCCGGTGCAGGCAACGCCAACGTAAATTGGAACACAACAGTTTAACAATTCGGTCATTGCAGCTGAAATCATACTCCTTCTCAAACTATACAGGATGACCCGGGTTTATGAAAAAATCCGTTTTAAAGGTGAAGATTATGAACTGGAACTGACAACCAGCCCGTTAAAACAGTTACAGAATGATCGGTAACTGCAAGGACATTCCTTTTACCCAGATGCAGAATCACCCTTGACGGAACGCAGATCCCTTTTAAAAGAATGAAGTGAGATTTCTATCATCCCTGAAGGCAAGTGTGCTGTGGAGCTCAGGACCACGCGGGGCAGAGACGGTTATTGAAGCCACAGATGATAGACAGGAAGGAAGGAGGGAGAGAAGTAAAACCAACCCAGACTGAAAGCCAATTTAGAAATATATATATATTAAACATTTTAAGAAAATAAATACATTTAATTTTGATTTGCAAAAAATTGAATTGAGTTGTTTCAAATAAATAAATAATTGATTCATAACCTAGATATTTTTTGATTGAATGATGGCTGTGTGAGTGGAAGAATTCCATTTGAAATGAGGGGGTGCCTCTTATCAACAAAGGCAGACATTGATGTGGAGATTCAGCATCGCCTCCAGTGCTCCAGTGCAGCCTTCGGACGCCTGCGGAAAAGACTGTTTGAAGACCTGGCCCTCAAAACTACCACCAAACTCATGGTCTACAGGGCTGTAATAATACCCGCCCTCCTGTATGGGTCTGAGGCATGGACGATGTGCAGAAGGCACCTCAGGTCGCTGGAGATATATCACCAACGATGTCTCCGCATGATCCTGATAATCTGCTGGGAGGACAGGCGCATCAACATCAGTGTCCTCGACCAAGGTAACATCCCCAGTAGTGAAGCACTGACCACACTCGATCAGCTTCGCTGGGCAGGCCACATAGCACGCATGCCAGATGTGAGACTCCCTGAGCAATGCTTTATGCGGAGCTTCTTCATGGTAAACGAGCCAAAGGAGTGCAGCGTAAACGTTATAAGGACACCCTCAAAGCCTCGCTGGTAAAGTGCGAAATCACCACTGACACCTGTGAGACCCTGGCAGCAGATCGCCCGAGGTGGAGAAAATCCATCCGGGAGGGCGTTGAGCTCTTTGAGGCTCGATGCAAGGAGCATGAAGAACCCAGGCGCACGCAGCAGATCGAGCGTGCGGCAAACCAGCCCTACCGACCACTTCCCCTGACGAATGTCTGTGCCACCTGTGAAAGGGACCGTGGCTCTCGTATCGGAATGCTCAGCCATCAAAGAATTCAGTTTAGGAGTGGAAGCAAGTCCTCCATAGGACCCCTGGACCTGATGGCTTATATCCTGTGGATAAAACCAATGCATCCATAGCATATAAGCCATCAGGTCCAGGGGACTTGTCCGCCTTTAGTCCCATTATTTTACCTCATAATACTTCATTAGTGGTAATGATAGTATTAAGTTCCTCCATCCACATAGCCCTTGGATTATCCACTATTTGGATGTTTTTACTGACTTCTACCGTGAGAACTGAAACAAAATATTTTTTCAAAGTCTCTGCCATTTCCCTGTTCTCCATTATTAATTCCCCAGTCTCATCCTCCAGGAGACGAACATTTACTTTAGCCACTCTTTTCATTTTTACATAGCTGTAGAAACTCTTACTATCTGTTTTCATAATTCGTTCAAGTTAACATTCATAATCTACCCTCTTTTAATCATATTTTTATTCATTCTTTGCTGGATTATAAAAATGGCCCAATCCTCTGGACTCGCACGAGTGGATGATTGGGTGAGCTTGACGGAACAGGTGGCTTAAAAGTTGCTGCAAAATATTTCAGAACAATTACACCTCAAATGACCTCCAAACAGTGCGGATTACGTGCCAATGCCGACAGCTACTGATTCATTGTGAACAGGGCTCCAATTTCCTCAGAAGCAATTCGATTATATTCCTAATCCAACGATTGAACTAACCATCCACGGCAGCTAGCACGTCGCATTTTTTTAAACACACACTGAATGAAGCAGCACTGAGAGCGCAACCCTTTTAAACAGATAAAGACTGATCCGAGACTGACAGTACAACAACTTGATGTCGCTGTATTACACAACAGAAAGCGGGAATGGCTGAATCGCTTTCGGCGGGAATTAAATGATGTACTCCCTGCTTGTCTCAGCTAATCTGCTCGTTGGTCAAGGACTATGATTGTCACTTATATAGGAAAATAATGGAACCCTTACTAATGGAGAAAATAGAAGAACTTCTAGAAACCAAAAGTATAAAAATGAATAATCAGCATGGATTTCAACAGGGAAAGTACTGCTGGACCAAACTCATAACTTTTGAAGAGGTTAAAGAGAGGTGAGACATTGATCATGCAATAAGTGTAAGGTATCTAGATTTTCAAAAGACCCTCGCTGTGATACCCAATAATAGCCTGCTGAACAACGTCAGGGTATAAGCAGCAGAATGCATAGCGAGCTAGCTTCAAGACTGAAATCAGAGTTTGGAGGTAAAAGGCAGATATTCATATTGGCAGAAGATGGGTAGTGGTGTTCCAAAAGGATCAATGCCGGATCCACTATTGTTCACAATTTATATTAACGATTTAGAATTTGGAACTAATAACAGCATTTCCAAAGTTGCCAATGATACCAAATTGGAGGAAATTTATGCTGAGGAGGACTGCAATAAATTAAGGACAACATTAATAAACACGCAGAATGGGCATAAAGTTTTCAATTAAGTTCCACACACATACATGTGAGGTATTACATTTTGCTAGGAAGAATATGGAGGTCATTTATTTCTTGGCACAAACGACTCTCGGTGGGGTAGAGGAACAATAGGATCTCTGAGTACAACTATACAAATCACAAAAATTGTGACAGAGTTTAGCAAGACAAAATTAAGGTAACTAAGCAGTGGAGGTTATTTCTAGTCGTACATAATTGCAAAATAGGAAGGTTATGCTAAACCTGTATTGAACCTCGTTTAGACCACACTTAGAGAACTGCATGCAGTTCTGGTCATCCTATTATAAAGATGATATAGAGGCATTTGGGAGGGTGCAGAGAAGATTTACAGTGATGCTACAAGAAATGGGAGGTTATTCATAAGCGGCAATAATGAACAAGCTGGGTCTCTTTTCTTTTGAAGATTGATCTATAGGGGTGACCTAATAGATTTATTTAAAATTATGAAAGATTTTGACAGAGTGTTTACAGAGAGAATGTTTCCACATGTGGGGAAGAGCATAACTGGAGGCCACTAATATAAGATAGTCATCAAGATATCCAGAAATCAAATAGAGAATTCGGAAGCAACTACTTTCTGGAAAGAGGGATGAGAATGTGGAACTCAAAAGCGTAGGAGTGGTTCAAGCGAATAGTATAGATACATTTACGGAGAGGCTATACAAGCATATGAGGTAGAAATGAATAGATGGCTATGCTGATAGATTTAAATCAAGAAAGACTCCAGAATATTCGAGTGGAACGTAAATGCTGGCATGGTCAGATTAGCCAGAAAGGCAGTATACGCTATGCTGTCCTTTGTAAGCCTATTTAATTCAGTTATCTGCAGCATTATGCATTGGATTCAATGACAAGCTCTCTGAGTATAGGTAGGAGTGTCTGGTTCACTGTAAGAACTTTCTGTTTCTGTGTAATAGTTTCTGGGTCTCTTTAGGTGCTGTCTGGGTCTGTGTTGCAGCTGCCTGTATCAGATTTTGAGCTGACTGTGTCTGTTTAAGTGTTGTCCGGGTTTGTGTAGGAGCGTCGGGGTTTGTGTTGCAGCTCCATGTGTCTGTTTTGGAGCTGACTGGGTCTGTGCAAGAGTTGTCTCTGTTTGTGACGCAGAGTCTGCGTCTGTGTTGGAGTGTGTCTGTCTGTGGTTGATCTCCCTGGGTCAGTGTGGTTCGGCATTGAGATTTTTGATTCAGTAACGGTACTGTCTTGATCTTTAAATGAGGTGTCTGCATCTCCGAAGCGAGCTGTCTGGCTCGGTGCACGATCAGTCTGGTTCTTTCTCGGAACATTCTGCGCCCGTGTAAGAACTGTTTATCTCTGTGTAAGAGCTCTCTTGGATCTGTGTTGGTGATGCCTTGGCCAGGGTAGAGCTGTCTATGTCTATGTAGGAGGGAATTAATCTGTCTCGGAGATCCCTATGTCTCTGAAAGGAGCTGTATGGGTCTGTGTAGGAAAGTTTGTGTCTGTGCTTTTAATCCCTGCTTCAGTGTAGCACCTGCCTGGTTCTGTACAGGAGCTGTGTATTTCGCGAAGGAAATATCAGTGTCTCTGTCGAAGCTCTGTGGAAATGTGTTGGTGTTGTCTGCGGCTGATGAGGACATGTTTGCTCCTGTGTAGGTGATGTTGGGTCTCTGAAATGAACTGTCTGAGTCAGTACACAACCATTTTGTTGCTGTGTATGCGCTTTGCCTCTCTGCACAGGAGTGTATGGATCTATGCAGTAATGTCTGACTCGGTGTAGGATCAGTATTCCTCTGTGCGGGAGCTCCCTGGGTCTGTTTAGCCGCTGTCTGGGTCGGTGCAGGAAAAGTCTGAATCTGTGAAGGTAGAGTCTGGGACTGTGAAAGAGCTGTCTGAATATGTGTTGCAGTTGTCTGGGTCTGTGAAGGAATAGTCTGGGGCTGTGAAATTACATAGAAATCTAGAAAACCACAGCGCTGAAGGAGGCCACCTCGGCCCATAGTATACATGCCAGCCGACAAAGAGCCACAAGGCCCTTTGATCAACAACCCTGAAGGCTATATATGAACCTGTGAAGTATGACAATGGCGGAAAGATAAACAACGCCCAGACCAATAATTCTGCCCCACACAACTTCTACACCCCTTGCATCGAAAAATTATACACACCACCCCAAGCCGAGCCATGCGAACGCATGGGAGAAGCAAAGAAGCAGAAAAAAACCCAGGCTAATTGTGGGAAAAAAATCTGTTAAAATCCCTCTCTATCTACGCTATCAAAATTAGTCCAAGCGATCAACTTGGTCGTATTGGAATCCCTGCAGTACTTACCATCGTATCTGCAGCAGCCAACAACAGATTATCCAGCCGAATTCCTCTTACCAGCTCTCGGTTCGTAACTCTGCTGGTTACAGCAAGGACATTGTACTTGACTGTATAAAACATTGGTTAGGCCGCTGCTGGAGTACTGTGTGCAGTTCAGGTCAACACATTTCAAAAAAAAGATGTGATTGCGCTGAAAAGGGTACTGAGGAGATTTACAAAAAAAGTTGCCTGGACTGGAGAATTTTGGTGATGAGGAAAGATTGGAAATGCTGAGTCTGTTTTCTTTGGACCAGAGGAGGCTGAGAGGAGACTACATTGAGCTGCATAACTTTATTTGGGCCCTAGATAGAGTTGGTAGGAAGGTCCTGTTTCCCTTTGCATAGTGGTCAAATGCCAGGGTGAATCGATTTAAACTAATTTCGCGGTGGACCAATTCCCCTATCTCGGGCGCCTCCTATCAACAAGAGCAGGCATTGATAACGAGATATATTTTTAACATTATGAAGGTATTTGATCGAGTTGATGTGGAGAAAATGTTTGCTATTGTGCAGGAGTTCAGAACGGGATGTCACTGATAAATTCAGTGGACAATTCAAGAGCAACTTATTTACAAAGAGTGGTTTGAATATATAAGATGCTACACGAGCAGTAGTTGAGGCGAATAGCACAGATTCATTTTAAAGGGAATTACTTAAGCACATGACTGAGAAAGCAATAGAACAATATGCTGATAGGATCAAGTGAAGTAGGGTAGTGTGCAGCATTAACTTCAGCAACACCAGTTAGGTACAATTGTCTCTTACTGTGATGCAATCTCTATATAACGTTATGTAACACACATTTTAAACAACAACAACAACTTATATATCATTAGCACCTTGAAATTAGCGAAACGTCCAAGGCACTTCACAAGAGTATTATGCGATACAAATTTGACACCAAGTCACTAAATACAAATTAGCGCAGGTGACTAAAAGATTGGCCAACCATGTATGCTTGATAATGAGGAAGAAAGCTGTACATTGTAGGTAGATATCAAAGAACTGGTCAGGGGTTTAATGGAATTCAACCCGGAGAAGTGTTAGATAATGCATTTGTGGAGTGCTTATAGGGAAAGCGAATAAACATTAAATGTTCGGCCACTGATAAGTGTAGAGGTGCAAATGACCTTGGAGTGCATGTCCACAGAACCCTTGCGGGTAGCAGGGCAGGTAGATAAGATGCTTGTGAAGGATAGACAGAAAGGAAAAGGAGACGGGGTGGCGTTGCTGGTTAAAGAGGAGATTAATGCAATGATAAGGAGGGACATTAGCTTGGATGATTTGGAAGCGGTATGGGGGGAGCTGCAGAATACCAAATGGCAGAAATCGCTAGTGGGAATTGTGTATAGACCTCCAAACAGTAGTAGTGAGGTTGGGGACAGCATCAAACAAGAAATAAGGGATGCGTGCAATAAATGTACAGCAGTTACCATGGGCGACTTTAATCTATATATTGATTGGGCTGACCAAACTGGTAGCAATGCGGTGGAGGACGATTTCCTGGACTATATTAGGGATGGTTTTCCAGACCAATATGTCGAGGAACCACCTAGAGAGCTGGCCATCGTAGACTAGATCATGTGTAAGGAGAAGGGACTAATTGACAATCTTGTTGTGCGAGGCCCCTTGGTGAAGAGTGACCATAACATGGTAGAATTATTTATAAGATGGAGAGTGACACAGTTAATTCAGAAACTAGGGACCTGATCTTTAGGAAAGATAATTTCGATGGTATGAGGCATGAATTGGTTAGAATAGACTCGCTAATGATACTTAAACGGTTGACGGTGGATAGGCAATGGCAAACATTTAAAGACCACATGGATGAACTTCAACAATTGTACATCCCTGTCTGGAGTAAAAATACAACAGGGAAGATGGCTCAACCATGGATAACAAGGGAAATTAAGGATAGTGTTAAATCCAAGGAATAGTTATATAAAGTGGCCAGATAAATCAGGAAACCTGAGGACTGGGAGAAATTTAGAATTCAGCCAAGGAGGACTAAGGGTTTCGTTAAGAGGGGCAAAAAAGAGTACGAGACGAAGCGTGCCAGAAGCATAAAAAATTACTGCCAAAGCTTCTATATATATGTGAAGAGAAAAAGATCAATGAAGACAAACGTAGTTCCCTTGCAGTCGAATTCAGAAGAATTTATAATGGGGAACAAGGAAAAGGCAGACTAATTGAACAAATACATTTGTTCTGTCTTCACGACGGAAGACACAAATAACCTTCTGGATGTACCAGGAAACCGAGGGTCTAGCGAGAAGAAGGAACTGAAGGATATGCTTATTACATGGGAATTTGTGTTGGGGAAATTGATGAAATTTAAGGCCGATAAATCCCGGGGGCCCCATAGTCTGCATCACAGAGTTCTTAAGGAAGTGTCCCTAGAATAGTGGATGCATTCGTGATCATTTTCCAACAGTCTATCGAATCTGGATCAGTTCCCATGGACTGGGTAATGTAACACCACTTTTTAAAAAAGAAGGGAGAGAGAAAATGGGTAATTATAGATCGGTTAGCCTGACATCAGTCGTGGGGAAAATGTTGGAATCAATTATTAAAGATGAAATCGCAGCGCATTTGGAAAGCAGTGACAGGGTCGGTCCAAGTCAGCATGGATATATGAAGGGAAGATCAAGCTTGACGAATCTTCCAGAATTTTCTGAATATGTAACTTGCAGAGTGAACAAGGGAGAACCAAAGGATGTGGTGTATTTGGACTTTCAAAAGGCTTTAGATAAGGTCCCACAGAAGAGATTTGTCTGCAACATCAAAGCACATGGTATTGGGGGTAATGTACTTACGTGGATAAATACAGAGAAACAAAGAAAATAGGTGCAGGAATAGGCCATTCGGCTATTCGAGCCTGCACCGGCATTCAATCAGATCATAGCTGACCATTCCTTCAGTACCGCTGTCCTGCTGTCTCCCCATACCCTTTGATCGCCTTAACCGTCAGGGCCATATCTATCTCCCTCTTGAGTATATCCAATGAACTGGCATCAACAACTCTCTCCGGCAGGGAATACCACAGGTCAACAACTCTCTGAGTGAAGACCTTTCTCCTCATCTCAGTCGTAAATGGCCTGCCCCTTATCCTAAGACTGTCTCCCCTGGTTCTGGACTTCCCCAATATCGAGAACATTCTTCCAGCATCTCACCTGTTCAGTCCCTTCTGAATCTTATATGTTTCTATGAGATCCCCTCTGATCCTTCTAAACTCCAGTGAATAAAGGCCTAGTTGATCCAGTCTCTCCTCATATGACAGCCCAGCCATCCCTGGAATCAGTCTGGTGAACCTTCGCTGCACTTCCTCAATTGCAAGAACGTCCTTCCTCAGACTAGGAGACCAAAACTGAACACAATTTTCCAGGTGAGGCCTCATCATGGCCATGTACAACTGCAGTAAGACCTCCCTGCTCCTATATACAAATCCCTAGCTACGAAGACCAACATACCATTTGTCTTCTTTACCACCTGCTGGACCTGCGTGCCCACTTTCACTGACTGATGAACCATGACACCCAGGTCACGATGCACCTCCCTTTTTTCTAGTCTGCCCCCATTCAGATAATATTTTGCCTTCGTGTTTTTGCCCCCAAAATTGATAACTTCACATTTATCCAAGATTATACCACATCTGCCATGTATTTGGTCGCTCAACTAATCTGTCCACGTCACCCTGCAGCCTCTTAGCGTCCTCCTCACAGCTCACACCGTCACCTAGTTTAGTGTCATCCACAAACTTTGAGATATTACACTCTATCACTTTATTCAAATCGTCAATGTACATTGTAAAGAGCTGGGGTCCCAGCACTGAGCCCTGCGGCACTCCGCTAGTCAGTGCTTGCCATTATGAAAATTACCCGTTTATCCCGACTCTCTGCCTCCTGTCTGCCAACCAGATCTCTATCCACGTTAGTACATTACCACCAATACCATGCACTTTGATTTTGTACACCCATCTCCATTGCAGGATCTCGTCAAAAGCCTTTTAAAAGCCCAAATATACCACATCCATTGGTTCTCCTTGTGCACTCTACGAGTTACATCCTCAAAAAATTCCAGAAGATTCGTCAAGCATGATTTCCCTTTCATAACTCTATGCTGACTCGGTCCGATCCTGTCACTGCTTTCCAAATGGGCTCCTTAATGATTGATTCCAACATTTCCCCCATTACGGATGTCAGGCTAACCAGTTTTTAATTACCAGCTTTCTCTCTCCCTCCATTTTTAAAAAGTGGCGTTACATTAGCTACCCTCCAGTCCATAGGAACTGATCCAGAGTCGATAGATTGTTGGAAAATGAACACCAATGCATCCACTATTTCTTGGGCCACTTCCTTAAGTACTCTGACATGCAGACTATCAGGACTCGGGGATTTATCGGCCTTTTATCCCATCAACTTCCCAAACACAATTTCACACCTAATAAGGATATCTTTCTGTTCCTCATTCTCACGAGACCCACTGTTCCCTAGTACATTCGGAAGGTGATCTGTATCTTCCTTTGTGAAGACAGAACCGAAGTGTCGAGAACTGGTTGGCAGACAGGAAGCAGAGAGTCGAGGTAAACGGGTCCTTTTCAGAATGGCCGGCAATGACTAGTGGAGAGCCTAAGGGCTCAGTGCTGGGACATCAGCTCTTCACAGAATATATGAATGTTTTGGATGAAGGAATTGAGTGTAATATCTCCAGATTTGCAGATGAAACTAAATTAGCTGGCGGTGTGAGCCGTGAGGAAGATGGTAAGAGGCTGCAGGTTGACTTGGACAGGTTAGAAGAGTGGGGAAATACATGGCAGATGTAGTATAATGTTGATAAATGTGCGGTTATCCACTTTGATGGCAAAACAACGAAGGCAGAATATTAGCTGCATGGCGGCAGATTAGGAAAGGTAAGGTGTAACGGGATCTGGGTGTCATGGTTCATCAGTCATTGAACGTTTGCATGCAGGTACAGCAGGCTATGAAGAAGGCAAATGGTATGTTGGCCTTCATAGCTAGGGGATTTGAGTATAGGAGCAGGGTCGTCTTACTGCAGTTGTAAAGGGCATTGCTGTTACCTCACCTGGAATATTGTGTTCATTTGTGGTCTCGTAATCTGAGGAAGGAAGTTCTTGCTTTTGAGGGAGTGCAGCGAAGTTTCATCAGACTGATTCCAGGGATGGCTAGACTGACATATGAAAAGAGACTGGATCAACTGGGCCTTCATACACTGGATTTTAGAAGGATGAGAGGGGATCTCGTAGAAACATGTAAGATTCCGACGGGACTGGACAGGTTAGATGCGGGAAGAATGTTCAAAATGTTGAGAAAGTCCAGAACCAGGGGACACAGTCTTCGGAAAAGGGGGAGGCCATTAAGAACGAAGATGAGGAGAAACTTCTTCAGTCAGAGAGTTGTTAACCTGTGGAATTCCCTGCCGCAAAGAGTTGTTGATGTCAGTTCATTGGATATATTCAACAGGGAGTTGCTGTGGCCCTTATGGCTAAAAGATTCAAGAGGTAGGGAGGAAACAGGAAAGCGGTACTGAGGGAATGATCAGCCATGATCTTATTGAGCGGTGGTGCAGGCTCGCAGTGTCGAATGGCTTGCCTTCATTAGATGAACCATAGAATACAAGATCGGGGAAGTTATGCTTCAAATGTATAAAACTCTAGTTGGGCCACCGCTAGATTATTGCATGCTTCTCTGGTCACCGCATTACAGGAATGATCAGACAGCACTCGTGAGCATACAGGTTAGATTTAGGCGGATGGTGAATTTAGCTCTGAGTAAATATTGCATCGGCTGGGTTTGTTTTCTTTGGAACAGAGGAGGCTAAGGGGGTCCGTATTGAAGTGAATAAAATTATGAGTGGCCGTGATCGAGTGCATAGAAAGGATGTATTTCCCTTAGCAGAGTGGCCAACAACCAGGTGTCATAGATTTAAAGTAATTGGTAGGAGGTTTTCCGGAATTTGAGGTACACTGTTTTCACCCAGGTCTGGTGAGAGTCTGGAATCCACTCCTGAAAGTGATTTAGAGGCAGAAGTCCTCACCACTTTTAAAAGTCCTTGAATGTGCACTTCAATTCCAGTAACCTAAAAGGCTATGGACAAAGAGCTGGAAAGTGGCATTAGTCTGGATAGGTCAGAATTTAGGTCATGATCTGGTGTTTCTTCGGCAGCTCAGTGCATTTTGTAGCAAATCAATACTTCAGAGAAGGGAAACTGCGTTCCCTGCAATTCCTGCTACACAACTGGCTCCAATCCCACCCACATTTCAATTGACTTCTCTTAGAAACTGAGTCTATTACACAGGAACAAGAGCAAGCCATCGAACCTGTTACAAAGGACAGCAGGATTCCATTTGCCGCTCGAGCCAGTTGCAAGGGACAAGAGGAAGTAATTCAGATCCTTGGGCTTTTTAAACAAGAATAGTAGAACGCCTTCGGCCGCTCGTACCTGCTGCATAGATGTCGAGGAGGCACACTTTCCTGTTACACAGAATTAGATGGAGGCCATTCAGCCGCACTGCACTGTTGCACAGGGTATGGAGGAGGCCATTAACGCCTCAAATTTGAGCCTTAAGAGAGGCAGAAGCCGATCAGTTCCTTGAGCTTGCTCTACAAGAAGAGTATAAGTCCATTTAGATCCTGGAACATAGAAACATAGAAACGGGAGCAGTAATAGTCCATTCGGCCCTTCGAGTCTGCACCGCCATTCAATATGATCATTGTTAATCCTCTATCTCAACACCATATTCACGCTTTTCCCCCATATCACTTGATGTCTTTTGTGTCTAGAAATCTATCTCCCTCTGAAGTATATTCAGTGACTCGGCATTCACAGCATCCTGTGGAAGGGAATTCCACAGCTGCACAACTCTCTGAAAGAAAAAAAAATCTCACCTTCTCCTTCCTAAATTTCCTACCCCCGTATCCTGAGACTGTGACCCCTTCCCAATCAGGTGCATCATCTTCCCCGCATCCAGTCTCTTCAACCCTTTCAGAATGGTATAAGTTTCAATGAGATCCTCTCTCATTCTTCTAAACTCCACAGAATACAGGCCGAGTCGACCCAATCTCTGCTCATACGACAGTCCTGCCATCCCAATAATCCATCTGGTGAACCTTCGCTGCACTCCCTCTATGGCAAGTATATCCTTTCTTGTGATTGGGATTACGGAGACGTGGCTCCAGGATGATCAGGGCTGGGAACTCAACATCCAGTATTCAACATTCAGGAAGGATAGAATAAAAGGAAAAGGAGGTGGGGTAGCATTGCTGGTTAAGGAGGAGATTAAGGCAATAGTTAGGAAGGATATTAGCTTGGTTGATGTGGAATCTATATGGGTAGAGCTGCAGAATACCAAAGGGCAAAAAACGTTAGTGGGAGTTGTGTACAGACCTCCAAACAGTAGTAGTGATGTTGGGGAGGGCATCAAACATGAAATTAGGGGTGCGTGCAATAAAGGTGCAGCAGTTATAATGGGTGACTTTAATATGCACATAGATTGGGCTAACCAAATTGGAAGCAATACGGTGGAGGAGGATTTTCTGGAGTGCATAAGGGATGGTTTTTAAACCAATATGTCGAGGAACTAACTAGGGGGGAGGCCATCTTAGACTGGGTGTTATGTAATGAGAGAGGATTAATTAGCAATCTCGTTGTGCGAGGCCCCTTGGGGAAGAGTGACCATAATATGGTGGAATTCTGCATTGGGATGGAGAATTAAACAATTAATACAGAGACCATAGTCCAGAACTTAAAAAAGGCTAACTTTGAAGGTATGAGGCGTGAATTGGCAGGGATGGATTGGCGAATGATACTTAAGGGGTTGACTGTGGATGGGCAATGGCAGACATTTAGTGACCGCATGGATGAACTACAACAATTGTACATTCCTATCTGGCATAAAAATAAAAAAGGGAAGGTGGCTCAACCGTGGCTATCAAGGGAAATCAGGGATAGTATTATAGCCAAGGAAGTGGCATACAAATTGGCCAGAAATAGCAGCGAACCTGGGGACTGGGAGAAATTTAGAACTCAGCAGAGGAGGACAAAGGGTTTGATTAGGGCAGGGAAAATGGAGTATGAGAAGAAGCTTGCAGGGACCATTAAGACGGATTGCAAAAGTTTCTAAAGATATGTAAAGAGAAAAAGGTTAGTAAAGACAAACGTAGGTCCGCTGCAGTCAGAATCAGGGGAAGTCATAACGGGGAACAAAGAAATGGCGGACCAATTGAACAAGTACTTTGGTTCGGTATTCACGAAGGAGGACACGAACAACCTTCCGGTTATAAAAGGGGTCGGGGGGTCTAGTAAAGAGGAGGAACTGAGGGAAATCGTTATTAGTCGGGAACTTGTGTTGGGGAAATTGATGGGATTGAAGGCCGATAAATCCCCAGGGCCTGATGGACTGCATCCCAGAGTATTTAAGGAGGTGGCCTTGGAAATAGTGGATGCGTTGACAGACATTTTCCAACATTCCATTGATTCTGGATCAGTTCCTATGGAGTGGAGGGTAGCCAATGTAACCCCACTTTTTAAAAAAGGAGGGAGAGAGAAAACAGGGAATTATAGACCGGTCAGCCTGACATCGGTAGTGGGTAAAATGATGGAATCAATTATTAAGGATGTAATAGCAGTGCATTTGCAAAGAGGTGACATGATAGGTCCAAGTCAGCATGGATTTGTGAAAGGGAAATCATGCTTGACAAATCTTCTGGAATTTTTTGAGGATGTTTCCAGTAGAGTGGATAAGCGAGAACCATTTGATGTGGTATATTTGGACTTTCAGAAGGCGTTCGACAAGGTCCCACACAAGAGATTGATGTGCAAAGTTAGAGCACATGGGATTGGGGGTAGTGTACTGACATGGATTGAGAACTGGTTGTCAGACAGGAAGCAAAGAGTAGGAGTAAATGGGTACTTTTCAGAATGGCAGGCAGTGACTAGTGGGGTACCGCAAGGTTCTGTGCTAGGGCCCCAGCTGTTTACACTGTACATTAATGATTTAGATGATGGGATTAAATGTAGTATCTCCAAATTTGCGGATGACACTAAGTTGGGTGGCAGTGTGAGCTGCGAGGAGGATGCTGTGAGGCTGCAGAGCGACTTGGATAGGTTAGGTGAGTGGGCAAATGCATGGCAGATGAAGTATAATGTGGATAAATGTGAGGTTATCCACTTTGGTGGTAAAAATAGAGAGACAGACTATTATCTGAATGATGACAGATTAGGAAAAGGGGAGGTGCAAAGAAACCTGGGTGTCATGGTACATCAGTCATTGAAGGTTGGCATGCAGGTGCAGCAGGCGGTTAAGAAAGCAAATGGCATGTTGGCCTTCATAGCAAGGGGATTTGAGTACAGGGGCAGGGAGGTGTTGCTACAGTTGTACAGGGCATTGGTGAGGCCACACCTGGAGTATTGTGTACAGTTTTGGTCTCCTAACCTGAGGAAGGACATTCTTGCTATTGAGGGAGTGCAGCGAAGGTTCACCAGACTGATTCCCGGGATGGCGGGACTGACCTATCAAGAAAGACTGGATCAACTGGGCTTGTATTCACTGGAGTTCAGAAGAAATAGAGGGGACCTCATAGAAACATTTAAAATTCTGACAGGGTTAGACAGGTTAGATGCAGGAAGAATGTTCCCAATGTTGGGGAAGTCCAGAACCAGACGTCACAGTCTAAGGATTCGGGGAAAGCCATTTAGGACCGAGATGCGGAGGAACTTCTTCACCCAGAGAGTGGTGAACCTGTGGAATTCTCTACTACAGAAAGTTGTTGAGGCCAATTCACTAAATATATTCAAAAATGAGTTAGATGAGGTCCTTACTACTAGGGGGATCAAGGGGTATGGCGAGAAAGCAGGAATGGGGTACTGAAGTTGAATGTTCAGCCATGAACTCATTGAATGGCGGGGCAGGCTAGAAGGGCCGAATGGCCTACTCCTGCACCTATTTTCTATGTTTCTATGTTTCTATGTAACCAAAACTGCACACAATACTCCAGATGCGGTCTCACCAATGCTCTGTAGAACTGTAGTAACACATCTCTACTCATTTACTCACATCCTCTTGGAATGAAGGCCAACATACCATCTGCCTTCCTACCTGCTTGATGCACCTGCATGTGTGCTTTCAATCGACTATTTTACAAGGACACCAGGTCCCTCTGCCCATCGATCCTGTTTCCTGTCCAATTTTCAATCCATGCTAGTATATTACCCCCAATCATATATGTTTTAATTTTGCACACTACATCTTACGTGGGACTTTATCACAGGGCTTCTGAAAATCCAAATACCCTATATCCACTGGATCTCCCTTAACTTTTCTACCAGTTACATCCTCAAAAACTCGAGTAGGGTTTGTCAAACATGATTTTCTTTTCATGAATTCATGTTGACTTTGTCTACTCCCTTTGGTATTATCTCAGTGTTCCGTTATAATATCCTTTAGTATAGATTCTCGCATTTTCCCTGCAACTGGTGTTCGGCTAACCGGTCTGTAGTTCCGTGTTTTCTCTCTCCCTCCATTTTTAAACAGTGGGGTTACATTTGCCACCGTGCAAACTGCAGGAACTGTTCCATAATCTATTGATGTTTGGAGGTTCTCAACCAATGCATGCACTATTTCCATTGCAACCTCTTTTAGTACTCTGGGATGCAGATCATCAGGCCCTGGGGATTTATCGGCCTTCATTCCCATTAGTTTCCTCAGCATTATTTTCTTACAAATAATCATGTCCGTTAATTCCTCTTGCTCACTAGACCTTTGGTTCACAAGCATTTGTGGGATGTTACTTATGTCCTCCCTGAAGACAGAACCGAAGTATTTATTTAATTGTCCTGCCATTTCCTTGTTCCACATTATAAATTCCCCCGTTTCTGCCTGTTAAGGGCCTACATTTGTCTTCACTAATCTTTTCCTTTTTACGAACTTGTAGAATCTACTGCAGCCGGTTTTTATGTTCCGTGCAAGTTCACTCTTATACTCTATTTCTCGCCTCTCAATCAATCTCTTGGCACATTTTTGCTGAATTCTAAATTGTTCCCCATCCTCAGGCTTGTACTTTTTCTGGCAACTTTGTATAACTCTTCTTTGAACCTAATACTATCCTTAATTTATTTTGTTCACCATGGTTGGGCCAGCATCCTTTTTTTTTACACCAGAAAGGAAAGTATAACTACCGCAATTGATACATTCGTTCCTGAAATGTTAGCCCTTGCCCATCCACCAACATGACGTTTATTGACTCTTCCCAATCTATCATACCCCATGCAATTCATTCCCCATGCATTCGTAGTTTCCTTTGCTTAGATTTAGGACCATAGATTCGGATTGGGCTACTTCACTTTCCATCTTAATAACGAGTGTAATCGAGTTATTGCCACTCTTCGCTCAAGGACCCCAGACAACTTGACTTTTAATTAACCCCTTCTCATTACACAAGACCCAAACTAGCATATTCTCTTCCCTAGTAGGCTCCGCAAAATACTGGGCTTAAAAACAACTGGTACAAACGCCAGGAATTCATCGGCCACATTATTATTACTTTAATTTATATGTAGTTTAAAGTCACCTTCGATGATGGTAGTAACCTTGTTACATGCAGCTCTAATTTCCTGTTAATGTTATCCTCTACACTACCACAACTGTTTGGAGGCCTATGGACAACTCACACCAATCTTTTCTGGTCCTTCGTTCTCCTTAGCGCCATCCAACTGAATCTACATCTTGTCTTTCTGAGCCGAATACCTTTCACATTATTGCGCTGATATCATCCTTTACCAACAACGCAACACAATCCTCTCTTCCTTTTTGCCTGTCCTTTCTAAATACCGAATATCATTTGATATTCAGTTCGCAACCTGGTCACCGTGCAACCAAATATCTGTAATAGCACCGAGATTGTATCTGTTTACTTCTGTTTGCGCTGTTAATTCTTCTATCTTATTACAGATGCTTCGTCCATTCAGATACAATGCTTTTCGATTTGTCTTTTTAACATTATTAGAGATCATAACATTTTTTTGCACTATAGCTCGATTTATCTTATCGCTTTTTTTCTTATCAGGATCCTTTTTATTAGTGCCCCCTTTTGATTGTATACGTTGTCCCTTCTTGACATAATGTGGTTACATTACAACAATCACTTTCCGGCATTGCTTCATTTTCATTTCTCTTTAGCATTCTAGATTTCTTTGCAACACGACCTCCGCCCACCCATCCCCCCGCGGCCCCACATCCCGAACCCCACTCCGCTCTCCCCTTAATAGAACACGTTGCATAGGATTAGGACGCGGCATTTCAGACCAACCGACCTGTTATACAGGAACAGGTGGAGACTAATCAACCCCTAGAACCTGTTACATAGGACGCGGGGGATGACATTCCGTCCCTCAAACTATTGCACAGGAACAGCCTGATTCATTCAGCCCCTCTAGCACATTACACAGCCGGAGGCCTGTGGCACTGGACTAGTAATCCAGTGAGAGAAAATCACAGGCCACCAAGAGAGTAGGACAATTTAAATTCAATTCAATACATCTAGAATTTTAAAAGTATTAATAATATTGACCATTGATGCAACACACCCATCTCGTTCAATAATCTCCTTTAGTGAAGGAAATCTGCCGTCCTTACTGGTCTGTGCCCAAATGTGGCTCCAGATGCAGAGCAACGTGTTTGGCTCTTTATGGCCCTCTGAAAAGGCCTAGCGAGAAACTAATTTGCATAAGGTGGCTAACCATCACCGTCACAAGGGCAATTCGGGAAGTACAACAAAGGCTGCCCTTGCTAGCATTGTCCACATGCTCGAATGAATAAAATAAACAATAGGATCTCGAGATTGCAAAACAGGAAAAAGAAGAACTGCAAGAGAGGTCAGAGAATGTGGAGTCTGGAGACAACGAGATAAATACATTGCTAGTTGGCTTTAAGACAGAAAGCAGAGAATAGGGGTAAAAGTTAGCTTTTTAGAGTGGCAGAAGGTGGGTAGTGCTGTTCCACAAGGATCGGTGCTGGGACCACTGTTGTTTACAATTGATATTAATGACTTCCACCTGGGAATCAAAAACACAATTTCTCAATTTGCGGATGACGCCAAATTATTTGGATATTCAATACTGAGGATGACTGCAACAAATTCGCTCGCGCGAACCTGTTGCATCGAGGAGGAGAAGGCAATGCCAAACCAACGAACCTGTTGCACAGAAATAGTAGGAGGCAATTAAGCCTCTTCAATGTGTTACACAAGAACAGGAGAAGGCCATTAACCGCTTGTTAGCGATGTCAACATGCTTAAATGAATAAAATAAAAAAATAGATTGTTACATGGTTACACGAAGAGTTGGAATGTGGGATTAGGCGGGATAGCAATTTTCGGACGGTGCGGACACGCTGGGCCGAAGTGGCCTCCTTCCGTGCTGAAAGGTTCTCCGAGTCCATGACAAAACATCCCTTTCAAACAGAAACATGATGATTCGGGTCTGGCTGGGCATCCGTTTTAGACGGCGGATATTGATCCAGTGGCGATGAAAGTTCATCGACTTGAAACATTCGCTCTGTTTCTCTCTCCGCAGATTCTGCCTCATCTGCTGAGTGTTTGCAGATTTTTTTTATTTCAGATTACGCATCAACATTATTTTACTTTTGTATTGATGCCCAATTTGGCGACTCTGGAGCGCAATGGATAGCACGTTAGATTTTTAATTCTTGGCATATTAAACATTCAAAAGTTTTGTGCTCGACTCCCACCAGAGTCAGGATTTGAGCCTGGGCCGCACAGTGAACTTTGCATCAAAGCAATACTTCAGAGAAGGCTAACTGTGGTCCCTGCACTTTCTGTTGCACAAGTGGCTCCAGTCCTTCCCAAGTATCATCTGAATATTTTGCACAGTAACAGATGCAAGCAATCGAGCCTGTCACACAGGGACAGGTGGAGACCAATGAGTCACTTAACCCCTCAAACCAATTGCAAAGGGCAGGAGGAAGCCATTCAGTTGTGTGCGCCTGTTTTACAAGAAATGTCGAACTCCATTCGGTCGCTCAAACCTTTCGCATAGTTGACCATAAGGCAATGCCAAACCAATGAAGCTATTGAGCAGAAATAGGAGGATGTCATTGAGCCTCTCCAGTCTGTTGCACAAGGACAGGGGAAGGCCATTAACCCCTCGAGCCTGAGGCATCGGACTGGCGGAAGCCATTCAGCTCCTTGAGACTTATCTATAAGAAGAGTAGAAGTGCAGTTAGCCATTCGAAAGGCTCAGGATGAGGCATTTGCGACTCACGAACCTGTTATACAGGAACAGGAGGAGGCTAATAAATCTCGCGATCCTGTTGCGTTGGAACAGGGCACACCATTCCTTCTCTCAACCTGTTGCAAAGGAATAGGAGGTGTCATTCAGCCCCTTGAGCGCATTACACAGATGGAGGTCAATCATAGTAGCATGATGGTTATGTCACTGGACTAATAATCCAAAGAGAAGAAATCATAGCCCACCACTAGAGTGGAGAAATTTAAATTCAATTAAGTAAATCTGCAATTTTAAAAGTATCAATAATAATGACCATTGTAACAAACTCCTCATCTGGTTCACTTGTCTCCTTTCGGGAAATAATTCTGCCTTCCTTACCGGTCTGGGCCTACATGGGACTCCAAATCCACAGCAATGTCGTTGGCTCTTAACTGACCTCTCAAATGGCCTGGCGAGCCAATCGGTTGCGTAAAGTGACTCACCAACAATTTCACAAGGGCAGATGGAGATGAGCAACAAATCCGGCCCTTGCTAGCGATGTCGACATGCTTGAATGAATAAAATAAAAAAAATAGATTGTTACATCTGAACAAGAAGAGCCTCAAGCCAGGTCAGCGAATGCAGAGTCAGGTGACAACTGGCAGAATGGATAGCTAGCTGGCTTTAAGACAGAAATCAAAGAGTAGCTGTAAAAGTTAGCGTTTCTTAGCCACAGAAGGCAAGGATCGGTGCTGGGACCACTGTTGTTCAAAATTTATATTAAAGATTTAGACCTCGGAATCAAAAACAACATTTCTAAATGTGTGGGTGACACCAAATTAGGAGGGATAGTCAATACGGAGGAACACTGCAACAACTTACAAGAGGACATTAATAAACTTGCAGAATGTGCATATAATTGGCAAATGAATTTCAAACCATATAAATGTGAGGTGTTACATTTAAGTAGGAGACTTAGTGATGTCACTTATTATTGGCAGGTGCCAGTCTGGGTGGTGTACAGGAACAAAGGGATATCGGAGTACAAATACAAAAACTCTAAAAAATAACGGCATAAGTTAGCAAGGCCATAAAAAGCAAACCAAACACGTTGATTTATTTCTAGACATACAGAATTGAAAAGTAGCGACATTATGCTAAACCTGTATTTAACCTTCATTAGATCACGCTTAGAGTGCTACGTACAGTTATGTTCGTCATATTATCGAAAATGGCATAAAGGCATTTCAGAGGATGCAGAGAAGATTTCCATGCATGATACAAGAACAGCCAGCGTATACAAATCAGGAAAGGATGAACAGGCAGTGTCTCTTTTCTCTTGAAAAAGGAAGGCTGAGGCGTGACATGATACAGACATTTAAAATTATGAAAGATTTTGATGGAGTGGATTCAGTTAGAATGTATCAACTTGTGGGAAACAGAATAACTGGACGCTTTCAATATAAGATAGTCACAATGAAATCAAAATCGGAAATTCAGAAGAAACTTATTCACCCAAAGAGTGGTGATATTGTGTAACTCGGTACCACAGTGAGTGGTTGAAGAAAATAATATGGAAGTACTTAAAGAAGGGCTAGACAGGTATATGAGAGAGAAGGGAATACAGCATTAGGCTGTTGAGGAATTTTGAGCGGAGGCTCCAGTGGAGCATAAAAGACTGGCTGAGGCGAATGGCCTGTTTCAGTGCTGTATATCCGATGTAATCCAATGCTTGACATGAGTGTACTTGACTCCATTCCGCAGAATGCTACCCGCCACCACCTCAATGAGAACCCAACACTGCACGAGGTAGAAAACGCCATAAGACAGCTAAAAAATAACAAGGCTACGGGGACTGATGGAATCATTGCTGAGGCACTAAAGTATGGCGGTGAGGCACTGCTGGCGCGAATACATGACCTTCTTTCTCTCATCTGGAGGGAGGAAAGCATGCCGGGAGATCTTAGTGATTCAGTGACCGTGAACATCTTTAATAAGGCAATAAGTCCGACTGCAGCAACGAAAGGAGAATCTCCCTGCTATCAGCCACTTGGAAATTCGTCGCTAGCCTCCTCCTCAACTGACTTCTCCCTGTGGCCGAGGAGCTCCACACGGAGTTGCAGAGCGGATTTCGTCCCCTCCGGAGAACAATGGAACATGATCTTTTGCAGCACGACAGCGGCAGGAAAAGTGCAGGTAACATGGCCTTCTTCGACCTTACAAATGCCTTTCCCACTCTCAACCACGAGAGCCTAAGGAGCGTCTTCCTCTGTTTCGGACGCCACCAAAGGTACGTCACCATCCACCGCCTGCTGCACGATGACATGCAGGCCGTGATCCTTACCAAAGGATCCATCACAGACAGAATCCACTTCCGGACCGGGGATCATGCAGTCTGCGTCAACGCTCCAACCCTCTTCTCATTCTTCCTCGCTGCCATGTTCCACCTCACAGTCCACAAGCTCCCCGCTGGAGCGGAACCTAACTACAGAACCAGGGGAAACCTGTTCATCCTTCGACATCCCTAGGCCAGATCCAAGCCCATCCCAACCTCTGTCGTGAGCTACAGTACGTGGATGACGCCTGCGTCTGTGCTCACACAGAGGCTGAACTCCAGGACATAGTCGAGGTATTTATTGAGGCACACGAAAGCATGGCGCTTGCGCTAAACATCAGTAAGACAAAGGTCCTCCATCAACCTGTCCTCGCTGCACAGCACTGCTCCCCAGTCATCAACATCCATGGTCCGGCCCTGGACAACGTGAACCAATTTATTATTTCGGGCGCCTCCTATCAACAAAAGCTGACATTGACGACAAGATCCAACAACGTCTCCAGTGCGCCAGTGCAGCCTTCGGCCGCCTGTGGAAAAGTGTGGTTGAAGACCAGGACGTCAATACTTTCACCAAGCTCATGGTCGACAGGCCGTAGTAATACCCGCCCTCCTGTACTGCTCAGAGATGTGGAACATGTAAAGTAGACACCGCAAGTCGCTGGAGAAATACCACCAACGATTTGTCCGAAAGATCCTACAAATCCCCTGGGAGGACAGACGCACCAAATGTAATATCCTCGTCCAGGCCAACATACCCAGCATTGTAGCACTGACTACATATGATCAGCTCCGTTGGGCAGGCCACATAGTTCGCATGCCAGACATGAGACACCCAAAGCAAGCGCTCTACTCGCAACTCGTCCACTGCCAACGAGCCAAAGGTGGGCAGTGGACACATTCAAAGCCTCCCTGATAAAGTGTGACATTCCCACTGACACTTGGGAGTCACTGGACCATGACCGCCCTAAGTGGAGGAAGTGCATCCGGGAGGGCACTGAGCTGCTCGAGTCTCATCCCCGAGAGCATGCAAACATCAAGCGCAGGCAGCGGAAAGAGCGTGCAACAAACCAGACTCGACGCCCACCCTTTACTTCAAACACTGTCTGTCCCACTTGTGACAGAGACTGTGGTTCTCGTATTAGACTGTACAGCCGCCTACCAACTCATGCTAAGAGTGGAAGCAAGTCATCCTCGATTCCGAGGGACTGCCTATGATGATGATGATGATGTGAGGCTATTGCACAGGAAGAAGCCTTTCAGTACCTTCAACCTTGTACGCAGGAGCAGGCTATTCATCCCCTCATACATGTTAAATAGTAACAGGTGGCCACCATTCAACTTTTCAAGCGTTTTAAATAAGAACAGGAGATGGGTCATTCGGCACTTTCCAGACAGTTTTATAGTTATAGGAAAAGGCAATTCTGCCCCTCGAATCCGTTGCATATGAACAGGAGGTTGTCATTAAGCCCATCGATGCTCATACACTAGAAAAAGAGGAGGACATTCAATCTCCCGAGCCGGTTACATTGGAACAGGAGAAGAATATTCAACCCACAGAGGCTGGTTAATCAGGAACAGGAGGAGTTCATTCACTCCCTCAAGCTTGTTAGACAAGATAGCAGGAGGGCATTCAGCCACTCGAGCTTGCTACACAAGAATAGGAGGAGGCCATTCATCCACTTGAGCCTGTTACGCTGGAACGGGTAGAGGCGATTCAGTCCTTCGAGCCTGTGGCAGTGGAACAAGAGGACGTCATTCAGCCCCCATAAATTGTTACACAGAAGCACACTATTCGGCCCCTCAAAACACTTACATTGGAATAGAGGGGATGATTAAACGCTGTTCAGCCTATTACACATCAACAGGATACATAGAAACATACAAACATCGAAAATGGATGCAGGAGTAGGCCATTCGGCCCTTCGAGCCTGCACCACCATTCATATCATGATAGCTGATCATGCAAGATCAGTACACAATTACTGCTTTCTCTCCATACCACTTGATCCCTTTAGAAGTAAGTGGCACATCTTACTCCCATTTTGAATATATCTAACGAACTGGCTACAACAACTTTCTGTGATAGAGAATTCCACAGGTTCACAATTCTCTGAGTGAAGAAGTTTCTCCTCATCTCAGTCCTAAATGGCTTACCCCTTATCCTTCGACTCTGACCCCTAGTTCTGGATTTCGCTAACATCGGGGACATTCTTCCTGCATTTAACCTGTCCAATCCCGTCATAATTGTATCTGTTTCTATAGAATCCCTCTCATTCTTCTAAATTCCAGTTAATATAAGCCAGTCGATCCAGGTGGAGGCGATTCAAGCCCTCGACCCTTGTATTTAGGAAACGGAGCAGGCCATTCAGCCACTCAAGCCTGTTACGTAAGAGCTGAAAGAGGCTATTCATCCCCTTGCCCCATTTGCATAAATAAAGGATGAAGTTAAGAGTACGGTTGCACAGTGGTTATGTTACTGGTTTAGTAATTCAGAGGCATGTGTACACATTCAACCATGGCAGCTGTGTAATTTGAATTGAATTCATTAAATACATGTGGAATTAAAATGACGTTATCCTGTCCTTCCTCCTCAACTCTATCAGCCTAATGTTGTGTTCCCTTCTCCCTCATATGCATATCTCAATTTTCCTCGCCGCCATGCTCCACCTCACAATCAACAAGCTCCCCATTTAAATTCAGGACCAGTCGGAAGCTGTATAAACAACGCCACCTCCAGGGCAGGTACAAGATCACCGCTACCTCTGTCATTGAGCTGCACTTTGCGGACGCCGCCTGCGTCTGTGCACATTCAGTGGCTGAACTCCAGGTTATAATCACTGTATTCCCTGAGGCATATGAAAGCATGGGCCTTACGCTGAACATCCGTAAGACAAAATTCCATCACCAGCCTGCCATCGCCGCACAGCACGGCCCTCCAATCATCAAGGCCCAAGGCATGGCCCTGGATAACGTGGACCATTTCACATATCTCGGTATAAACAAAGGCTTATGTGAATGCAGAGATTCAGCATCGCCTCCAGTGCGCCAGAACAGCCTTCGGCCGCCTGCGGAAAGAAGTGTTTTAAGATCAGATCTTAACAAATCCAAGACCAAACTCATGGTTCACAGGGCTGTAGAAATACCCGCTCTCCTGTATGGGTCTGAGGCATGCACGATGTACAGAAGGCACCTCAAGTCGCTGAATATATATCACCAACGATGTCTCCGCTAGATCGTGAAAATCTCCGGGGAGGACAGGCACACCAACATCAGTGCCCTCGACCAGGCTAAAATCCCCTGTATTGAAGCACTGCCCACACTCGATCAGCTTCGCTGTGCAGGCCACATAGTGCGCATGCCAGATACGAGACTGCAGAAGCAAATGCTTGCGGCGGAGCTCCTTCATGGTAACCGAGCCAAAGGAGGACAGCATAAACGTTATAAGAACATCCTCAATGCCTCCCTGGTAAACTGCGACATCACCACTGACAACTGGGAGACCCTGGCCGCAGATCGCCCGAGGTGGAGAAAGTCCATCCGGGAGGGCGTTGAGCTCTTTGAGGCTTGATGAAAGCCGCATGAAGAGCCCAGGCGCACGCAGCAGAAGGAGCGCGCGGCAATCCATCCCAACCGACCACTTCCCCCGTCGAATGTCTATCCCACCTGTGACAGAGTCTGTGGATCTCGCATCGGTCTGTTCAGCCATGAAATAATTCACTTTGGAGTGGAAGCAACTCCTCCTCAATTCCGAGGGGCTGCCTATGATGATGGGGGAATTTTAGGATTGAGCAAAGTAGACCAATATGTGTTTAAATATGTCTGTGCTGTCAGTCCCGGATCATTCTGTGTCTCTTTAAATGGATATGCTGTCAGTTCAGTTCATTCTTTGTCAGTATAACAGGGATGTGCTGTCTTTCCAGGATCATTCTGTGCGTGTGTCTGCTTAATATTTGTGTGATTACAGCTGTGAAGACCGAATTTCTAACGCGATATATTTGAATGCGAAATGGGTTTCTTTGCGTAGGAGTGAACCCAGTTGACAGCGCGTCTGTTGAATAATTCAAAATGTATTTATATTTGAGTAAAACCCTTTCTCTAATCATAGCTGAAGCCCTGAAAAAGCTTCCAATTCTCTCCACAATAAAGTGACCAGCTGTGGACACATTGCCGAATGGATAAGGCATCCGCGTTCAGTTTTAATTGTGATGTTGTCAGAAGATTGCAGGTTCGGGTTGTGCTCCGGTTGTTTAACTCACCTGGCAAAACTTATTCTTCTGTGTTCCGAATCTCCCCAAAAAGCGACGAATTCTGACAGTTACTCAACTGAAATTATGGAAACGCCTTCTAACTGAGACTGATTCTGCGTTTTCCACATTGTCGATTTGGGGGCAGCCGCAAGGCATGCGACGAACATAAGAAAATAAGCATTAGTAGAAAGGATCGGCCATTCTGCCCTTCGAGCATGCTCCGCAATGAAATCACCTCCTATTTTCTAAACTCTGTAGAATATAGGCCAAGTCTACTCAACCTCTCCTCATGGAAGATAACATTGCGGTTTCGAGTCTGTTGAGGTCGGTTTGCCCAGTGGCTTCCAACGTGGAAAGGAACTGTTTTTACCCGACTATTTCTAGCAGTCTCTGACCTTACGTAACGGACTTAGCGAAATTAATTTTGCTCACAGAAGCTGACTGTCAGTTTTTCACATTGTTGATCGGCGTGCACGGGCAGGTCTTGTGGTAAAGATAACTGTCGTGCACGTTTTCTCTTTGAATGTCATTTCTTTAAAAATCTTTGTCAGTTCACTCCAGACGACTGATCTGAAGGAAGAAGTGAGGAAAAGTTACATATCCGATCCGGATCTCTGTTCCACCTGCATTCAGAAGTGAAGAATGCCAATAGTCAATGTTCATTTTAACAAGACGTGAACAATGCTGGGGCAGAGACAAGTGGTTTTAAGGAGATTTGGATTCAATGCCAATTGTATGTAAGTTTCAGTCAAATTCTAGGATGATTCATCAGCATCAAAAGTTTACCACAATAAATGAGCACAACGGTTTTGGCGGCCAATGCCTTCACGTCCCGTCTACTGTCGAAGACAACTCAGCCATTCAATCTGGTGCTGTTAGTCTCCAACCAGAAATACTCTGCTAGAATGCCCCCCTCACCTTCAAAGTCCTGCCCGGGCAACCAGATTGACAAAGTTCAAAATGTAGAATCAGATTCTGCAAGCAAAATGACTTCAGGAATGCTATAAACTACCTGATCGAATGAAGCCTTTTACTCTGATCAGACAGCCTGGCGACGCTGGTTTGATTCCCAGTCATTACAGAATCCTCCACGTATAGACCACATTCGGCGTACTGTGTGAAAATCTGGTCTCCATATTATTTACAAAATTGATATAATGGAACTGGAGAGGAAAAAGAGATGATTTACTCGGAGGATACATGAAATGCGAGGATATATATGAGGAAAGGATGAACAGGCCGCGTCTCTTTTCGCTTGAAAATAGAGGTCTGAGGGTGACCTAATAGAGGTCTGCTCGGCATGAAAGGGTTTGATTGGTTAAATGCACAGAGAGAGAGTTTCCAAATGTTGGCAGAACCGTCACTGGAGGGTATCAATATAAGATCGTCACCAACAAATCCAACAAAGAATTCACAAGAAACTTATTTATCAGAGATTGAGAATGTGGAACTCACTATCACAGGGATTTGTAGAAGCAAGTAGGATATAATCATTTAAGGGACAGTTAGATAAGTATATGTGCGAAAAATGAATATAGTGTTATTCTGATGAGAGGATGTCAAGTGGACCATAAAGGTGGGAATCGACTGGTTGGGTCGAATGGCCTGCTCCTGCTCTGTATATCCTAAATAATCGTATGCATTCGGCACAAATGTTAATAATTCAAAGACCAACTCCTTATAACTTCAGCACTAGAGAATGGGCACTGACTAAAATACAGTGCTGAGGATTTTTCAAGATTATTTTGAGATTGACGGTGAATTTAAAAATATCCAAATTCAGGCGAGTTCCTGAGTGCTCACTGGAACACGGGTGTCAGACGTCAAGTCGACACAGCGCCGCATACACGGGGAAACATTTAACTTTACTCAGTTGATTATTTTTCATTAGTTGCTCATGTGAAGCTCTGAGATTTCGGAAAATGTGGGGAAAAAGGAGCAAATTTATAAGTTTATCTTTACTTTTATCTAAAAGCCATCGAGGCTCGCTTATTAATTTGAGAAATTTCATGAGCTGAGTGTAACATGCTCGGTAGAAAAATATGAATTTGGACATGAGCTTCAAGGTAAAAGTACAATGAAAAAAAACAGATCATGAAACATTCCACAAAAAACTACGAGAATGGAATCCGAACCAACACGTGCAGAGTATAAGGGATTAGTAGGATATCGACTGAACCACAAAGCCACCTCGTCTGAGGCTTAAAATGTGATCTGCCCTTCGGTTTCCTGTTTTTTGCATGCAAACATATATACCCTGCGACAAAGTCCAGTTCACCACTTGTCTGGCCCGAGCATCCAGGTCGACAAAGTTCAACGTCTACAATCAGCTTCTGTAAGCAAAAGCCCTTCCAATACTTCAGGTGAGGCAGTATCAGAAATGGGCAGTTTTGAGACAGTTTCATAGCAGAATAGACAAGGTATTACCCGGTAAGTTATACAGCCCCGACAGGACATGGTTAGCACCGAAGTCAGACGCCTTATCCATTGGGCCACATCCAACTGCCGTTGCCAGAAGATGTTTTGTATTTGGAACATAAGAACATAAGAAATAGGAGCAGGAGTAGGCTATTTGGCCCTGTTCAGCTATTCAATAAGATGATGGCTGATCTGATAATGGAATCAGATCCACTCCCCTGTCCGCACTCCATAACCCTTTACCCAATTATTGCTCAAAACGCTTTCTATCTCCGATTTAAATATATTCAGACCAAGCCTCCACAGCGCTCTGGGTCATTGTTTAACAAAACTCTGAGAGAGGAAATGTTTCCTCATCTCAGTTTTAAATAGGCGGCACATTATTTTAAGACGATATCCAAACGCACCACATCGACTTGTTCCCCCGTATCCACTCTGCTCGATATATCGTCAAAGATTTGCAGGATATTTGTCAAACATGACTTCCCTTTCATAAAACCATGTTGACTCTGCTTGATTCAATCATGTTTTATCAAATGTCCTGCTACTGCTTCCTTAATAATGGACTCCAGCTTTTTCCCAACGACAGATGTTAGTCTAACTGGTTTATAGTTTCTTGCTTTGCGTCTGCCTCTTTATTTAAATAGGGGCTTTACGTTTGTGGTATTCCAATCCGCTGGGACGATCCCAGAATCGATGGAATTTTGGTAGATTACAACCAAACCATCCACTATCTCTGCTGCCTTTTCTCTTAAGACCCTAGGATATAAGCCATCAGATTCAGGGGACTTGACCCCCTTTAGTCCCATTATTTTACCTCAGATTACTTCATTAGTGATAATGATATTATTAAGTGTCTCCCTCCCTATAGCCCATGGATAATCCACTATTGGGATGTTTTTAGTGACTTCTACCGTGAGAACTGATACAAAATATTTGTTCAAAGTCTCTGCCATTTCCCTGTTCTCCATTATTAATTCCAAATGCTCATCCTCCAGGAGACCAACATTCACTTTAGCCAATCTTTTCCTTTTTATACACCTGTAGAAACTCTTACTATCTAATTTTATATTTCGTGTAAGTTAACATTCATAATCTATCCACTTTTAATCATATTTTTAGTAGTTCTTGGTGGATTTTAAAAATGTCCCAATCCTCTGGACTCACACGAGTGGATGATTGGGGGAGTGTGACGTAACAGGTGGCCAAAAAATTACTGCAAAATAATTCAGGAGAATTTCAGCTGCAATGAACTCCAATCAGAGCGGATTACGAGCAAATGCCTCCACCTACTGATTCACTACGAGTAGGGCTCGAACATACTCGGAAACAATTCCATTAAATTCCGAATCTAACGATTTAAGCAGATTACCACTGCAGATAGCACGTTGCATTTTTAAACACACACCTAGTGAAGCAGCACTGACAGCACAACCATTTTAAACAGACAAAGACTAATCCGAGACTGACAGTACAACTTGATGTCACTGTATTACGCAGTAGAAAACGGGATAGGATGAATCACTTTCGGCGGAAAATAAACTGCACTCCCTGCTTGTCTCAGCTAATCAGCTCGGTGGTCAAGGGTATAATTGTCTCTTAGATAGGAAAATATTGGAACCCTTACTAATGGATGTTGGAGCGGATTTTTGGACATATACTTGACCAGTATACGGGACAAAAACATTTGTTTTATTTTTCCCCTTTAATTAATTTTGTAAGGGACAATACTGATGTAATATGCTTTATATAAAAAATACAGTTAGACTTTAAGGTATGCTGGCCTTGAGTTATGGAGATAGGAAAGTGAGATAATGAACGACTGGAGAGATAATTAAGTGGGATGTTTTTCTATACCGGTGTCAAAGCGTCTGCCCTTGTTTATAATGCTCTGTCACAATGCAGCCTGGTTTATATCAAAAAACCTCAGCCTTGGAGGAAAAGCTTTGTAAACCTTGTAATTCGATGATAGAGCATGTGATGTAAAGTGACGTAATTTGTAAGATAAAAGAACCTCACTGGAAATACCAAATTGAGAAGCTGGTTCAAAGACAGAGGCCTTTAACACTTCTCCCAAAGCTTTGTCTCCGATTTAATAAACCTCTCTTTATATATTATACAGTCTCGGAAATATTTTTCCACAAAAAATGGCGTCACGAAAGGATACTGTCCGATCAGACGTGATCACTTAAGACAGTATCTGGAATCTCGTGTTAGAGACTGAAAAGAGAGGTGTACGGGTATGACGGGATAGTGCATAAGATACGAGTAAGTAGATAGCGGGAAGAGGCTGACTAACAGTTTGATTTTTCCCTTTGGTAAATAAGGTCGGTGCGGAAGGGAACTGATCACTCCAACCTAGAGCCGAAAAACTCCGGTGGTAAGGAAACACGGTAGCTTTGTTGCGAAGACAAAGAGTCTCTAAAGCGTAGTCGTGGTCGTGAGTATTACAGGAACAAAGGGAAACGTCCGAGACTGGCGAAGATGGAAGGTAAGGAAGGAAATGTAAAACGCGGGCCGCCCGGGTCGTTAATTAATTCCTATATGACCGATCGACAGGTCTTAATCAAGAAAATGCAAAAGGACGGTTCGGATGTATCCAAGAAAGATAAATCTAAAAAAGCCGGAGTATTATTGGTGCATCAGTTAGGTGGACTATTTGAACAGGTTAAGGAGGTAAAAAGAAAATGGATGAAAAAAGTAAACAATTAAACCAGGCACAAAGGAAAAATTTAGAGTGGGAAAAGAAATGCCTGGCGCTGGAACAACAAATCCAGGATCGATCTCAATGGGGGGGATCGCTGCCCCCTTACGAGAATTATCAATGCGAAGCAACCGCCCCGGGTCAGGAAGATTTAGAAACCCTCCCGGTGGCGCCGGTAACTAGAGGGGGGACGGCTGTAAATCCCACTGCGACCTATAAGCCCTTTAACCCCGGCGAAAGACAGCAGATAATACCCTCCCTGGGTAAATTACAGCCCCGATGTGCGAATATTAAAATTTTGGGCAGAGATGGATACAGTTTGGGTGGGCCACCAACTACACCTCAGAGATATCCACCAACTAGTCCGAGCGGCTTGCCCGGCAGATCGGTGGAGAGTAGTGGCCGGAGGAGCCGCGGTAGCAGCCAATGTCAACTTTTCAGGGGGAAATTGGACACACGTGGTACCTTTAACCACCGAAGTAGATGGTCAACAGGCGGCCTTTGTCCCTTTTAAAACCGAGATCCAACGCGTTTTAGGTAATGCCCCTACTAATTGGGGTAAAATTACTACAACCAAACAGCAAAAAGTGGAAGGAGCCTTAGAGTATGGGGAACGATTGTTCCAGATAAATCAAGAATGCTCTGGACAGGGAAAGCCAGGCTGCGGTGAGCGAGCATTTATCCAGGCATATTAATAGCCTCAGAAACCAAGGAAGGACATCAGGCAACCCTATACTTAGTATTAAGGACCCTGGAAACGGAGGGCCTTAAGGTTAACCCCAAAAAGGCCCAGGTAGGAAAATCCCAGGTCCTGTACCGAGGGTACTGCCTCTCAAAGGGGCTGAAAGAAATGCCCTCGGATAGGAAAAAGGTTGTCAAGGACATGCCTCGAGTAGTAACGGTAAGGGGGGTGAGGAACGTACTGGGCCTCTTTAATTACAGCCGGAACTTTATGTCTGATTTTGCAAAAATTGCTGAGCCAATACAAAGTTTAGTGAAAGGGGGGAAACCGGCCCTAGACCTCATAGAGTGGGGCTCTGAACAAGGACAGGCGTATAGTAAACTCAAGTCAGAACTAGTCTTCGCACCTGGATTGGGACTGCTTGACATGGGTAAGGATTCCCACATCCACTGTAACAATGAAGGTGGGTTCTATATGGCCGTGGCCACCCAAGATCACGGGGATAAAAGGAGACCTATAGCCTATTACTCTACCACCGAAAGCTCGGTGGTGATTGGGTTATCCAGATATATAGCCGCGCTACATTGCGCAGCTTGGGCGGTAAAAATTAAGCGAGCCTGTGGTGATGACTGGAAACATCATTCTCCACACTAAACACACATTGGTAGAAATGTTAAACACAGGAAAACTGAGAACCGTATCTAATATAAGAGGGACAAAGTGGGAAGCAGTCCTCTTAACACCCAACAAAGCGGTAACCATAATTAGGGATGTTGGAAACAATCCCGCAGACGGTATGATGGGTGAAGGGGAACCCCACTTTTGTGAAGAGGTATGTGAGGATATGGAAGAGGATAGAATAAAAGACGCCCCCCTTCAAACTGCAGAACAAACCTTGTTTGTGGACGGCTCACGAAAATATGTAGATGGATTACCTCATACCGGATGGGCCGTAGTTAACCAGGATCTAGATAGAGTTGAATCAGGGCGAATTAATGGGGGGTCGTCCGCTCAAGTGGCAGAACTGGTAACCCTTACCCGGGCACTGGAATGATCGGAAAATAAGATTGTAATATCTATACGGACAGTAGATATGCATTCGGGGTAGTACACGATTATATGACAGCATGAGGGAGAAGGGGTTTTATCACAACTAGCGGACATCCCATAAAGCATCAGCTGAGAATAGAAGCTCTTTTAGCAGCCAGTAATAAACGAAAACAGGTAGCGGTTATTAAAATTAAAGCCCACAGGAGGGAGTCAGACCGAACCAGTCCAGATTGGCTGAGTCACCAGGGAAATAAAGCTGCATTCGTAGCTGCACAGAAGGCATTAGAACAGGAAGAGTGTGAGGAAGCCTCAGTCAGTGCCGCTGCGGCCCGAGACGAACAGATACGTATTGAGAAACTACACCAGGACACTTCGGAGGAGGAAATAGGTATATGGACAAAGCAGGGCGCAACACAAGGGAAGGATAACGTTTGGAGACGATACGACGAGGTAATGGCGCCTGAATGCATACAGGATACCTTTTTGGAGTTGCATCATGGCCTGTCTCATTCAGGACGAGAGACCATGACCGGGAGTCTTGGAAGAGATTGGTGGTGGAAAGGGATGTGGAGAGATATCGCCAAATATTGCCATCGATGCGTTACGTGCGCACAAAATAACCCAGGCAGGCCCATTAAAATTAAAATGGGACACCAGCCCCGTCCACGGGGGCCATGGGAACACGTACAAATTGATTTCACAGGTCCTTTGCCCCCATCCCATGGAAAAAGATATTGCCGAGTGATTATAGATCAATTTACCCGGTGGGTGGAAGCTTTCCCCACACGTGATTGCACTGCCTCAACAGTGGCAAGGATATTGACCGAGCAGGTGATTCCCCGATGGGGAGTGCCTCAACAGTGGCAAAGATATTCTGACCAAGGCACCCCCTTCATCGGGAAAATTGTAAAAACAATATGCCAGCTGATGGGCATAAAACAACAATTCCACATCCCCTACCACCCGCAGAGTTCTGGGATGGTAGAGCGCATGAACCATAACCTTATGAACGCCCTGGCAAAGGCCATGAAAACGTCAGGAAAAACGTGGACAGAAGTATTACCCATTATATTGATGAAGTTAAGAGCCACGACAAACCGGACAACCGGATTAACCCCTTATGAACTAATGACAGGAAGGGCGATGCAAAAACCAGATAACATTATAACAGGGGGGGGCAGATGTAGGCCCATTAAAAGACAAAATAAAACGGTATGTTTTGGAATTAAGTACTCAATTAAAAGGGATGTGTAAATTAGTTCGGGACAATCAGGAAGCAGAGCTTACAAAGCTCCCTGAAGTCCCGTTGGCGGGAAGTCGCGTTATGGTAAGGGTCCTCCCGGGAAAATCGGGGTTTGCCCCAAAAATGAAATAGACCGTATGAGGTTATAATCAGCAGGGATACTTGTGCCTGCATCGATGTTAAAGGGAACGGACAATGGAAGCATCGGACCCAGCTTAAGGTTTTTGAACCAGCCGTTTAGCACACGTATTAGTTGTTGTTGTTTGTCTATTTACAGATTGACAGCGAGAGATTCTTCAAGCAAGCCACACGGCCATTTTGCCTTTGACTATTTGTTAAATATCGAGTAATAAGATGAAACTATATATTGCAATCGGTGAGATTATCATAGTTCGTGTTAGGTCCGGCCTGCTAGCTGGACCAAAACGAGAGTTACATGTGAATACCTTTTTGTACATGTCTTATGCTTATGCGCAAAATGAGAACTTTTCCAGTGGCTGGGTATGTTCGCACATCCCCATACATAGCAAAGGAGGCATCCCTTTGAGGTCAATCTCCCTTAACATCTCGGAAGTAGCGGAGTGGGTAATGCGACAAAACGGTACAGGGGAAGTAAATGATACTTGGAACTAGAGTAGGGATAAAGAAACGTGGAGATCGGGGAGGTTACCTTTTGGATGCATTGAAGGATGGCACCAGCCGGAATACAATAGTCGGTACGACCCCCGTTCCTGGTTTTGACCAACACCTCAGGAGTTGGAAGGCCCACTGCTGACATTTGTTTCACTAGAACCCTGACTGGTGAGGAAACAGGTTTTGTAGCAGGATACTTTAACCTCACCAGGTGGAACATAATAGCCAGCGAAACAACAAACCAGGGGTTCTTTGAAATAGAGGGTTTGAAGAATCAGACAAGTAGCCATGACTGGGACCCTAAGATTAGGTGGCGATAGGGGCTGAGAGAGAGATTGGGATCGAATCTAACAGCATACAATGGCACTTATTTTGTGTGTGGGCATAAGGCCTACCTCTGGTTACCACAGGACGGGAGGGGTTCCTGTTATTTGGGATATGTGGTCCATCTTTTCAGACGGATACATACTTTAGCAGAAGTACAGACACCAGGTCGACTAAGACGAGATCTTACCCCGGTAGAGAGGCTATTTGGGGTCATGATGCTCACATTCGGGATAGGACGCACCATAGATGAATTACATAACCTAGAGAGGATACTGGAACAGTTAGTTAACGGGACTGCTGAAGCAATGGAGGGCATAACGGCTGAAATGGTAGCCATACGCACAATGGTACTCCAGAACCGAATGGCCCTAGATTATATACTAGCACAAAGTGGGGGTACATGTGCCTTAATTGGAGCTGAATGTTGCACTTACATTCCCGATAATTCAGAAAACATAACCAACCTCGCTGATCACATAAGAACGGAGTTAAAGAAGTTATCCACGACAGCAGGAGGATCTGGCTGGTTTGACTGGCTGTTAGGGGAATCCTGTGGCTCCTATCTTATGCATGGAGTAATTATTCTGGTTGAAATAATAATTACTTGCTGTCTGATTATCGGGTGTTTTAATATCTGCTGTAAAGTTATGATGGCCCGACTGATGCCAGTAGCCAGTGTAATCGCCGAAGAAGAAGCACACCTGATGGAAATATCTGAAGACACAAGGATGAAGAAACAGACGACGATGACACCGACCACCATCTTTGAAGGGTAGCCTAGAGCTACAGGCAAGGTGGACATACGGAACATCAGGGAAGTAACATACCCCAAAGGACGAATATATGACACCATGCTACTATCATTGTGGTCATCTGGATTTCGTGAACATCCTCCAGGACCAAAAGGGGGAATATTGTTGGAGCAGATATTTGGACATATACTTGACTAGTATACTGGACCAAATATTTGTTTTTATTTTCCCCTTTAATGAATTTTGTAAGGGACAATACTGATGCATTATGGTTTATATAAAAAAAAACAGTTAGACTTCAAGGTATGCTGGCCTTGAGTTATGGAGATAGGAAAGTGAGATACTGAACAACTGGAGAGATAAGTGGGGGTATGTTTGTCTATACCGGTGCCAAAAAGCCTGCACTTGTTTATAATGCCCTGTCACAATGCGAGGATGGTTTATATCAAGAGCTCAGCCTTGGATAGTAATTGTATGAACAGCTTTGTAAACCTTGTAATGCGATGATTTGACTGAAGAACTGGTGCTAAAGCATGTGTTGTAAAGTGTCGTAATTTGTAAAATAAAAGAACCTCACTGGAGATACCAAATTGAGAAGCTGGTTCAGAGACAGGGGTCTCTAACACTTCTCCCAAAGCTTTGTCTCCGATTTAATAAACCTCTCTTTATATATTATACAGTCTCGGAAATATTTTTCCACAACATGTCTGTGGGAAAATATTTCAGACATCAGTGTGCTGGAAAAGCACACACACATCCGAGTGAGAGTGTTCCAGTGCACTGACTGTGGAAAGAGCTTCAATCAGTTACACAGCTGAAAAAATATTGCACCATTCACAGCGGGGAGAAACTACACGTGTTCTGTGTGTGGACAAAACTTCAACTGATCATCCAACCTGGGAGACACAAGGACACCTGCATCATGGAGAAACCGTGGGAATGTGGAGACTGTGAGAAGGGATTCAGTTCCCCGTCTGATCTAGAAATTCATTGTCACAGTCACACCGACGAGAGGCTGTTCACCTGCTCTGTGTGTGGGCAGGGGTTCACTCAGTCATCCAACCTGATGAAATTCCAGCGAGTTCACACTGGGGAAGTGTGGGAAGGGATTCACTCAGTCATCTGAATTGCGTGTTCAGAAGTGACTGCAGGGGTTATGTCCTACTATTATTACTGCTGTCAATCGCATCCTGACTGCATCGTGTTCGTTCTGTCAGTTGGGATTTGTTTCTGCTGATATTACTCAGCCGAAAACTGGGATGGAGTTTAATATTTTGATATTTCAAATAATACAATGTTTCGATATTTGAAATATCCATGATAAGATGAGATTAATTGATGTCCTGTTATATTTTGGTCCTTTTCTCCTTTCTATCTCTAGATTGATTCAGTTCTCATGCTTTGGTTACTCTCAGGGAGAAGTCCCAGTTCCTTATACCTTCCGAGTGCCGCTCTTTGCCTTGGTGTCCAGAGTAGGGATAGCTATCACGCCTGGGATCACTAAACACAAAAAACAGTCTGTTAATCCCTTTCAGCTACAGGACTTAGCTCGTTCCTGGAAGCATCTCTCTCACCTTCGATGTGTGAATAGAGAATCGTGCAAATCTGGTTTCAATTTAAATTTGAATCCACTCAGTAAATGTATTTAAATAAAAATGTACAAGTAAACCATCACATCAAGTAATTGACAAAGGTTTACAGTCAACAAGATGAAGAAGTAAAAACATCACGGCCCAATAAACCAGCTCTATATTCACAGGAGAAAGTCTGTCATCTAAGTACTCGAATGTCAGTTGGTGAGATGAGAGACTGAATCACTTTCCACACTCAGCTGGTAAACGGTCTCTCCCTGATGTCTTTCCACCCAACGTGCATCTGCATCCATTCCCACTGTCCCCACATTTACAGTGTTGAGTCAGCTGGCCACACGAGTCTCACATGCTAGACGATTGGTTGAAGGTGCATCCACACACAGAATACGTGTCCTGTTTCTCACAGCTGTGATTCGTGTTTTTCCAAAGGCTGATGATAGGGTGATCCTCATCAATCCGGTGAATCTCTCAAATCTTGCCGTGATGTTTGGTTTCAGTTTCCCAGCTGTCGACCCTCACCTTCTAATACCCTTCAAATTGAGGTTACAAACGTTGTTACTTTAAGGACAGGATACACATTTCCACTGTGGTAGGCATCAGAGTCGAGTCCAGTCCTGCCCTCAAATTACAACCACACACTTCCCAGTTGAGGTAATTTCCCAGTCAAGGTCATTGGATCGGTATCAAGAGCAGGGGCACTGGCTCATTTTTAATCATATTTAGCCCACTCGTACCGAGGACAATTATAACCCCTGAACTGCTGCCTTGGCTGAGATCAACTAACAGCACAGATCAAGGAACTAACTTGGGAACTTCCCAGTCAATATTGCAGAGTGTTCGAAAATTTGGGGGATGGGGGGAGAGTTAGAAATATTAGTTTGAAACACATTTTACTTCAGCTTTAAACGAGACTTTCGTCACACTGCACAATTTTGAAGTCTTTCCAAATTCAAGTCAAATGGATCATCAAAAAGAGTGTGACATTTTAGAAAGGCGCAAGTCACTGAAATCGACAGCTTTTCAATCACTGCAGAGTACAGAAGGGAACAACTGTTAATGGGAGGTCGGATCGTGAAGTCCCCCAACACTCCGAGATAAACAGCACTGTTCCTTTAAGTATAAATAGGCAGTGAAAAGGGAGTCCGAGTCCCTTTAAATATCTGCTCCATTCCCCCAGGTTTGGGAGGAGCAAACGCGCGCGGTCTCCTTATATCCTCACACAGCAAGCACCGCCGGTGGGCTCCCGCAAGGTCCTAAAGGTCAAAGTAAATTACACTTCTGGTTCAGCACAACAACTGAAAAGTGCACACACAAAGTCTTTGCTATATATGCGTGTGTGTGTGCGTGTGTGTAAACAAAACACATCATTCTTAATGTTTGACAGTGAATTCCGCAGAGATAAGCTATTGACTTCGCCAGTTATTTTCCAGCATTTTATTTGCTCTTATTTACAATGTAATTGCAGAGTGTTTAATCCCTTTACCATTTATAGATGACACATTGTCTTGTGTGCTCTTGATTCGAAAGTGATGTCACACTCACCATTCCGTTACCAAGGTGACCACTTGTCCGCAGTATATTGTGGGAGAGGGGTTTAAATCTCACCCAGGGTAATAAGCAGCCTCCCACCAGTCTCTGCATTTTATTGCCCAGTGATCACCTCACCATTATACAGAAGGTCCTGAGATTTACCTCCATTGTGGATGATTTGTGTAAGTGATGTTAAAAATTAAATTGTAGGTTAAAAGAGGAGTTGGGTGAGGAGGGTTTGGAGAGAAGGCGTAAAAGAGGAGTTGGTTGAGGGTTTGAGAGAAATGCGGTGATAGAGAAGTTGGGGTGAGGGGTTGGGAAGTTGGGTTGAAAGAGTAGTTGTGGAGAGGGAGGTGGAGAGTGGGGAGGGGGAGGTGGAGAGTAGGGATGAAGAAGGTGTATGAGTGAATGGGATTTACAGCCCTTTAATTGCCTTTGTTGAACTATGATGGTTTTTATTTTTCCTTTAAAATATTTTGTATTGTGTGTTTCACTGAAGTTAGACGTGGGGTTGCAGTTACTTGCAGGCACTGGACTGTTTCTGGTGAATTAATGTGGGCAGTGATAATTGGGAATAGATATGAGTGGGATCATTCTGTGCTAAATGCGTGGCTGGGCGTCGGGTTTGCCCTCAGTCCCAGTGACGAGGTGTTGTTGACTCCAAATCCAGGGACCACATACATTGTGACTCCAAATCCAGGGACAACTTACATTGAGGCATCAAATCCAGGGACCCCTTACACTGAGGCAACAAATACAGGGACCAGTTACAATGAGACATCAAATCCATGATGAATTACATCGTGACACCAAATATAGGGATTACTAATACCGTGACAACAAATCCAGGGACCAATAACACTGAGGCACCAAATCCTTGGACCACTTACACTGAGACTTTAGAATTTCATCAGATATATGGGACAGAAAAGGGCCATTCAGACTAACCAGTCTGTGCCGGTGTTCATGCTCTGCTCGGTAATTAGAGAGCCTCAGTATGGGGAATGGCCATGCCGCTGAAAGCAGCTCTAGTTAGGGGGAAACGTGTGGTAATGAATGAAGATATGATGGTGGAATCAGACGGTGACTGGTTAGGCCTGATGAAAGATTATTGTCAGAAGCCCTTTTCAAGCAGGCTGATGATTAAATGTAACCAGCACAACAACTGTACCCGTCTCATATTGTCCCAAAATCCACAAATCTAATGTCACTAATTGATTTTTCTGTGAGAAAAGTAGAGATGTAAAAGAAGTGAGGAAATGAGGCTTGCGGAGAAACGAAGGTTTCTTGAAGTACACATTGTGAGGCTGTTTTGTGACTCGTCTGTGAGAGGTTAAAAACATGAAATGGAAAAGGGCAAGTTCAGTGACACTTATATTGCCAATAGTGCTTTCTACGTTAATCACTATATCCTAAGCCGAATATCATATTGACTATCCCAATCACTGATCCCAATCGTAACACATCGCCACAAACCACACCCACTAACCACTAAATCTACATCTAAACCCAGCCCCTAATCAATGCTAAGAACATAGAAATAGGAGCAGAAGTAGGCCATCTGGCCCCTTGAGCCCGCTCTGCCATTCAATAATATCATGGCTGATCTGATCTTGGCCTCAATTCCACTTCTCTGCCCTCTCCGCATAATGCTTGACTTCCCTATCTTTCAAAAATCAGTCCATCTGCAACTTAAATATATTCAATGACCCAGCGTCCGTTGCTCTCTGGGGTAGAGAATTTCAAAGATTAACGACTCTCTGAGAGAAGAAATTCATCCTCATTTGCGTTTTAAATGGGCGACACCTGATGCTCAGATTTTGCCACCGAGTTCTCGATTCCCCCCACAAGAGGAAACAGAGATCAGTGGGGAAGCTAAAGACCCGATAACGGAAGTGTTTAAACAATTATTTTGATGCAAACAATTTCTGCAAGGTATGTTCGTAACAAGTAATTATAATCAACTAACCCATCAAAATTAGCAAAGACAATTACAAAGACCAGAACATTTCAAAGGCGATCACATGCAGTATGTGTGGAGATCTATTAACCGTATTCAAAAATCGTTAACAATATGGAAAACAAGAGAGTTCCAGTCTTCAGCAAGATAGTTCTTTCAAGGAACGTCAAATGTGTGTAAAGTGAGACACGCCGGTTCAGTGTATCACATCCACAAGCCGTATGCTCAAACGAAACAAGCTTGGGATTTGATGTGGCAAAAGATGAACTGCGTGAGAAGTGAAATAATCTAGAGTAAGAAAAGGCGCAAAATGGAAGGGAAGGGAACATGAATTAGTCTCCCGTGCAGCGGCATGGTCCCGGCCTGCATGACCATCAGCAGGTCGGGGCCATCAGAGGGAGCAGTGTGCGGCGGTGGCATTCCATTGTAGGATGGTGATGGCTGCAAAGTCACGTCGCTAATTGCAGTGTGGGCAGGCACAGCAGGAGGGGCGAAGGAGCGACAAGAGATTATAGAAGGACGTGAACCGGGCCCAGGAGAGGCATGAGTCTGGGGCCCAGAAGGGGCAAGGGCATAGTGGGAGCATGGCCCAGACCAGACTGCTATATGTGTGCGCTCAGTCTGTGCAGCAGAGCTGGTCTCCAGTCATCTGGGGTAATCCTTGCCCCTGGACAAAGACCGAGCTCTGTCGAGCCAGTGTGGTGGCTGGTGTGCAACGGCCACCACACGTTCAAAAAAATCCAAACACAGCCAGCTTCCACCCTTCAAAATGTAGCTCGGGATCTGCAATATTAGTTCCTTCATTAAAACACCTGTGAACTCATTCTTTTTTGGCGTGGAAGCAAGTCATCCTCGCTTCCAGGGACTGCCTGTGATGATGATGATGGTTATGGAGAAATGAAATATTGGACACACGGTGTTTGAAACAACATTGAGACAGAACATTAATCTCCAGCTCAGGTACAGGGTTACTCAGAGCAGCAGAAAGAAAGTCAGTGCCAGAATGAACATGGTTCAGTGGCCAATGGGGGCCCAGTAAATCCTGTCCTATTCATTGATTGGCTGTTCCTATTTACCCAGCATTCCCCGCGATGGAGAATGTGCCGACCCCAGACTTCAGGGGCCCAGTGCGCAGGCGCGGGAACTGGCTGTATTCGGAACATGCGCGGTGCGTGTAATGGCGGAGCGGCTGTGGTGAAATTTGCTCCGCAAAACAGCTCAATTTCAGCGGGGCGGAGGTGAGTAATGGACCAGCGGGTAGGTGGGAGGCTTCATAAACAACTGGTGCCCGCCGGAAGCCCGGAATAATAACCGGAATATCGGTGGCTGCAGGCTCGAGGCTTTCTCCCGGTCACAGGCCCGGGGTAACGGCGGCCATCTTTGTACAGGAAGGCAGCGTCAGTCCTCCGACATCTTGGTTCAGTGAGCACCAAAGCGCATGCGTGGCCATCTTGGTAAAGTAACAGCTGAGTTATATTCTCGACACCTTGGATTTCTCACCATCTCCGAGAGGCGCTGCTCAGTGCTCAGCTTCTGGTTACATCCCAGACAATTGTAACAGGAAAGCCCCAGAGCTGTTCACTCCCAGGGTTAGAGTCCCCATGTACAGTCCCAGGGTTAGAGTCCCCATGTACAGTCCCAGGGTTAAGTCCCCATGTACAGTCCCAGGTTAGAGTCCCCATGTACAGTCCCAGGGTTTAGAGTCCCCATGTACAGTCCCAGTGTTAGAGTCCCCATGTACAGTCCCAGGGTTAGAGTCCCCATGTACAGTCCCAGGGTTAGAGTCGCCATGTACAGTCCCAGGTTAGAGTCCCCATGTACAGTCCCAGGGTTTAGAGTCCCCATGTACAGTCCCAGGGTTAGAGTCCCCATGTACAGTCCCAGGGTTAGAGTCCCCATGTACAGTCCCAGGTTAGAGTCCCCATGTACAGTCCCAGGGTTTAGAGTCCCCATGTACAGTCCCAGGGTTAGAGTCCCCATGTACAGTCCCAGGGTTAGAGTCCCCATGTACAGTCCAGGGTTAGAGTCCCCAAGTACAGTCCCAGGTTGATTATATCATAAGAACATAATAACATAAGAAATAGGAGCAGGAGTGGATCATTTGGCCACTGGTTCCTGCTCTGCCATTCAATAAGATCATGGCTGATCTGATCATGGACTCACCTCCACTGCTCTACCCGCTCCCCATTACCCTTTAATCCCTTATCGCTCAAAAATCTGTCTATCTCTGCCTTAAATATATTCAATGACCCAGCCTCCACAGCTCTCTGGGCAGAGAATTCCACAGATTTACAACCCTCTGAGCGAAGAAATTTCTCCTCATCTCAGTTTTAAATGGGTGGCCCCTTATTCTGAGACGATGCACCCTAGTTTTAGTTTACCCTGAGTGGAAATATCCTCTCTGGATCCACCTTGTCCAGTCCCCTCGTTATCATATGTTTCAATAAGATCACCACTCATTCTTTTGAACTCCAATGTGTATCGGCCCAACCTAATCAACCTATCCTCATAAGACAACCCCCTCATCGCCAGAATCAACCTCTGTCCAGCCTCTAATGCAAGTATATCCTTCCTTAAATACAGAGACCAAAACTGCATGCAGTATTCTGGGTGTGGTCTCACCAATACCCTGTACATTTGTAGCAGGACTTCTGTCCCCCTTGCAATAAAGGCCAATGTTCCATTGGCCTTCCTGATTACTTGCTGCACCTGCACATTAACGTTTTGTGTTTTATGCACAAACATCCTCTGTTCTCTCTGTCCTGTTGCACTTTGCAATTTTTCTCCATTTAAATTATAATTTGCTTTTCTATTATTTCTGCCAAAGTGTATAACCTCACATTTTCCCATATTATACTACATCTGACAAATTTTTGCCCACTCATTTCGCCTGTCTATACTCCTTTGCAGATTTTTCGTGTTCTCGATTTGCTTTCCCACCCATCTTTGTATCATCAGCAAACTTGGCTCTGTTAAACTCGGTCCCTTCTTCCAAGTCATTAATATAGATTGTAAATAGTTGAGGAACTAGCACCGATACCTGCGGTACCCCACTAGTCACCATTTGCCAACCGGAAACAGACCCAATTATCCTCACTCTCTGTTTTCTGTTAGTTAACCAATCCTCTGTCCATGCTAATATATTGCCCCCAACCCGATGAGGTTTTATCTTGTGCAATGACATCTTATATGGTACCTTATAAAATGCCTTCTGGAAATCCAAATACACCACATCCACTGGTTCCCCCTTATCTATTCTGGTCCTTACATCATCAAAGAACTCCAGCAAATTTGTCAAACATGATTTCCCTTTCATAAAGCCATATTGACTCTGCTGGATTGAATCATGCTTTTCCAAATGTCCCGTGATTGCTTCCTTAATAATGGTCTCCAGCATTTTCACAATGACAGATGTTAGGCCAAATGGTCTATAGTTTCCTGCTTTATGTCTGCCTCCTTTTTTAAATAGAGGCGTTACATTTTTGGTTTCCAATCTGTTGGGACCACCCCAGAAACAGAATGTTGGCAGATTACAAATAATGTGTCCACTATCTTTGCGGCCACTTCTCTTGTTACCTTACGATGTCAGCCATCAGGGCAAGGTGACTTGTCTGCGTTTAGTCCCATTATTACCGAGTTCTACTTCATTATGAATAGTGATTGTATTAAGTTCCTCACTCACTATAGCCCCTTGATTATCCACTTCAGTATTACTCTCAGTCACCGAGTGTTTTACTCTAATTAAACTGATCTCAGATTGTTTTTGTCAGATATTAACTCCTGCACAGTCCCAGCAAACACTCCCACTCCCTCGTCCTTCCGATGTTGCTGCAGGATTGCTTTGGGAAGATGGGGTCATGGAGAGAAACACCCTGCACGGAATGATCCCAAATTGAGCATCTCCAAGGGACAAGTCTCCCAGCTTTAATCAGTCTCTGTCCTTTCATTCTCTGTCCTTTCCCCCCAGGCCCAGTTCCTTTGCTCAGATTCTGATAAAAAGTAAATTGGGAAAAGAGCACTTTGATTTTTACAGGCTGACTTATTACAGAGAGCTGTGCATGCACGGTTCAGCCCCAACCCCTGTGTCGATTCCCAGTGAGCAGAATAGCACATGCACCCTCCCCTCCTCCAGCACTGCCTGTAATCACCATTCACTCAGTGAGTGGAAGAAGATGGTTTAAAACAGCCAGGAATGGTGACACAGTGGCCTTGGGGTAAGGCAGCGAGCAGCAGCCTCCTTCCAGCAGCACAGCACTTTGGGAGCGTGTCCGCAGATGGGCTCAGAGATCAGCATTGAGTCCGGGGGGAAACAGCCTGACAGTGAGGATGTGGGGAGTTTCGCAAAGTGCATCTATTGCAGGCAACAGGAGAGGAGTGTGGGAGAAGATATTTGAAAGACGGTTTATATTGTTTCGGTGAGCTGAGTTCTCCAGAACCGTGTTGCTGGTGATTGAGAGCTACATTGTCGCTACCTTAGGTACATCATATTCTCTCCTGCATCCATATCTTAGAACTAATAATGTTCTCGTATTATTATTCTCACAGCAAAATTATTCAACCAGCCAGAACAAATGTGATCTTTCCTCCACCCAGAACACAAGGAACAGTGCAGGCAGCTCGTTCTCACACACAGTAAGTAGATTATCACTCACAGAGCGCAGACACACAGAACTGGTCTCAAGTCTATTGTCACAGACAGCAGAAGCTGTCAGTCCCACAGTGATCCGAAGTGGCAGAGTTACAGAATCTTACAGCCACATGGAGCAGTAGAATCACATGCTGTTTCACCATTGAAACAGATCACACTGACAGGTACATTAAACACCCACACTCACTTGCCAGAAACTGGCAGGTAGAGAATAAAAGACAATCATCTATTAGAAAAAATGTCAAACAGATAGTATAAACCACACTCGCATATCAGAAGCTGATGGGTACAGAGCAAAAGCCATATTCATGTTTCAGAATCTGACAGATTCCGTATTTAAACCCCTGAACATACCAGAAGATGACAGGTGCAGAATAAAACCCACATTCCCATACCATAGACTGACAGATACAGTATACAACACACACCCACATGTATGGAAGTGACAGTAACAGAATAAAATCCACACTTGCATACCAGAGAGTGACAGGTAAAGTGTAAATCCCATGAGCACATATCGGAAAACTGAGAGGCAGTAAGTAAAATTTTTACTTGCATCGCAGAAACAGATAGGGGCAGAGTAAAACCCACACACACACATCAGAAAAATGACAGGTAGAAGGCAAAATCTCCACTCACATATCAGAGAAATACATGTTAAACGTAAAATTGATTCTCATGTTCACATACCAGAGAAAAGCAGATACAGAGTAAATTCCACACTCACATAGCAGCAACTGACAGGTACAGTCTAAAACATACAATCAAGAAGGAGGAACAAATAGATACAGTCTAACATAGCAGAAACTGAGAAGCACAGATTAAACCTGAACACACAACAAAACCCGACAGTTACAGAAAAATACACACATTTGCATATGAGAGACTTAGAAATACAGTATAAAACCCACACTCGCACATCAGAGGCTGACTTATTACAATCCTATTCCCATAACATAAATTGACATACAGTGACATGCCCATACTCACGAACCAGTAATTGACAGGTACAGGGTAAAGAGCTCTCTTTCATTCCAGAAACTGACAGGTACAAAAGAAAGTCCACTCACAATTAAGCAGAAACTGACAGTTATAGAGTAAGGCCCACAATCACATGTCAGAACTTGATGGATACAAAATAAAACCCAGTCTCCCTTAACAGAAATGGAGAGATACAGAGAAAGGCCCACACTCACATAGCAGAACAGACAGATACAGAGTGAAACTCAGACTCATTTACCAGAGACCGACAGATTCAGCATAAACACTCACCTCCATAATACAAATTGCCAGTTAGAAAGTAAAACCAATATTCTATCAGGAATTGGGGGTACACAGTAAAACAATACTAACATACTGGAGAATGACGGGTATGAGGTAGAGCTCACATTCACATAACAGAGATGGACAGATACAGCACAAAATACACACTCACTCACCAAGAATGGAAAGATATATTGAAACATTGAAAATAGGTGCAGGAGCAGGCCATTCGGCCCTTCGAACATACACCACCATTCTATATGATCATGGCTCATCATGCAACTTCAGTACCCCACTCCCACTTTCTCTCCATACCCCCTGATCCCCTTAGCCGTAAGGGCCACATCGAACTCCCTCTTGAATAAATCCAACAAACTGGACTCCACAACTTTCTGTGGTAGAGAATTTCGCAGGTTTACCACTCTCTGGGTGAAAGTTTTCTCCGCATTTCAGTCCGATAAGGCTTACCCCTTATCCATAGAATGTGACCCCTGATTCTGGACTTCCCCAACATCAGGAACATTCTTCCTGCCTCTCACCTGTCCAGTCGCGTCATAATTTTACATGTTGCTATGAGATCCCCTCTCATTCTTCTAAATTCCAGTGAGTGTAAGCTGAGCCGATCCAGTCTTTCTTCATATGTCAGTCCTGCCATCCCGGAAATTAGTCCAGTGAACATTCGCTGCAGTCCCTCAATAGCAAGCACGTCTTTGCTCAGATTAAGAGACCAAAACAGCGCACAATACTCAAGGTGTGGTCTCACCAAAGCCCTGTATAATTGCAGTAAGACTTCCCTGCTCCTATACTCAAATCCCCTCGCTATGAAGGCCAGCATGCCAGTTGATTTCTTTACTGCCTGCTGTTCCTGCCTTCCTACCTTCAGTGACTGATGTACCGTGACACCCAGGTCTCTTTGCACCTCCCATTTTACTAATCTGTCACCATTCAGATAATCTGCCTTCCTGTTTTTGCCCCCAAAGTGAATAACCTCACATTTATCCACATTATACTGCATCTGCCATGCAATTGCCCATTCACCTAACCTGTCCAAGTCACCCTGCAGCCTCTTAGCATCCTACTCACAGCTGACACTGCCACCCAGCTTAGTGTCATCTGCAACTTTGTAGATATGACGTTAAATTCCCTCATCTAAATAATTAATGGATGTTGTAAATTGCTGAGATCCCGGCACTGAACCTTACGGGACCCCACTAGTCAATGCCTGCCATTCTGAAAAGGACCCGTTTATTCCAACTCTTTGCTTCCTGTCTGCCAACCAGTTCTCCATCCACATCAATACATTACCCCCAATACTATGTTTCTTAATTTTGCACACTAATCTCTTGTGTGGGACGTTGTCAAATGCCTTTTGTAATTCCAAATACACCACATCCACTGGTTCTCCCTTATCCATTCTACTAGTTACGTCATCAAAAAACTCAAGAAGATTTGTCAAGCATGATTTCCCTTTCATAAATCCATGCTGACTTGGACCGATCCTGTCACTGCTTTCCAAATGCTATGCTATTACATCTTTAATAATTGATTCCAGCATTATCCCCACCACCAATGTCTGGCTAACCGGTCTATAATTTCCTGTTTTCTCTCTACTCCTTTTTTAAAAAGTGGGGTTACATTAGCTACCCTCTAATCCATAGGTACTGATCCAGAATCTATAGAATGTTGAAAAATGACCACCAATGCATCTACTATTTCTAGGGCCACTTCTTTAACTACTCTGGGATGCAGACTATCAGGCCCTGGGGATTTATCGGCCTTCAGTCCCATCAGTTTCCCTCCAACTATTTCCTGACTAATAAGGATTTCCCTCAGTTCCTCTTTCCCACGAGACCCTCGGTCTCTCAGTATTTTCGGGAGGTTATTCGTGTCTTCCTTAGTGAAGACAGAACCAATGTATTTGTTCAATTGGTCTGCCATTTACTTGTTCCCCATTATGAATTCACCTGATTCTGACTGCAAGGGGCCGACATTAGATTCCACTAATCTTTTTCTCTTCACGTATCTATAGAAGCTTTTGCAGTCAGTTTTTTATGTTCCCTGTAAGCTTACTCTCATACACTATTTTCCCCCTACTAATTACACCCTTAGTCCTCCTCTGCTGAATTCTAAATTTCTCCCAGTCCTCAGGTTTACTGCTTTTTCAGGCCAATTTATATGCCACTGTCCCTAATTTCCCTTGTTAGCCACGGTTGAGCCACCTTTCATGTTTTATTTTTACGCCAGACAGGGATGTAAAATAGTTGTAATTCATCCATGTGATCTTTAAATGTCTGCCATTGCCTATCCACCATCAACCCTTTAAGTATCATTCGCCAGTTTATCCCAGCCAAATCACGTCTCATACCACCGATTTTCCTTTAAGTTCAGGACCCGAGTCTCTGAGTTAACTGTATCGCTCTCCATCTTAATGAAGAATTCTACCATATTATGGTCACTCTTTCCCAAGGGGCCACGCACGACTAATTGCTAATTAATCCTCTCTCGTTACACAAGACCCAGTCTAGGATGGCCTGCTCTCTAGTTGTTTCCTCGACATATTGGTCTCGAAAACCATCCCTTACACACTCCAGGAAATCCTCCTCCACAATATTGCTACCGGTTTGGTTAGCACAATCAATATGTAGGTAAAAGTCACCCATATTAACTGCTGTACACTTATTGCACGCGTCCCTAATTTCCTTTTTGATGCCACCCCAACCTCCCTACTACTGTTAGTTGGGTTTGTTTACAGACCACCAAACGTTTTCTGCCCTTTGGTGTTTCGCAGCTCTACCCATACAGATTCCACATTATCCCAGCCAATGTCCTTCCTTACTATTGCATTAACCTCCTCCTTAACCATTAACTCTACCCCACCTCCTTTTCATTCTTCAATATTGAATACCCCTGCATATTATGTTCCCAGCCTTGATTACCCTGGAGCCATGTCTCTGTAATCCCAATTACATCATATCCATTAACAGCTATATGTGCAGTTAATTTGTCCTCCTTATTACCAATGCTCCTCGCTTTGAGACTCGGAGCCTTCAAGCTTGTTTTTTTTAACACTCTTTATCCTTTTCGAATTATGTTGTAATGTGACCCTTTTTGATACAGAATGAAACCCACAGGCAATTACCAGAAATTGACAGGTACAGGATAAACTCCACGCTCTCGTATCAGAAACTAACATACAGAGTAAAACCCTCATCCACATACCAGAGATGGACAGATAGAGTCAAATTAACACTCCAATACGAGACTACATAAGAAATTAAGAACATATAAAATAGGAGCAAGAGCAGGCCATACGGCCCCTCGAGCCTGCTCCACCATTTAATACGATCATGGCTGATCTGATCATAGACTCGGGTCCACTTACCTGTCCACTCCCCTTAACCCCTTATTCCCTTATCGGTTAAGACACTGTCTATCTCTGTCTTCAATATATTCAATGTCCCAGCTTCCACAGGTCTCTGAGGCAGCGAATTCCACAGATTTACAACCCTCAGAGAAGAAATTCCTCCTCATCTCAGTTTTAAATGGGGACCCTTATTCTAAGATTATGTCCCCTATTTCTAGTCTGCCCAATCAGTGAAAACATTCTCTCTGCTATCACCTTGTCAAGTCCCCTCATTATCTTATACGTTTTGATAAATCACCTCTCATTCGTTCTTCTGAATTCAATGAGTAGAGGCCAAACATCCTCAACCTTTTCTCATAAGTCAACCCCCTCATCTCCGGAATCAACCCAGTGGACCTTCTCTCAACTTCCTGGAAAGCAAGTGTATCCTTTCATAAATATGGAAACCAAAACTGCACGAAGTATTCCAGGTGTGGCCTCACCAATAACTTGTATAACTGTAGCAAGACTTCCCTGCTTTTATACTCCAGCCCCTTTGCAATAAAGGCCAAGATTGCATTGGCCTTCCTGATCACTTGCTGTACCTGCATACTAACCTTTTGTGTTTCGTGCACAAGTACCCCCAGGTCCTGCTGTACTGCAGCACTTTGCAATCTCTCTCCATTTAAATAATTATTTGCTCTTTGATTTTTTTTCTGCCATAGTGCATGACCTCACACTTTCCAACATTACACTCCATCTGCCAAATTTTTGCCCACTCACTTAGCCTGTCTATGTCCTTTTACAGATTGTTTGTGTCCTCCTCACACGTTGCTTTTCCTCCCATCTTTGCATTGCCAGCAAAGTTGTCTACTTTAAAGTCGGTCCCTTCTTCCAAGTCGTTAATATAGATTGTAAATAGTTGGGGTCCCAGCACTGATCCCTGCGGCACCCCACTAGTTACTGATTGCCAACCCAAGAATGAACCATTGACCCCAACTCTCTGTTTTCTGTTAGTTAGCCAATCCTCTATCCATGCTAATATATTATCCCCAGCCCCGCAAACTTTTATCTTGTGCAGTAAGCTTCTATGTGGCACCTTGTCAAATGCCTTCTGGGAGTCCAAATACACCACATCCACTTTATCCACCCTGTTCATTACATCCTCAAAGAATTCCAGCAAATTTGTCAAACTTAACTTCTCCTTCATAAATCCATGCTGACTCTGCCTGACCGAATTATGCTTTTCCAAATGTCATGCTATTGCTTCTTTATGAATGTACTCTTCAAAATTTCCCAACCACAGATGTTAGGCTAACTGGTCTATAGTTTCCTGCCTTTTGTCTGCCTTCTTGTTAACCGAGTGCGGCTCTCAGTCCCCGGGCAACACCGAGTGCGGCTCTCAGTCCCCGGGCAACACCGAGTGCGGCTCTCAGTCACCGGGCAACACCGAGTGCTGCTCTCAGTCACTGAGCAACACCGAGTGTGGCTCCCGGGCCCCGGGCAACACCGAGTTCGGCTCTCAGGCCCCGGGCAACACCGAGTGCAGCTCTCGGTCCCCGGGCAACACCGAGTGAGGCTCTCGGTCCCTGGGCAACGCCGAGCGCGGCTCTCGGGCCCCGAGTCAGAGCCACCGGGCCCGGCATCAGCAACCCCCGGAGGCAGCACCTCCCCCACACCAGGAAAACAAGAACATACATTTCTCCAGCAGGCCCAGCAATTCCCAGCCGCTCTGTATCAGGTGGGCGCTGGATGTGGAAGTCACTCCCTGGCCTCCTGTGTGGATCTGTTTCTTGCATCAGTTTGAGCTGGATGGAGAGGGGGAGAAGCTGCTGGGTTTCACCCCCAGTACTTCTGGGCCCAGTGGGAACAACAATTTCCCATGTGGGCCTGTCGTGGGAGGTGGGTTCCCTTCCCTGAAGGACAGTACTGACCCAGATGTGTTTTTACGACAATCCGGCAGCTTTCATGGTCACTTTTTTCTAGTGCCGGCCCCACAAATGACCAGATTCATTAAGCTCAATGTCACAACCTGCCTTTGTGTTTTTGTGGGTTCTCTCTCACACTCCCTTTTTCCTGTTTGAAATTCACTTTACAGGGTGTTAAAAGGTGAGGATTTGTAGACTGGAAGCTCAAACCAAACATCACCTCAAGATGTGACAGTCACTCGATACATCGGGACTGGAATATCATCAGCTTTTGACCATGGAAGCAGAAGGACCCGTTCACAGTGGGGAGAAACGGTACACGTGCTCTGTGTGTGGACAAGGCTTCAGTCAATCATCCAACCTGGAGAGACACAAGTGCAGTCACACTGGGGAGAAACCATTTAAATGTGGGGATTGTGGGAAACGTTTCAACTACCCGTCCCAGCTGGAAACACATCGACGAGTTCACACTGGGAAGAGGCCGTTCACCTGTGGGAAGGGATTCATTCAGTCATCCGACCTGCTGATACACCAGCGAGTTCACACTGGGGAGAGGCCTTTTAAATGTTCTGAGTGTGGGAAGGGATTCACTCGTTCATCCCACCTGCTGACACACCAGCGAGTTCACAATGGGGAGAGGCCTTTTAAATGTTCTGAGTGTGGGAAGGGATTCACTCGGTCATCCCACCTGCTGATACACCAGTGAGTTCACACTGGGGAGAGACCGTTCACCTGCTCTGAGTGTGGAAAGCGATTCACGACCTCATCCCACCTGCTGAGACACCAGCGAGTTCACACTGGGGAGAGACTGTTCACCTGCTCTGAGTGTGGAAAGAGATTAACTATCTCATCCAACCTGCTAACACACCAGCGAGTTCACACTGGAGAGAGGCCGTTCACCTTCTCTGAGTGTGGAAGGGATTCTCTCTGTCAGGCAACCTGCTGAGACACCAGCGAGTTCACAAGTGACTGCAGGGGTTCGATTCTGTTGTTATTTCTGCTGGTAATCACATCCTGGACTGAATTGTGTTCATTCTGATATCAGGGGTTTATAAATCCTGTAACGCTGATGTTAATAACTCCTGTTACTGGATTGGAGTTTAATATTTGGGATATAGACACACAAATTAGTGTTGCTTTCAACACATTGCTGTGGATTTTTGTATTTCCCACCTGAGTGTTCAGCATCACCTGACTGGAGCTGAGAAAGGACAGTCTGTGGGGAGGATCTTACAGGAGGAACAGAACTTCAGCCTGGATACAGTCCTTCAGGGCCACAACAAGATCATCTCATTCTTCTGAACTCCAATGTGTATAGGCCCAACCTAATCAACCTATCGTCATAAGTCAACCCCCTCATCTCCGGAATCAACTCTGGAATCTGCAGCAGATATGAGCAAGGACCTGAGGCTTATTAAATGACACATATTTCATTACAGACAAGGTTACACTGGCAGAAATGTTCAGTTACAACATGAGAACATAAGAAATAGGAGCCGGAGTTGGCCATTTGAGCCCTCGGGCCTGCTCCGCCATTCAATAAGACCATTGCTGATCTGATCATGGACTCAGTTCCACTTCCCTGCCCGCTGCCCATAATCCTTTACTCCCTTAATCGCTCAAAAATCTGTCTATTTCCGCCTGAAATATATTCAAAGACCCAGCCTCCACAGCTCTCCTGGGCAGAGTATTCCACAGATTTACAACCCTCAGAGAAGAAATTCCTCGTCTCAGTTTTAATTGGGTGGTCCCTTATTCTAAGACTATGTCCCCTTGTTTTAGTTTCCCCTATGAGTGGAAATATCCTCTCTGCATCCACCTTGTCAAGCCCCCTCATTATCTTATGATTCGATAAAATCACCTCTCATTCTTCTGAACTCCAATGTGTTTAGGCCCAATCTACTCAACCTATTTTCATAAGTCAATCCCCTCAACTCCGGAATCAACCGAGTGAACCTTCTCTGAACAACCTCCAATGCAAGTATATACTTTCGTAAATATGGAGAACAAAATACGGAGTCTATTACAGGCAAAATGCCAATCAAACCAGCAGCATACTGGCACCTTATCAGTGTCTCATTGGCCTACAGGCTTTACTTAAATAGTTTTGCTGAGTGGATATAAACTTAAACCAGGTTTGCAAGTGTGATGCTCTATTGACATATTGAGGGTAGAAACATAGAATCATAGAAACATCGAAAATAGGTGCAGGAGCAGGCCATTCAGCCCTTCTAGCCTGCACCGCCATTCAATGAGTTCATCGCTGAACATGAAACTTCAGTACCCCCTTCCTGCTTTCACGCCATACCCCTTGATCCCCCGAGTAGTAAGGACTTTATCGAACTCCCTTTTGAATATATTTAGTGAATTGGCCTCAACTACTTTCTGTGGTAGAGAATTCCACAGGTTCACCACTCTCTGCGTGAAGAAGTTTCTCCTTATCTCGGTCCTAAATGGCGTACCCCTTATCCTTAGACTGTGACCCCTGGTACTGGACTTCCCCAACATTGGGAACATTCTTCCTGCATCCAACCTGCCAAAACCCGTCAAAATTTTAAACGTTTCTATGAGGTCCCCTCTCACTCTTCTGAACTCCAGTGAATACAAGCCCAGTTGATCCAGTCTTTCTTGGTAGGTCAGTCCCGCCATCCCGGGAATCAGTCTGGTGAATCTTCGCTGCACTCCCTCAATAGCAAGAATGTCCTTCCTCAAGTTAGGAGACCAAAACTGTACACAATACTCCAGGTGTGGCCTCACCAAGGCCCTGTACAACTGTAGCAACACCTCCCTGCCCCTGTACTCAAATCCCCTCGCTATGAAGGCCAACATGCCATTTGCTTTCTTAACCGCCTGCTGTACCTGCATGCCAACCTTCAATGACTGATGTACCATGACACCCAGGTCTCGTTGCACCTCCTCTTTTCCTCATCTGTCACCATTCAGATAATAGTCTGTCTCTCTGTTTTTACCACCAAAGTGGATAACCTCACATTTATCCACATTATACTTCATCTGCCACGCATTTGCCCACTCACCTAACCTATCCAAGTCACTCTGCAGCCTCATAGCATCCTCCTCGCAGCTCACACTGCCACCCAACTTAGTGTCATCCGCAAATTTGGAGATACTACATTTAATACCCTCGTCTAAATCATTAATGTACAATGTAAACAGCTGGGGCCCCAGCACAGAACCCTGCGGTACCCCACTAGTCACTGCCTGCCATTCCGAAAAGTACCCATTTACTCCTACTCTTTGCTTCCTGTCTGACAACCAGTTCTCAATCCACGTCAGCACACTACCCCCAATCCCATGTGCTTTAACTTTGCACATTAATCTCCTGTGTTGGACCTTGTCGAAAGCCTTCTGAAAGTCCAAATATACCACATCAACTGGTACTCCTTTGTCCACTTTATTGGAAACATCCTCAAAAAATTCCAGAAGATTTGTCAAGCATGATCTCCCTTTCACAAATCCATGCTGACTTGGACCGATCATGTCACCATTTCCAAATGCGCTGCTATGACATCCTTAATAATTGATTCCATCATTTTACCCACTACTGAGGTCAGGCTGACCGGTCTATAATTCCCTGCTTTCACTCTTCCTCCTTTTTTTAAAAGTGGGGTTACATTGGCTACCCTCCACTCGATAGGAACTGATCCTGAGTCAATGGAATGTTGGAAAATTACTGTCAATGCATCCGCTATTTCCAAGGCCACCTCCTTAAGTACTCTGGGATGCAGTCCATCAGGCTCTGGGGATTTATCGGCCTTCAATCCCATCAATTTCCCCAACACAATTTCCCGACTAATAAAGATTTCCCGCAGTTCCTCCTCCTTACTAGACCCTCTGACCACTTTTATATCCGGAAGGTTGTTTGTGTTCTCATTAGTGAATACTGAACCAAAGTACTTGTTCAATTGGTCTGCCATTTCTTTGTTCCCCGTTATGACTTCCCCTGATTCTGACTGCTGGGGACCTACGTTTGACTTTACTAACCTTTTTCTCTTTACATACCTATAGCAACTTTTGCAATCCGCCTTAATGTTCCCTGCAAGCTTCTTCTCGTACTCCATTTTCCCTGCCCTAATCAAAGCCTTTGTCCTCCTCTGCTGAGTTCTAAATTTCTCCCAGTCCCAAGGTTCGCTACTATTTCTGCACAATTTGTATGCCATTTCCTTGGCTTTAATACTATCCCTGATTTCCCTAGATAGCCACGGTTGAGCCACCTTCCCTTTTTTATTTTTATGCCAGACAGGAATGTACAATTGTTGTAATTCATCCATGCGGTCTCTAAATGTCTGCCATTGCCCATTCACAGTCAACCCCTTAAGTATAATGAGCCAAACGATCTTAGCCAATTCATGCCTCATACCTTCAAAGTTACCCTTCTTTAAGTTCTGGACCATGGTCTCTGAATTAACTGTTTCATTCTCCATCCTAATGCAGAATTCCACCATATTATGGTCACTCTTCCCCAAGGGGCCTCGCACAATGAGATTGCTAATTAATCCTCTCTCATTACACAACACCCAGTCTAAGATGGCCTCCCCACTATTTGGTTCCTCGACATATTGGTCTAGAAAACCATCCCTTATGCACTCCAGGAAATCCTCCTCCACCGTATTGCTTCCAGTTTGGCTAGCCCAATCTATGTGCATATTAAAGTCATCCATTATAACTGCTGCACCTTTATTGCATGCACTCCTAATTTCCTGTTTGATGCCCTCCCCAACATCACTACTACTGTTTGGATGTCTGTACACAACTCCCACTAACGATTTTTGCCCTTTAGTGTTCTGCAGCTCTACCCATATAGATTCCACATAATCCAAGCTAATGTCTTTCCTAACTATTGCATTAATCTCCTCTTTAAGCAACAATGCTACCCCACCTACTTTTCCTTTTATTCTATCCTTCCTGAATGTTGAATACCCCTGGATGTTGAGTTCCCTGCCCTTATCATCCTTGAGCCACGTCTCTGTAATCCCAATCACATCATATTTGTTAACATCAGAAGAGGTGCTGTGGGGCACATGCTCAGTCCAGTAGCTGAAAGTGATTAACAGACTGGGTTTTGTGTTTACTGATCCCAGGCGTGTTACCAATACCAGAAAAATCGTAGCCCATGGAATAACGGGGACAGTGGCAGCATGGATATGAAAGTGGTTAAGGGACACAGACAGAGTAGTGGTGAATGGTTGTTCTTCAGACTGCAGGAAGTGCTGTTCCCCAGGGGTCGGTATTGGGGACACTGCTTTTTTTGATCTATATTAATGACCTATGTACAGGGCACAATTTCCAAATCTACAGCTCACACAAAACTTGGAAGTACAGTGAACAGTGAGGACTATGGTGATAGACTTCAGAAAGCCATGTCCACCCATTCCTCCAGCGTGTCTATGCGGCAGATGAAATTTAACGTAGAAAAGTTCAAAAGCGATACATTATTGTTGGAAGAAAGAGGAGAGGAAATATAAACTGAAGGGTACAATTGTAAAGTGGGCGTGAACAGAGAGAACCAGGAGTAAATGTGCACCAATCACTGAAGGTTGCAGTACTGGTTGAGAAAGTGGTTCCAAAGACTTACGGGATCCTATTTTCCATGAATAGAGGTATAGAGTACAGAAGTGTGGATATTATGTTGAACCTGCATAAAACACTGGTTCGGCCTCAACTGGAGTATTGTGTGCAGTCCTGGGTCATCATCATCATCGTAGGCAGTCCCTCGGATCGAGGAAGACTTGCTTCCACTCTAAAACGGAGTCCTTAGGTGGCTGAACAGTCCAATACGAAGCCACAGTCCCTGTCACAGGTGGGACAGATAGTCGTTGAGCGAAGGGGTGGGTGGGAAAGGTTTGGCGCACGCTCTTCTGATGCCTGCGGTTGATTTCTGCATGCTCTCGGCGATGAGACTCGAGGTGCTCAGCGCCCTCCCGGATGCACTTCCTCCACTTAGGGCGGTCTTTAGCCAGGGACTCCCAGGTGTCAGTGGGGATGTTGCACTTTATCAGGGAGGCTTTGAGGGTGTCCTTGTAACGTTTCCTCTGCCACACCTTTGGCTCGTTTGCTGTGAAGGAGTTCTGAGTTGAGTGCTTGCTTTGGGAGTCTCGTGTCTGGCATGCAAACAATGTGGCCTGCCCAGCGAAGCTGATCAAATGTGGTCAGTGCTTCAATGCTGCGGATGTTGGCCTCGTCGTTGACGCTAACGTTGGTGTGTCTGTCCTCCCAGGTAATTTGTATGATCTTGCGGAGACATCGTTGGTGTTATTTCTCCAGCAACTTGAGGTGTCTACTGTACATGGTCCATGTCTCTCAGCCATACAGGAGGGTCGGTATTACTACAGCCCTGTAGACCATGTGCTTGGTTGTAGATTTGAGGACGTGGTCTTCAAAGATCTTTTGCTCAAGCGGCCGAAGGCTGCACTGGAGGCGGTGTTGAATCTTGTCGTCAATGTCTGCTCTTGCTGACAAGAGGTTGCCGAGGTTTGGGAAATGGTCCACGCTGTCCAGAGCCGCGCCATGGATTTTGATGACTACGGGGGGGGGGGGGTGGGGGTGAAGTGGGGAGTGCTATGTGGCGAGGACAGGCTGGTGGAGGACCTTTGTCTTATGGATGTTTAGTGTAAAGCCCATGCTTTCGCAACATCACTAAATATGTCGACTATGACTTGGAGTTCAGCCTCTGTATGTGCACAGACACAGGTATTGTCCGCGTACGGTAGCTCAACGACAGAGATTGGGGTGGTATTGGACATGGCCTGGAGACGACGAAGGTTGAACAGGTTCCCACTGGTTCTGTAGTTTAGTTCCACTCCAGCGGGGAGCTTGTTGACTGAGCTGGAGCAATTCTGGCTGCTGCATTTTACTAAGTATGCGATTGCCTTTTGAGAGCGTGCAGAAAAGATTTACGAGAATGATTCCAGGGGTGAGGGACTTCAGTTACGTGGATAGTCTGGAGAAGTTGGGGTTGTTCTCAGAACAGAGAAGATTGAGAGGAGATTTGACAGAGGTGTTCGAAATCATGAGAGGTCTGGACAGAGTAGATAGAGTGGGATTAGTAGAAGCTCTTGCAGATAGCCGGCATGGGCTCGACGGGCCAAATATGCTCCTTCCATGTTGTAACCAGTCTCTGATTCTATGATGATGAAAAATGTGTTGCCCAGGATGCTCCATCTCCCGGGCACTGGGACCCAGTTGGGAACAGGGACCCTGAAACCCCGCCCACTCTCTGTTCCTGAAACAAGATGCCCGCACATGCGCCCTGATCCCGCCCTGTGCAAGATGGCGGTCAGTGACCCCGCTCACCCAGGTCTGTCAGCACGGGGCCTGTGGGCTCTCATTCGGGGCCTGAGATTTATTCTGTATCAAAGCCGTGCTGTACCTGCCCTGGGATTGTTTGATGAGATAGTGTTGAGGGAGCTTTCCTCTGAATCTAATTAGTGCTGTACCTGCTCTGGTAGTGTTCGACAGGACAGTGCAAACGAAACGTTTTAATACATACGATAAATGACGGACAGGTAAAGACCATCTTGTCGATCAAGCCTGTCCCACACAATTGCGATACATCACAGCATATACAGTCCACTCAACCCGAATCCATGTGATCTCCTGGGAGAGGCAAACATATAGATTTTTTAAAAAACCTAGGACAAGTTGGGAAAATAAAATCCGGGAAATTCCTCTCCAACCCATCTAAGCGATCGAAACTAGCCCAGGAAATCACTCTGGCCATTAAACTCCCTGCAGTACCTACCTTCTGTAAGTATTAATCTCCGCCGCAGCCAGAAACAAATCCAGCTTTTACTTGAAGGAATTCAGTGAGTCTGCATCCACCACATGAGAGGGTAGGTTGTTCCAGAGGTCTACTGTTCTCTGGGAAAAGAACCACCTCCTGATGTCTAACCTCGATCTATCCTTATACAACTGAAATTTGTGTCCCTGGTCCTGTCTAACCTACTTAATTGAAATAAACAAACAGTCAGCTGGAACACTCTCACCTTCATTTTCATATAAACCGCACTCATATCGCCCGAAGTCTACACTGCTCTAAGGTAAAGAGTCCCAACTCTTTTAACCTATCTTGATAACTAAGATCCTTCAGACTTGGAATTAGTCTAGTTGCCCTTTCCAGAACCTGAATATCACCCACCATGTGAGGAGACCAAAACTGGACACAGTATTCCAAGTGTGGTCTGACTCAGTTCTTGTATAAGGACAAAACAGTACGCCTCGTCTTATACTCAATTGTCCTATGGATACACCCCAACACCCTATTTGCTCGTGTACCTTTAAGGATGTATTCACTAGAATGCCCAAATCTCTTTCTATCTCCACCATCTTTAATGCCTTTCCCTGGAGGGTGTATGAATGTTGAACATTTGCCCTGCCCACATACATAACACTGAACTTATCGAAGTTATACATATTTTTCCAGTCATGTGGCCAGTGTCCCAACACTTTATGATCTGCCTGAATCAGACGAGCCTCTTCTACAGTTCGAGCACTCGCACAGATCTTGGTATCATTTCCAAATTGTGCCTCAACCCCAAAATCCAGATCTATAACAAAAATAGGGAAAAGCAATGGTCCCAACACTGATCCCTGCAGGACATCATTGGTGACCGGTCTCCAAACAGATATAAATCCATCTATAACTGCTCTTTACCTACATCCTGCCGGCCAGTTCTGTATCCAGTTAAATATATTTCACGAATACCAGATATACCAATCTTAGAGAAGCCTCTTGTGCGGTACCTTATCAAAAGGTTTTTGGAAATCTAAGTAGATAATGTCTACTTGGCTTCCCTCATCCACTAACTTTGTAACTTCTTCAAAAAATACAATTAGAGTTGTGAGACATGAACTCTTTATGAAGCCATGTTGGCTTTCCCTAATATGTCCCTTCCTATCCAAGTATTGATATATTGCATCCCTTATGATTCTTTCAATCATCTTACCTATTACTGATACTAAACTGATGGGCCTATAGTTACCCAGGTCTGCCTTTTCACATTGTTTTAAAAATGGGGACTACTTTAGCCTTCTTCCTATCTGTAAGGACCATTCCAGTGTGCAGTGAGCTATTAAACATACATGCCAGGGGCTCACACAGCACATGTCCCATCTCCCGGAGGGTCTCACACAGCACATGTCCCATCTCCCGGAGGATCCTCACACAGCACATGTCCCATCTCCCGGAGGATCCTCACACAGTACATGTCCCATCTCCCGGAGGACCCTCACACAGCACATGTCCCATCTCCCGGAGGGGCTCTCACAGCACATGTCCCATCTCCCGGAGGACCCTCACACAGCAAATGTCCCATCTCCCGGAGGACCCTCACACAGCACATGTCCCATCTCCCGGAGGACCCTCACACAGCACATGTCCCATCTCCCGGAGGGGCTCACACAGCACATGTCCCATCTCCCGGAGAACCCACACACAGCACATGTCCCATCTCCCGGAGGGGCTCACACAGCACATGTCCCATCTCCCGGATGACCCTCACACAGCACATGTCCCATCTCTCGGAGGACCCTCACACAGCACATGTCCCATCTCCCGGAGGAACCTCACACAGCACATGTCCCATCTTCCGGAGGACCCTCACACAGCACATGTCCCATCTCCTGGAGGACCCTCACACAGCACATGTCCTATCTCCCGGAGGACCCTCATACATCACATGTCCCATCTTCTGGAGGGGCTCACAAAGCACATGTCCCATCTCCCGGAGGACCCTCACACAGCACATGTCCCATCTCCCGGAGGATCCTCACACAGCACATGTCCCATCTCCCGGAGGACCCTCACACAGCTATTGTCCCATCTCCCGGAGGACCCTCACACAGCAAATGTCCCATCTCCGGAGGACCCTCACACAGCACATGTCCCATCTCCTGGAGGACCCTCACACAGTACATGTCCCATCTCCCGGAGGACCCTCACACAGCAGATGTCCCATCTCCCGGAGGACCCACACACAGCACATGTCCCATCTCCCGGAGGACCCTCACACAGCACATGTCCCATCTCCCGGATGACCCTCACACAGCACATGTCCCATCTCTCGGAGGACCCTCACACAGCACATGTCCCATCTCCCGGAGGAACCTCACACAGCACATGTCCCATCTTCCGGAGGACCCTCACACAGCACATGTCCCATCTCCTGGAGGACCCTCACACAGCACATGTCCTATCTCCCGGAGGACCCTCATACATCACATGTCCCATCTTCCGGAGGGGCTCACAAAGCACATGTCCCATCTCCCGGAGGACCCTCACACAGCACATGTCCCATCTCCCGGAGGATCCTCACACAGCACATGTCCCATCTCCCGGAGGACCCTCACACAGCTATTGTCCCATCTCCCGGAGGACCCTCACACAGCAAATGTCCCATCTCCAGAGGACCCTCACACAGCACATGTCCCATCTCCTGGAGGACCCTCACACAGAACATGTCCCATCTCCCGGAGGACCCTCACACAGCACATGTCCTATCTCCCGGAGGACCCTCATACATCACATGTCCCATCTTCCGGAGGGGCTCACAAAGCACATGTCCCATCTCCCGGAGGACCCTCACACAGCACATGTCCCATCTCCCGGAGGATCCTCACACAGCACATGTCCCATCTCCCGGAGGACCCTCACACAGCACATGTCCCATCTCCCGGAGGATTCTCACACAGCACATGTCCCATCTCCCGGAGGACCCTCACACAGCTATTGTCCCATCTCCCGGAGGACCCTCACACAGCAAATGTCCCATCTCCGGAGGACCCTCACACAGCACATGTCCCATCTCCTGGAGGACCCTCACACAGCACATGTCCCATCTCCCGGAGGACCCTCACACAGCACATGTCCCATCTCCCGGAGGACCCACACACAGCACATGTCCCATCTCCCGGAGAACCATGACACAGCACATGTCCCATCTCCCGGAGTACCCTCACACAGCACATGTCCCATCTCCTGGATGACCCTCACACAGCACATGTCCCATCTCTCATAGGTGCTCACACAGCACATGTCCCATCTCCCGGAGGACCCTCGGCTGGCTGCTCTATGTATTTTTAAGTTCTTAATTTTTTCTAAAACAATATTCTTATCTATGTTAATGTTACTGAGAAATACTAGTGTTATTAAATTCTAATAATTGAGCATGATCTTCAAGGGTGAAGACTGATGCAAAGTTCTCATTAATATTTCCGCCATACTCAGTGAGTACTTTGTAACCTGTCCTTGAACACCCTTCAGTGGCCCAACACAGTCTTTGATAGTTCTCTGACTCTTTACATAAATAGAAAAGGCTCTTCCCATGACTGCCACAGTTGCCTACAATTCTTATTCCAAATAACCTTTTTGCTGATCGAATAGCAGCTTCCGTTTTCTTTGTATTCAATGCTATTTATTTGAGTGTTAAATTTCTTTAATTTCTAGAGACATTTCTGGTTACATATTATTTGTCTTTGTACAGAGCCAGTCAGCCACCTTGGCCTTTTCTTACCACATTTCCATCTTTAGATTTTGGCTATGTTAGTTTTCCACATTTTAATTCTGAAATACCTTACATTTATATTCAACATCGGTCACATCACCACCGAGTAGGGTTGGCCAATTTACCTGTTGCAAGTCCTCTGCCATTTTGGAGAAGTTTGCCTTTCTGAAATGCGGTGCGAGTTGCAGGTTCTCAGTCACTTTGGTTCTCCTGGCCAATTGGGACCCTACAATGTGATCACTGTTGCCCAGATGTTCCCCCACACTGAGACCTAATGCGAGGTCAGGCTCACTACTAAACACCACATCCAATATATAATTTCCCCAAGTTACGTCATTAAAATTTTGAGTCAGGAAACAATCCTGTATATTTTCAATAAATAAGAACAGAAGAACATAAGAAATAGGAGCAGGTGTCGGCCATAAGGCCTCTTGAGCCTGCTCCGCCGTTCAATAATACCATGGCTGATCCGATCATGGACTCAGTTCCACTTCCCTGCCCGCTCCCCATAACCCCTTATCCCCTTATCGTTTAATTAAATTTAACATAGAAATAGACAGTTTCTTAATGTCCCAACTTCCACAGCTCTCTGAAGCAACAACTTCCACAGATTCACAACCATTTGAGAGCAGAAATTTCTCGTCATCTCAGTTCTAAATGGGCGGCCCCTTATTCTAAGTTCAAGCCATCTAGTTCTAGTCTCCAGCATCAGTGGAAACATCCTCTCTGGAACCACCTTGTCAAGCCCTGACATAATCTTATATGTTTTTATAAGATCACCTCTCATTCATAGAAACATAGAAAATCGGTGCAGGAGTAGGCCATTCGGCCCTTCGAGCCTGCACCACCATTCAATAAGATCATGGCTGATCACTCCCTCAGTACCCCTTTCCTGCTTTCTCTCCATACCCCTTGATCCCCTTAGCCGTAAGGGCCATATCTAACTCCCTCTTGAATATATCCAATGAACTGGCATCAACAACTGTCTGCGGTAGGGAATTCCCCAGTTGAACAACTCACTGAGTGAAGAAATGTCTCCTCATCTCAGTCCTAAATGGTCTACCCCTTATCCTAAGACTGTGTCGCCTGGTTCTGGACTTCCCTAACATTGGGAACATTCTATCCGCATCTATTCTGTCCTGTCAGAATCTTTTATGTTTCTATGAGATCCACTCTCATCCTTCTAAATTCCAATGTATAAAGGCCCAGGTGATTCAGTCTCTCCTCATATGTCAGTCCTGCCATCCCGGCAATCAGTCTGGTGAATCTTCGCTGCACTCCCGCAATAGCAAGAACGTCCTTCCGATTTGGAGACCAAAGCTGAACACAATATTCCAGGTAAGACCTCACCAAGGGCCTGTATAACTGCAGTAAGACCTCCCTGCTCCTATACTCAAATTCCCTAGCTATGAAGGCCAACATACCATTTGCCTTCTTCACCGCCTGCTGAACCTGCATGCCAACTTTCAATGACTGATGAACCATGACACCCAGGCCTCGTTGCACCTCCCCTTTTCCTAAACTGCCACCATTCAAATAATATTCTGTCTTCGCGTTTTTGCCCCAAAAGGGGATAACCTCACATTTATCCACATTATACTGCATCTGCCATGCATTTGCCCACCCACCTAACCTATCCAAGTCAACCTGCAATCTTTTAGCGTCCCCCTCACCGCTCACACTGCCAGCCACTTTAGTGTCATCTGCAAACTTGGAGATATTACACTAAATTTCTTCATCTAAATCATTGATGTATGTTGTAAAGAGCTGGGGTCCCAGCATTGAGCCCTACTGCACTCCACTGGTCACTGCCTGCCATTTAGAAAAGGACCCATTTATCCCGACTCTCTGCTTCCTGTCTGCCAACCAGTTCTCCATCCACGTCAGTACATTACCCCCAATACCATGTGCTTAGATGGTCTCTTGTGTGGGAACTTGTCAAAAGTCTTTTGAAAGTCCAAATACATGACTTCCACTGGTTCTCCCTTGGCCACTCTACAAGTTACATCCTCAAAAAATTGCAGAATATTTGTCAAGCATGATTTCCCTTCATAAATCCATTCTGACTTGGACCGATCCTGTCACTGCGTTCCAAATGCGCTGCTATTTTATCTTTAATAATTGATTCCAACAATTTCCCCACCACTGATGTCAGGCTAACTGGTCTGTAATTACACGCTTTCCCTCTCCCTCCCTTTTTAAAAAATGGTGTTACATTAGCTACCCTCCAGTCCATAGGAACTGATCCAATGTCGATAGATTGTTGGAAAATGATCACCAATGAATCTACTATTTCTAGGGCCACTTCCTTAAGTACTCTGGGTTGCAGACTATCAGGCCCCGGGGATTTATCGGACTTCAATCCCATCAATTTCCCTAACACAATGTCCAACCTAATATGGATATCCTTCAGTACCTCCTTCTCACTAGGCACTCTGTCCACTAGTACTTCCAGAAGGTTATTTGTGTCTTCCTTCGTGAAGACAGAACCGAAGTATTTGTTCAATTGGTTTGCCATTTCTTTGTTCCTCATTATAAATTCACCTGAATCCGACTGCAAGGGACCTACGTTTGTCTTCACTAATCTTTTTCTCTTCACATATTTAAATAAGCTTTTGCAGTCAGTTTTTATGTTCCCGGCAAGCTTCTCCTCATACTCAATTTCCCCCTTCTTAATTAAACCCTTTGTCCTCCTCTGCTGAATTCTAAATTTCTCCCAGTCCTCAGGTTTGCTGCTATTTCTGGCCAATTTATGAGCCACTTTCCTGGATTTAACACTATCCTTAATTTCCTTTGTTAGCCACGGTTGAGCCACCTTCCCAGTTTTATTTTTACTCCAGACAGGGATGCACAATTGCTGAAGTTCATCCATGTGATAGAAACATAGAAACATAGAACATAGGTGCAGGAGTAGGCCATTCGGCCCTTCGAGCCTGCACCACCATTCAATATGATCATGGCTGATCATGCAACTTCAGTATCCCATTCCTGCCTTCTCTCCATACCCCTTGATCCCTTTAGCCGTAAGGGCCACATCTAACTCCCTTTTGAATATATCTAACGAACCGGCATCAACAACTCCTTGCGGTAGGGAATTCCACAGGTTCACAACTCTCTGAGCGAAGAAATTTCTCCCCATCCCGGACCCAAATGGCCCACCCCCCATCCTTAGGACTGTGTCCCCTGGTTCTGGACTTCCCCAACATGGGGAACATTCTTCCTGCATCTAACCTGTCCAGTCCCATCAGAATTTTATATGCTTCTATAACCCTTTAAGTATAATTTGCCAGTCTATTCGAGCCAATTCACGCCTCCAACCACCGAAGTTATTTTTCCTTAAGTTCAGGACCTTAGTTTCTGTATTACCTGTGTCACTCTCCATCATAATAAAGAATTCTACCATGTTATGATCACTCTTCCCCAAGGGATCTCGCCCAACAACATTGCTAATTAGTCCCTTCTCATTACATATCACCCAGTCTAGGATGGTCAGCTCCCTAGTTGGTTCCTCGACATATTGGTCTAGAAAACTATCCCTAATACACTCCAGGAAATCCTCCTCCACCGCATTGCTACCGGTTTGGTTAACCCAAACTACTATTGTTTGGCGGTCTGTGCACAACTCCCTCTAGCGTTTTCTGCCTTTTGGTATTCCGTAGCTCCTCCCATACCGATTCCACATCATCGAAGCAAATGTCCTTTCTTACTATTGCATTAATTTAAGCTTTACCTAACAATGCCACCCTGCCTCATTTCCCTTTCTGTCTACCCTTCCTAAATGTTGAATACCACTGGATGTTTAGTTCCCAGACTTGGTCACCCTGGAGCCATGTCTCCGTGATGCCAATTGCATCATACCAATTAATTGCTATCTGCGCATTTAATTCGTCCACCTAATTCCGAATACTCCTCGCATTGAGGCACAGAGCCTTCAGTCTTGTCTTTCTAACACACTTTGCCCCTTTAGAATTTTGTTGTAATGTGGCCCTTTTTGCCTTAGGTTTCTCTGCCCTCCACTTTTACTTTTCTTCTTTCTATCTATCTTTTGCTTCTGCCCCCATTCTACTTCTCTCTGTCTCCCTGCATAGGGTCCCATCCCCCTGCCATATTAGTTTAACTCCACCCCAACAGCACGAGCAAACACTTCCCCTGTGACATTGGTTCCAGCCCTGCCCAGGTGCAAACCGTCCAGTTTGTACTGGTCCCACCTCCTCCAGAACCGGTTCCAATGTCCCAGGAATTTGAATCCCTCCCTTTTGTACCACTCCTCAAGCCACGTATTCATCTGAGCTATCCTGAGATTCCTACTCTGACTAGCACGTGGCACTGGTAGCAATCCTGAGATTACTACTTTTGAGGGAGCATTATTCTGTATTTAACCCATGTTGTACCTGTACTGGGAGTGTTTGATGGGACAGTGTAGAGGGAGCTTTATTCTGTATCTAACCCGTGCTGTACCTGCCTGGGAGTGTTTGATGGGACAGTGTAGAGGGAGCTTTATTCTGTATCTAACACGTGCTGTACCTGCATTGGCAGTGTTTGATGGGACAGTGTATGGTGAGATTTATTCTGTATCTAACCCATGTTGTACCTGCACTGGGAGTATTTGATGGGTTAGTGTAGAGGGAGCCTTACTATGTTTGTAACCCATGTGGTAAGTGTCCTGAAATTGTTTAATGGGGCACTGTAGAGGGAGCTTCACTCAGCATATAACCTCTGCTGTATGTGTTTGGGAATGTTTGATGGGACAGTATAAAGGGAGCTTTACTCTGAACCTAACCCGTGCTGTACCTGCCCTGGGAGTGTTTGATGGGACAGTGTAGATGGAGCTTTACTCTGTATCTAACCCTTGCTGTACCTGCCCTTGGAATTGGACAGTGCAGAGGGAGGTTTACATTGTATCCAACCCATGCTGTATTTGCCCCTGGGAGTGTTTAGTGGGACAGTGCAGAAGGAGCTTTCCTCTATATCCAACGCGTGATGTACCTGGCTGAGTGTTTGATGGGGCGGTTTCGAGTGAGCTTTACTCTGTATCTAACCCAGGCTGCAACTTCCCTGGGGTTGTTGGTTTGACAGCATTGAGTGAGCTTTACTCTATATCTAACCCTTGCTGTACCTGCTCTGGGAGTGTTTGATGGGACAGTGTAGAGGAAGCTTTACTCTGTATCTAACCCGTGCTGTACCTGCTCTGGGAGTGTTTGATGGGACAGTGTAGAGGGAGCTTTACTCTGTATCTAACCCCCTGTACCTGCCCTGGGAGTGTTTGATGGGACGGTGTAGAGGGAGCTTTACTCTGTATCTAACCCCCTGTACCTGACCTGGGAGTGTTTGATGGGACAGTGTAGAGGGAGCTTTACTCTGTATCTAACCCGTGCTGTAGCTGCTCTGGGAGTGTTTCATGAGACAGTGTAGAGGGAGTTTTACTCCGTATATAACCCGTGCTGTAACTGCTCTGGAAGTGGTGATGTGAACCGAGCTGTGTCCATTCTCATTTTTGTTGAAGATGTTGGATCTTCTCCCCTGTTTGGACTTTCAGCCATGGTGGTGACAGACGTTCCCAGGTTCTGGTGCTCTGTAATAAATATATTAATAGGAGGGTAAGAGGGAAATATTAAAATGGGTAGGAGGACATTGCCTTGTTAAACATGATGCCAAGTCCCTCCTCCCCCACCAGGTCAACAGCGGTTAGCTCTGGGATCGAGCATTTCCCGAGTGTTGCGATCAACTCTCCACATCATGTGTGACAGAGACAGCCTCCCAGTAAATCCAGTGAGTCCCACTGATCTCCACAACCCAGTTCCAGACGGGCTCCCGTCGGCCCAGACTCCGCACTGGGAGCACCCATTGGTGAGATTTACTCACAGTGTAGGCCCAAACCATTATTCCCAAGGTAGGGAAAATTCAGCAGGGAAATGTGGAGCGGGTGATCATTGATGAATTAAATGATCCTTCACTCAATTTTACATAGTCTAGCATAAGAACATAAGAAATAGGAGGAGTAGGCCATCTGGCCCCTCAAGCCTGCTCCGCCATTTAATGGCTGTATTGTATTATTTATATTCACAGATGTGTGTTTAATATTTTTGAGTTGGGATATTAAATTATGGCATTTTATGACTATTATATCTATCTGCATACACAACATATAGCTGGGTGTAATTCCTCTGGTCTCTATGGGCAGTGATATTGTCCGTGTATTCAGGGAGATGTGACCTGGTTGCTGCTTCTATTTGAACATATTGACCATATCTCATGGTGTCAGCACCTGACTAATGAACTCCACTGGGCGGGCCACATTATTCACATGCCTGACACAAGACTCCCAAAGCAAGCGCTCGACTCGGAACTCCTTCACGGCTACCGAACCCAAGGTGGACGGAGGAAACGTTTCAAGGACAACCTCAAAGTGTCCTTGATGAAATGCAACATCACCATCGACACCTGGGAGCCCCTGGCCAAAGAACGCCCTAAGTGGAGGAATGCATCCGGGAGGATATTGAGCACCTCGAGTCTCGTTGCTAAGAGCAAGCAGAAATCCAGCTCATGCAGCGGAAGGAGCGTGCGGCAATCCAGTCCCACCCACCCTTTCCCTCAACCACTGTCTGTCCCACCTGTGACAGAGATTGTGGTTCTCATATTGGACTCACTTTTAGAGTGGAAGCAAGTTTTCCTCGATTCTGACGGACTGCCTGCGATGATGAAGAATGAGCACTTTAGGGGGTGAGGACATTTCCCACTGTCCCACTGATAACGTAATGTAGAATGCATTGTGTACCTTCACAGTCAGGGGATACATAACATTGATTTGTTTCATTATCTTTAGGTGTATTACAATCTCAAAACACCATAAATATATTATTGGTAGAGTTAGCTGATGTTTTAGACTCACAATTCTCCACTTGTGCGTGCGCAGAAATGAGCAACAGGGTTTTGGATATGTGCAAGTTTACGGAGGGTGTAAGAAGGGAGGCCGGCCAGGAGAATGATGGAATATTCAAGTCCAGAGGTAACAAAGGCAAAGATAAGGTTTTCAGCAATAGATGGTTCACCTGCTGTTGTTCTTCAGTCTGCAACCCCTGTTCTCTTCCAGCTGCAGACCTTTTTCTATCACTCCATCATTTACACGAGATCTAATTATGCGAGACAGAAAATTAGATAAATATTGATAAACTGACGTGGATTGGGACTCCCTCTGTCCTTTTTCCCTTGTCCATCCCCAGGACCAGTGTGTATCTGAGTCAATGGGACTCTCTCTGACCTTTCTCCCCAGTCTATCCCCAGGACCAGTGTGTATCTGAGTCAATGGGATTCTCTCAGAACTTTCTCCCCAGTCTATCCCCAGGACCAGTTTGTATCTGAGTCAATGGGACTCTCTCTGAACTTTCTCCCCAGTCTATCCCCAGGACCAGTGTATATCCGAGTCAACGGGACTCTCTCTGACCTTTCTCCCCAGTCTATACCCAGCACCAGTGTGTATCTGAGTCAATGGGATTCTCTCTGAAATTTCTCCCAGTCTATCACCAGAACCAGTGTGTATCTGAGTCAATGGGACTCTCTCTGAGCTTTCTCCATAGTCTATCCCCAGGACCAGTGTGTATCTGAGTCAATGGCACTCTCTCTGACCTTTCTCCACAGTCTATCCCCAGGACCAATGTGTATCTGAGTCAATGGGACTCTCTCTGACATTCTCCCCAGTCTATCCCCAGGACCAGTGTCTATCTGAGTCAATGGGACTCTCTCTGACATTTCTCCCCAGTCTATCACCAGGACCATTGTGTATCTGAGTCAATGGGACTCTCTCTGACCTTTCTCCCCAGTCTATCCCCAGGACCAGTGTGTATCTGAGTCAATGGGACTCTCTCTGACCTTTCTCCACAGTCTATCCGTAGGACCAGTGTGTATCTGAGTCAATGGGACTCTCTCTGACATTCTCCCCAGTCTATCCCTAGGACCAGTGTGTATCTGAGTCAATGGGACTCTCTCTGACCTTTCACCCCAGTCTATCCCCAGGACCAGTGTGTATCTGAGTCAATGGGACTCTCTCTGACCTTTCTCCCCAGTCTATCCCCAGGACCAGTGTGTACCTGAGTCAATGGGACTCTCTCTGAACTTTCTCCCCAGTCCCCCAGGACCAGTGTGTGTCTGAGTCAATGGGACTCTCTCTGACCTTTCTCCCCAGTCCCACAGGACCAGTGTGTATCTGAGTCAATGGGTCTCTCTCTGATCTTTCTCCCCAGTCTATCCCCAGGACCAGTGTGTACCTGAGTCAATGGGACTCTCTCTGACCTTTCTCCCCAAACCCCCAGGACCAGTGTGTATCTGAGTCAATGCGACGCTCTGACCTTTCTCCCCAGTCTATCCCGTGGACCAGTGTTTATCTGAGTCAATGGGACACTCTCTGACCTTTCTCCCCAGTCTATCCGCAGGATAAGTGTGTATCTGAGTCAAGGGGACTCTGTCTTACAATTCTCCCCAGTCTATCCCCAGGACCAGTGTGCTTCTGAGTAAATGGGACTCTCTATGACCTTTCTCCCCAGTCTATCCCCAGGACCAGTGTGTATCTGAGTCAATGGGACTCTCTCTGACCTTTCTCCCCAGTCTATCCCCAGGACCAGTGTTTATCTGAGTCAATGGGACTCTCTTTGACCTTTCTCCCCAGTATATCCCCCAGGACCAGTGTGTATCTGAGTCAATGGGACTCTCTGATCTTTCTCCCAAGTCTATCCCCAGGACCAGTTTTTATCTGAGTCAATGGGACTCTCTCTGACCTTTCTCCCCAGTCTATCCCCTGGACCAGTGTTTATCTGAGTCAATGGGACACTCTCTGACCTTTCTCCCCAGTCTATCCGCAGGATAAGTGTGTATCTGAGTCAAGGGGACTCTGTCTTACAATTCTCCCCAGTCTATCCCCAGGACCAGTGTGCTTCTTAGTAAATGGGACTCTCTATGACCTTTCTCCCCAGTCTATCCCCAGGACCAGTGTGTATCTGAGTCAATGGGACTCTCTCTGACCTTTCTCCCCAGTCTATCCCCAGGACCAGTGTTTATCTGAGTCAATGGGACTCTCTCTGACCTTTCTCCCCAGTATATCCCCCAGGACCAGTGTGTATCTGAGTCAATGGGACTCTCTGATCTTTCTCCCAAGTCTATCCCCAGGACCAGTTTTTATCTGAGTCAATGGGACTCTCTCTGACCTTTCTCCCCAGTCTATCCCCAGGACCAGTGTGCATCTGAGTCAATGGGTCTCTCTCTGACCTTTCTCCCCAGTCCCCCAGCAACAGAGTGTATCTGAGTCAACGGGACACTCTCTGACCTTTCTCCCCAGTCCCCCAGGACCAGAGTGTATCTTAGTCAATGGGACTCTCTGACCTTTCTCCCCAGTCTATCGCCAGGACCAGTGTGTATCTGAGTCAATGGGACTCTCTCTGACCTTTCTCTCCAGTCTATCCCCAGGACCAGTGTGTATCTGAGTCAATGGGACTCTCTCTGAACTTTCTCCCCAGTCTATCCCCAGGACCAGTGTGTATCTGAGTCAATAGGACTCTCTCCGACCTTTCATCCCAGTCTATCGCCAGGACCAGTGTGTATCGGAGTCAATGGGACTCTCTCTGACCTTTCTCCCCAGTCAATCCCCAATACCAGTGTGTATCTGAGTCAATGGGACTCTCTCTGACATTTCTCCACAGTCTATCCCCAGGGCCAGTGTGTATCTGTGTCAGTGAGACTCTCTCTGACATTTCTCCCCAGTCTATACCCAGGACCAGTGTGTATCTGAGTCAATGGGACTCTCTCTGACCTTTCTCCCCAGTCTATCCCCAGAACCAGTGTGTATCTGAGTCAATGGGACTCTCTCTGACCTTTCTCCCCAGTCTATCCCCAGGGCCAGTGTGTATCTGAGTCAATGGGACTCTCTCCGACCTTTCTCCCCAGTCTATCACCAGGATCAGTGTGTATCTGAGTCAATGGGACTCTCTCTGAACTTTCTCCCCAGTCTATCCCCAGGACCAGTGTGTATCTGAGTCAATGGGACTCTCTCTGACCTTTCTCCACAGTCTATCCCCAGGACCAGTGTGCATCTGAGTCAATGGGACTCTCTCTGACATTCTCCCCAGTCTATCCCCAGGACCAGTGTGTATCTGAGTCAATGGGACTCTCTCTGACCTTCCACCCCATTCTATCCCGAGGACCAGTGTGTATCTGAGTCAATGGGAATCTCTCTGACCTTTCTCCCCAGTCTATACCCAGGACCAGTGTGTACCTGAGTCAATGGGACTCTCTCTGAACTTTCTCCCCAGTCCCCCAGGACCAGTGTGTATCTGAGTCAATGGGACTCTCTCTGACCTTTCTCCCCTGTCTATTCCCAGGACCAGTGTGTAGCTGAGTCAATGGGACTCTCTCTGACATTTCTCCCCAGTCTCTCCCCTGGACCAGTGTGCATCTGAGTCAATGGGACTCTCTCTGACCTTTCTCCCCAGTCTATCCCCAGGACCAGTGTTTATCTGAGTCAATGGGACTCTCTCTGACCTTTCTCCCCTGTCCCCCAGGACCAATGTGTATCTGAGTCAATGGGACACTCTCTGACCTTTCTCCCCAGTCTATCCGCAGGACAAGTGTGTATCTGGGTCAATGGGACTCTCTCTTTCAATTCTCCCCAGTCTATCCCCAGGACCAGTGTGTATCTGAGTAAATGGGACTCTCTACGACCTTTCTCCCCAGTCTATCCCCAGGACCAGTGTGTATCTGAGTCAATGGGACTCTCTCTGACCTTTCTCCCCAGTCTATCCCCAGGACCAGTGTTTATCTGAGTCAATGGGACTCTCTCTGACCTTTCTCCCCAGTATATCCCCCAGGACCAGTGTGTATCTGAGTCAATGGGACTCTCTGACCTTTCTCCCCAGTCTATCCCCAGGACCAGTTTTTATCTGCGTCAATGGGACTCTCTCTGACCTTTCTCCCCAATCTATCCCCCAGGACCAGTGTGTATCTGAGTCAATGGGACTCTCTGACCTTTCACCCAATCTATCCCCAGGACCAGTTTTTATCTGATTCAATGGGACTCTCTCTGACCTTTCTCCCCTGTCTATCCCCAGGACCAGTATGTATCTGAGTCAATGGGTCTCTCTCTGACCTTTCTCCCCAGTCCCCCAGTAACAGATTGTATCTGAGTCAACGGCACTCTCTCTGACCTTTCTCCCCAGTCCCCCAGGACCAGAGTGTATCTTAGTCAATGGTACTCTCTGATCTTTCTCCCCAGTCTATCGCAAGGACCAGTGTGTATCTGAGTCAATGGGACTCTCTCTGACCTTTCTCCCCAGTCGATCCCCAGGACCAGTGTGTATCTGAGTCAATGGGACTCTCTCTGACCTTTCTCCCCTGTCAATCCCCAGGACCAGTGTGTATCTGAGTCAATGGGACTCTCTCTGACCTTTCTCCCCAGTCTATCCCCAGTACCAGTGTGTATCTGAGTCAATGGGACTCTCTCTGACCTTTCTCCCCAGTCTATCCACAGGACCAGTGTGTATCTGGGTCAATGGGACTCTCTCTGACCTTTCTCCCCAGTCAATCCCCAGGACCAGTGTGTATCTGAGTCAATGGGACTCTCTCTGACATTTCTCCCCTGTCTATCCCCAGGACCAGTGTGTATCTGAGTCAATGGGACTCTCTCTGACATTTCTCCCCAGTCTATCCCCAGGACCAGTGTGTATCCGAGTCAATGGGACTCTCTCTGACCTTTCTCCCCAGTCTATCCCCAGGGCCAGTGTGTATCTGAGTCAATGGGAATCTCTCTGACCTTTCTCCCCAGTCTATCCCTCGGACCAGTGTGTATCTGATTCAATGGGACTCTCTGACCTTTCCCCCCAGTCTATCCCCAGGACCAGTGTGTATCTGAGTCAATGGGACTCTCTCTGACCTTTCTCCCCAGTCTATCCCCAGGGCCAGTGTGTATCTGAGTCAATGGGACTCTCTCTGACATTTCTCCCCTGTCTATTCCCAGGACCAGTGTGTATCTGAGTCAATGGGACTCTCTCTGAACTTTCTCCCCAGTCTCTACCCTGGACCAGTGTGCATCTGAGTCAATGGGACTCTCTCTGACCTTTCTCCCCAGTCTATCCCCAGGAGCAGTGTGTACCTGAGTCAAAGGGACTCTCTCTGACCTTTCTCACCAGTCCCCCAGGACCAGTGTATATCTGAGTCAATGGGACTCCCTCTGATCTTTCTCCCCAGTATATCCCCCAGGACCAGTGTGTACCTGAGTCAATGGGACTCTCTCTGGCCTTTCTCCCCAGTCCCCTAGGACCAGTGTGTATCTGAGTCAATGGTACTCTCTCTGACCTTTCTCCCCAGACCCCCAGGACCAGTGCATATCTGAGTCAATCGGACTATCTGACCTTTCTCCCCAGTCTATCCCCAGGACCAGTGTGCATCTGAGTCAATGGGACTCTCTCTGACCTTTCTCCCCAGTCCCCCAGGACCAGTGTGTATCTGAGTCAATGGCACTCCCTCTGAGCTTTCTCCCCAGTCTGTCCCCAGGACCATTGTTTATCTGAGTCAATGGGACTCTCTCTGACCTTTCTGCCCAGTATATCTCCCAGGAGCAGTGTGTATCTGAGTCAATGAGAGTCTCTGACCTTTCTCCACATTCTATCCCCAGGACCAGTTTTTTTCTGAGATAATGGGACTCGCTGTGACCTATCTCCCCAATCTATCCCCCAGGACCAATTTGTATCTGAGTCAATGGGACTCTCTCTGATCTTTCTCCCCAGTCTATCCCCAGGAAAAGTGTGTATCTGAGTCAATGGGATTCTCTCTGACCTTTCTCCCCAGTACCCCAGGACCGGAGTGTATCTGAGTCAATGGGACTCTCTCTGAACTTTCTTCCCAGTCTAGCCCCAGTACCAGTGTGTATCTGAGTCAATGGGACTCCATCTGAAGTTTCTTCCCAGTCTAGCCCCAGGACCAGTGTTTATCTGAGTCAATGGCACTCTCTCGGACCTTTCTCCCCAGTCTATCTCCAGGACCAGTGTGTATCTGAGTCAATGGGACTCTCTGACCTTTCCCCCCAATCTATCCCCAGGACCAGTGTGTATCTGAGTCAATGGGGCTCTCTCTGACCTTTCTCCCCAGTCTATCCCCAGGCCCAGTGTGCACTTGAGTCAATGGGACTCTCTCTGAACATTCTCACCAGTCCCGCTGGACCAGTGTATATCTGAGTCAATGGGACTCTCTCTAATCTTTCTCCCCAGTCCCCCAGGACCAGTGTGTACCTGAGTCAATGGGACTCTCTCTGACCTTTCTCCCCAGTCCCCCAGGACCAATGTGTATCTGAGTCAATGGTACTCTCTCTGACCTTTCTCCCCAGACCCCCAGGACCAGTGTGTATCTTAGTCAATGGGACTCTCTGAACTTTCTCCCTAGTCTATCCCCAGGACCAGTGTGTATCTGAGTCAATGGGACTCTCTCTGACCTTTCTACCAAGTCCCCCAGGACCAGTGTGTATCTGAGTCAATGGGACTCTCTCTGACCTTTCTCCCCAGTCTGTCCCCAGGACCATTGTTTATCTGAGTCAATGGGACTCTTTGACATTTCTGCCCAGTATATCTCCCAGGACCAGTGTGTATCTGAGTCAATGAGACTCTCTGACCTTTCTCCCCATTCTATCCCCAGGACCAGTTTTTATCTGAGTCAATGGGACGCTCTCTGACCTTTCTCCCCAGTCTATCTCCAGGACCAATGTGTATCTGAGTCAATGGGACTCTCTCTGACCTTTCTGCCCAGTCTATCCCCAGGACCAGTGTGTATCTGAGTCAATGGGACTCTCTCTGACCTTTTTTCCCAGTACCCCAGGACCAGAGTGTATCTGAGTCAATGGGACTCTCTCTGACCTTTCTCCCCAGACCCCCAGGACCAGAGTGTATCTGAGTCAATGGGACTCTCTGACCTTTCTCCCCAGTCTATCCCAGGACCAGTGTGTATCTGAGTCAATGGGACTCTCTCTGACCTATCTCCCCAGTCTATCCCCAGGAACAGTGTGTATCTGAGTCAATGGGACTCTCTCTGACCTTTCTCCCCAGTCTATCCCCAGGACCAGTGTGTATCTGAGTCAATGGGACTCTCTCTGACCTTTCTCCACAGCCTATCCCCAGGACCAGTGTGTATCTGAGTCAATGGGACTCTCTCTGACGTTTCTTCCCAGTCTATCCCCAGGGCCAGTATGTATCTGAGTCAATGGGACTCTCTCTGACCTTTCTCCCCAGTCTATCCCCAGGAACAGTGTGTATCTGAGTCAATGGGACTCTCTCTGACCTTTCTCCCCAGTCTATCCCCAGGACCAGTGTGTATCTGAGTCAATGGGACTCTCTCTGACCTTTCTCCACAGCCTATCCCCAGGACCAGTGTGTATCTGAGTCAATGGGACTCTCTCTGACGTTTCTTCCCAGTCTATCCCCAGGGCCAGTATGTATCTGAGTCAATGGGACTCTCGCTGACCTTTCTCCCCAGTCTATCCCCAGGACCAGTGTTTATCTGAGTCAATGGGACTCTCTCTGACCTTTCTCCACAGCCTATCCCCAGGACCAGTGTGTATCTGAGTCAATGGGACTCCATCTGAAGTTTCTTCCCAGTCTAGCCCCAGGACCAGTGTTTATCTGAGTCAATGGGGCTCTCTCTGACCTTTCTCCCCAGTCTATCCCCAGGACCAGTGTGTACCTGAGTCAATGGGACTCTCTCTGAACTTTCTCACCAGTCCCGCAGGACCAGTGTATATCTGAGTCAATGGGACTCTCTCTAATCTTTCTCCCCAGTCAATCCCAAGACCAGTGTGTACCTGAGTCAATGGGACTCTCTCTGACCTTTCTCACCAGACCCCCAGGACCAGTGTGTATCTTAGTCAATGGGACTCTCTGACCTTTCTCCCCAGTCTATCCCCAGGACCAGTGTGTATCTGAGTCAATGGGACTCTCTCTGACCTTTCTCCCAAGTCCCCCAGGACCAGTGTGTATCTGAATCAATGGGACTCTCTCTGACCTTTCTCCCCAGTCTGTCCCCAGGACCATTGTTTATCTGAGTCAATGGGACTCTCTCTGACCTTTCTCCCCAGTCTATCCCCAGGACCAGTGTGTATCTGAGTCAATGGGACTCTCTCTGACCTTTCTCCCCAGTACCCCAGGACCAGAGTGTATCTGAGTCAATGGGACTCTCTGACCTTTCTCCCCAGTCTATCCCAGGACCAGTGTGTATCTGAGTCAATGGGACTCTCTCTGACCTTTCTCCCCAGTCTATCCCCAGGAACAGTGTGTATCGGAATCAATGGGACTCTCTCTGACCTTTCTCCCCAGTCTATCCCCAGGACCATTGTTTATCTGAGTCAATGGGACTCTCTCTGACCTTTCTCCACAGCCTATCCAAAGGACCAGTGTGTATCTGAGTCAATGGGACTCTCTCTGACGTTTCTTCCCAGTCTATCCCCAGGGCCAGTATGTATCTGAGTCAATGCGACTCTCTGACCTTTCCCCCCAATCTATCCCCAGGACCAGTGTGTATCTGAGTCAATGGGACTCTCTCTGACCTTTCTCCCCAGTCCCCCAGGACCACTGTGTATCTGAGTCAATGGGACTCCCTCTTACTTTTCTCCCCAGTCTATCCCCAGGACCAGTGTGTATCTGAGTAAATGGGACTCTCTCTGACCTTTCTCCCCAGTCTATCCCCAGGACCAGTGTGTATCTGAGTCAATGGGACTCTCTCTGACCTTTCTCCCCAGTCTATCCCCAGGACGAGAGTGTATCTGAGTCAATGGGACTCTCTCTGATCTTTCACCCCAGTCCCCCAGGACCAGTGTGTATCTGAGTAAATGGGACTCTCTGACCTTTCTCCCCAGTCTATCCCCAGGACCAGTGTGTATCTGAGTCAATGGGACTCTCTCTGACCTTTCTCCCCAGTCTATCCCCAGGACGAGAGTGTATCTGAGTCTATGGGACTCTCTCTGATCTTTCACCCCAGTCCCCCAGGACCAGTGTGTATCTGAGTAAATGGGACTCTCTGACCTTTCTCCCCAGTCTATCCCAGGACCAGTGTGTATCTGAGTCAATGGGACTCTCTCTGACCTTTCTCCCCAGTCTATCCCCAGGAACAGTGTGTATCTGAGTCAATGGGACTCTCTCTGACCTTTCTCCCCAGTCTATCCCCAGGACGAGTGTGTATCTGAGTCAATGGGAGTCTCTCTGACCTTTCTCCACAGCCTATTCCCAGGACCAGTGTGTATCTGAGTCAATGGGACTCTCTCTGACGTTTCTTCCCAGTCTATCCCCAGGGCCAGTATGTATCTGAGTCAATGGGACTCTCTCTGACCTTTCTCCCCAGTCTATCCCCAGGACCAGTGTGTATCTGAGTCAATGGGACTCTCTCTGACCTTTCTCCCCAGTCTATCCTTAGGATCAGTGTGTATCTGAGTCAATGGGACTCTCTCTGAACTTTCTCCCCAGTCTATCCCCAGGACCAGTGTGTATCTGAGTCAATGCGACTCTCTGAGCTTTCCCCCCAATCTATCCCCAGGACCATTGTGTATTTGAGTCAATGGGACTCTCTCTGACCTTTCTCCCCAGTCTATCCCCAGGACCAGTGTGTATCTGAGTCAATGGGACTCTCTCTGAACTTTCTCCCCAGTCCCCCAGGACCAGTGTGTATCTGAGTCAATGGGACTCTCTCTGACCTTTCACACCAGTCTCTCCCCTGGACCAGTGTGTATCGGAATCAATGGGACTCTCTCTGACCTTTCTCCCCAGTCTATCCCCAGGACCAGTGTTTATCTGTTTCAATGGGACATTCTCTGTCCTTTCTCCTCAGTCTATCCGCAGGACCAGTGTGTATCTGAGTCAATGGGACTCTCTCTGACCTTTCTCCCCAGTCCCCCAGGACCAATGTGTATCTGAGTCAATGGGACTCCCTCTTACTTTTCCCCCCAGTCTATCCCCAGGACAAGTGTGTATCTGAGTAAATGGGACTCTCTCTGACCTTTCTCCCCAGTCTATCCCCAGGACCAGTGTATATCTGAGTCAATGGGACTCTCTCTGACCTTTCTCCCCATTCTATCCCCAGGACCAGTGTGTATCTGAGTCAATGGGACTCTCTCTGTCCTTTCTCCCCAGACCCCCAGGACCAGTGTGTATCTGAGTCAATGGGACTCTCTGACCTTTCTCCCCAGTCTATCACCAGGACCAATGTGTATCTGAGTCAATGGGACTCTCTCTGACCTTTCTCCCCAGTCTATCACCAGGACCAGTGTGTATCTGAGTCAATGGGACTCTCTCTGACCTTTCTCCCCAGTCTATCCCCAGGACCAGTGTTTATCTGAGTCAATGGGACTCTCTGATCTTTCTCCCCAGTCTATCCCCAGGACCAGTGTGTATCTGAGTCAATGGGACTCTCTCTGACCTTTCTCACCAGTCCCCCAGGACCAGTGTGTAACTGAGTCAATGGGACACTCTGACCTTCCTCCCCAATCTATCCCCAAGACCAGAGTGTATCTGAGTCAATGGGACTCTCTCTGACCTTTCTCCCCAGTCTATCCCCAGGACCAGTGTGTATCTGTGTCAATGGGACTCTCTCTGACCTTCCTCCCCAGTCTATCACCAGGACCAGTGTGTATCTGTGTCAATGGGACTCTCTGACCTTTCCCCCCAGTCTATCCCCAGGACCAGTGTGTATCTGAGTCAATGGGACTCTCTCTGACCTTTCTCCCCAGTCTATCCCCAGGACCAGTGTGTACCTGAGTCAATGGGACTCTCTCTGAACTTTCTCCCCAGTCCCCCAGGACCAGTGTGTATCTGAGTCAATGGGACTCTCTCTGACCTTTCTCCCCTGTCTAGTCCCAGGACCAGTGTGTATCTGAGTCAATGGGACTCTCTCTGACATTTCTCCCCAGCCTCTCCCCAGGACCACTGTTTATCTGAGTCAATGGGACTCTCTCTGACCTTTCTCCCCAGTCGCCCAGGATCAGTGTGTATCTGAGTCAATGGGTCTCTCTCTGATCTTTATCCCCAGCCTATCCCCAGGCCCAGTGTGTATCTGAGTCAATGGGACTCACTCTGACCTTTCTCCCCAGACCCCAGAACCAGTGTGTATCTGAGTCAATGGGATTCTCTGACCTTTCTCCCCAGTCTATCCCCTGGACCAATGTTTATCTGAGTCAATGGGACACTCTCTGACCTTTCTCCCTAGTCTATCCGCAGGACAAGTGTGTATCTGAGTCAATGGGACTCTCTCTTACAATTCTCCCCAGTCTATCCCCAGGACCAGTGTGTATCTGAGTCAATGGGACTCTCTCTGACCTTTCTCCCCAGTCTATCCCCAGGACCAGTGTGTATCTGAGTCAATGGGACTCCCTCTGACCTTTCTCCCAAGTCTATCCTCAGGATCAGTGTGTATCTGAGTCAATGGGACTCTCTCTGACCTTTCTCCCCAGTCTATCCCCAGGACCAGTGTGTATCTGAGTCAATGGGACTCTCTCTGATATTTTTCCCCAGTCGCCCAGGACCAGTGTGTATCTGAGTCAATGGGTCTCTCTCTGATCTTTCTCCCCAGACCCCCAGGACCAGTGTGTATCTGAGTCAATGGGACTCTCTCTGATCTTTCTCCCCAGTCTATCCCCTGGACCAATGTTTATCTGAGTCAATGGGACACTCTCTGACCTTTCTCCCCAGTCTATCCGCAGGACAAGTGTGTATCTGAGTCAATGGGACTCTCTCTTACAATTCTCCCCAGTCTATCCCCAGGACCAGTGTGTATCTGAGTCAATGGGACTCTCTGACCTTTCTCCCTAGTCTGTCCCCAGGACCAGTTTTTTATCTGAGTCAATGGGACTCTCTCTGACCTTTCTCCCCAGTCTATCCCCAGGACCAGTGTTTATCTGAGTCAATGGGACTCTCTGATCTTTCTCCCCAGTCTATCCCCAGGACCAGTGTGTATCTGAGTCAATGGGACTCTCTCTGACCTTTCTCACCAGTCCCCCAGGACCAGTGTGTACCTGAGTCAATGGGACACTCTGACCTTCCTCCCCAATCTATCCCCAAGACCAGAGTGTATCTGAGTCAATGGGACTCTCTCTGACCTTTCTCCCCAGTCTATCCCCAGGGCCAGTGTGTATCTGTGTCAATGGGACTCTCTCTGACCTTCCTCCCCAGTCTATCACCAGGACCAGTGTTTATCTGTGTCAATGGGACTCTCTGACCTTTCCCACCAGTCTATCCCCAGGACCAGTGTGTATCTGAGTCAATGGGACTCTCTCTGACCTTTCTCCCCAGTCTATCCCCAGGACCAGTGTGTACCTGAGTCAATGGGACTCTCTCTGAACTTTCTCCCCAGTCCCCCAGGACCAGTGTGTATCTGAGTCAATGGCACTCTCTCTGACCTTTCTCCCCTGTCTGTTCCCAGGACCAGTGTGTATCTGAGTCAATGGGACTCTCTCTGACATTTCTCCCCAGTCTCTCCCCGGGACCAGTGTGCATCTGAGTCAATGGGACTCTCTCTGACCTTTCTCCCCAGTCTATCCCCAGGACCACTGTTTATCTGAGTCAATGGGACTCTCTCTGACCTTTCTCCCCAGTCGCCCAGGACAAGTGTGTATCTGAGTCAATGGGTCTCTCTCTGATCTTTATCCCCAGCCTATCCCCAGGACCAGTGTGTACCTGAGTCAATGGGACTCTCTCTGATCTTTCTCCCCAGTCCCCCAGGACCAGTGTGTACCTGAGTCAATGGGACTCTCTCTGACCTTTCTCCCCAGTCCCCCAGGACCAGTGTGTATCTGAGTCAATGGGACTCACTCTGACCTTTCTCCCCAGACCCCAGAATCAGTGTGTATCTGAGTCAATGGGATTCTCTGACCTTTCTCCCCAGTCTATCCCCTGGACCAATGTTTATCTGAGTCAATGGGACACTCTCTGACCTTTCTCCCCAGTCTATCCGCAGGACAAGTGTGTATCTGAGTCAATGGGACTCTCTCTTACAATTCTCCCCAGTCTATCCCCAGGACCAGTGTGTATCTGAGTCAATGGGACTCACTCTGACCTTTCTCCCCAGTCTATCCCCAGGACCAGTGTGTATCTGAGTCAATGGGACTCCCTCTGACCTTTCTCCCAAGTCTATCCTCAGGATCAGTGTGTATCTGAGTCAATGGGACTCTCTCTGACCTTTCTCCCCAGTCTATCCCCAGGACCAGTGTGTATCTGAGTCAATGGGACACTCTATGATCTTTTTCCCCAGTCGCCCAGGACCAGTGTGTATCTGAGTCAATGGGTCTCTCTCTGATCTTTCTCCCCAGACCCCCAGGACCAGTGTGTATCTGAGTCAATGGGACTCTCTCTGATCTTTCTCCCCAGTCTATCCCCTGGACCAATGTTTATCTGAGTCAATGGGACACTCTCTGACCTTTCTCCCCAGTCTATCCGCAGGACAAGTGTGTATCTGAGTCAATGGGACTCTCTCTTACAATTCTCCCCAGTCTATCCCCAGGACCAGTGTGTATCTGAGTCAATGGGACTCTCTGACCTTTCTCCCTAGTCTGTCCCCAGGACCAGTTTTTTATCTGAATCAATGGGACTCTCTCTGACCTTTCTCCCCAATCATTCCCCCAGGACCAGTCTGTATCTAAGTCAATGGGACTCTCTGACCTTTCTCCCCAGTCTATCCCCAGGACCAGTTTTTATCTGAGTCAATGGGACTCTCTCTGACCTTTCTCCCCAGTCTATCCCCAGGACCAGTGTGTATCTGAGTCAATGGGTCTCTCTCTGACCTTTCTCCCCAGTCCCCCAGCAACAGAGTGTATCTGAGTCAATGGGACCCTCTCTGACCTTTCTCCCCAGTCCCCCAGGACCAGTGTGTATCTGAGTCAATGGTACTCTCTCTGACCTTTCTCCCCAGACCCCCAGGACCAGTGTGTATCTGAGTCAATGGGACTCTCTGACCTTTCTCCCCAGTCTATCCCCAGGACCAGTATGTATCTGAGTCAATGGGACTCTCTCTTACCTTTCTCCCCAGTCTATCCCCAGGACCAGTGTGTATCTGAGTCAATGGGACTCTCTCTGAATTTTCTCCCCAATCTATCCCCAGAACCAGTGTGTTTCTGAGTCAATGGGACTCTCTCTGACCTTTCTCCCCAGTCCCCCAGGACCAGTGTGTATCTGAGTCAATGGGACTCTCTCTGACCTTTCTCCCCAGTCTATCCCCAGGACCAGTGTGTATCTGAGTCAATGGGACTCTCTCTGACCTTTCTCCCCAGTACCCCAGGACCAGAGTGCATCTGAGTCAATGGGACTCTCTCTGACCTTTCTCCCCAGACCCCCAGGACCAGGGTATATCTGAATCAATGGGACTCTCTCTGATCTTTCTCCCCAGTCGCCCAGGACCATTGTGTATCTGAGACAATGGGACTCTCTGACCTTTCTCCCCAGTCTATCCCAGGACCAGTGTGTATCTGAGTCAATGGGACTCTCTCTGATATTTTTCCCCAGTCGCCCAGGACCAGGGTATATCTGAATCAATGGGACTCACTCTGACCTTTCTCCCCAGACCCCAGAACCAGTGTGTATCTGAGTCAATGGGATTCTCTGACCTTTCTCCCCAGTCTATCCCCTGGACCAATGTTTATCTGAGTCAATGGGACACTCTCTGACCTTTCTCCCTAGTCTATCCGCAGGACAAGTGTGTATCTGAGTCAATGGGACTCTCTCTTACAATTCTCCCCAGTCTATCCCCAGGACCAGTGTGTATCTGAGTCAATGGGACTCTCTCTGACCTTTCTCCCCAGTCTATCCCCAGGACCAGTGTGTATCTGAGTCAATGGGACTCCCTCTGACCTTTCTCCCAAGTCTATCCTCAGGATCAGTGTGTATCTGAGTCAATGGGACTCTCTCTGACCTTTCTCCCCAGTCTATCCCCAGGACCAGTGTGTATCTGAGTCAATGGGACTCTCTCTGATATTTTTCCCCAGTCGCCCAGGACCAGTGTGTATCTGAGTCAATGGGTCTCTCTCTGATCTTTCTCCCCAGACCCCCAGGACCAGTGTGTATCTGAGTCAATGGGACTCTCTCTGATCTTTCTCCCCAGTCTATCCCCTGGACCAATGTTTATCTGAGTCAATGGGACACTCTCTGACCTTTCTCCCCAGTCTATCCGCAGGACAAGTGTGTATCTGAGTCAATGGGACTCTCTCTTACAATTCTCCCCAGTCTATCCCCAGGACCAGTGTGTATCTGAGTCAATGGGACTCTCTGACCTTTCTCCCTAGTCTGTCCCCAGGACCAGTTTTTTATCTGAGTCAATGGGACTCTCTCTGACCTTTCTCCCCAGTCTATCCCCAGGACCAGTGTTTATCTGAGTCAATGGGACTCTCTGATCTTTCTCCCCAGTCTATCCCCAGGACCAGTGTGTATCTGAGTCAATGGGACTCTCTCTGACCTTTCTCACCAGTCCCCCAGGACCAGTGTGTACCTGAGTCAATGGGACACTCTGACCTTCCTCCCCAATCTATCCCCAAGACCAGAGTGTATCTGAGTCAATGGGACTCTCTCTGAACTTTCTCCCCAGTCCCCCAGGACCAGTGTGTATCTGAGTCAATGGGACTCTCTCTGAACTTTCTCCCCTGTCTGTTCCCAGGACCAGTGTGTATCTGAGTCAATGGGACTCTCTCTGACATTTCTCCCCAGTCTCTCCCCGGGACCAGTGTGCATCTGAGTCAATGGGACTCTCTCTGACCTTTCTCCCCAGTCTATCCCCAGGACCACTGTTTATCTGAGTCAATGGGACTCTCTCTGACCTTTCTCCCCAGTCGCCCAGGACAAGTGTGTATCTGAGTCAATGGGTCTCTCTCTGATCTTTATCCCCAGCCTATCCCCAGGACCAGTGTGTACCTGAGTCAATGGGACTCTCTCTGATCTTTCTCCCCAGTCCCCCAGGACCAGTGTGTACCTGAGTCAATGGGACTCTCTCTGACCTTTCTCCCCAGTCCCCCAGGACCAGTGTGTATCTGAGTCAATGGGACTCACTCTGACCTTTCTCCCCAGACCCCAGAATCAGTGTGTATCTGAGTCAATGGGATTCTCTGACCTTTCTCCCCAGTCTATCCCCTGGACCAATGTTTATCTGAGTCAATGGGACACTCTCTGACCTTTCTCCCCAGTCTATCCGCAGGACAAGTGTGTATCTGAGTCAATGGGACTCTCTCTTACAATTCTCCCCAGTCTATCCCCAGGACCAGTGTGTATCTGAGTCAATGGGACTCACTCTGACCTTTCTCCCCAGTCTATCCCCAGGACCAGTGTGTATCTGAGTCAATGGGACTCCCTCTGACCTTTCTCCCAAGTCTATCCTCAGGATCAGTGTGTATCTGAGTCAATGGGACTCTCTCTGACCTTTCTCCCCAGTCTATCCCCAGGACCAGTGTGTATCTGAGTCAATGGGACACTCTATGATCTTTTTCCCCAGTCGCCCAGGACCAGTGTGTATCTGAGTCAATGGGTCTCTCTCTGATCTTTCTCCCCAGACCCCCAGGACCAGTGTGTATCTGAGTCAATGGGACTCTCTCTGATCTTTCTCCCCAGTCTATCCCCTGGACCAATGTTTATCTGAGTCAATGGGACACTCTCTGACCTTTCTCCCCAGTCTATCCGCAGGACAAGTGTGTATCTGAGTCAATGGGACTCTCTCTTACAATTCTCCCCAGTCTATCCCCAGGACCAGTGTGTATCTGAGTCAATGGGACTCTCTGACCTTTCTCCCTAGTCTGTCCCCAGGACCAGTTTTTTATCTGAATCAATGGGACTCTCTCTGACCTTTCTCCCCAATCATTCCCCCAGGACCAGTCTGTATCTAAGTCAATGGGACTCTCTGACCTTTCTCCCCAGTCTATCCCCAGGACCAGTTTTTATCTGAGTCAATGGGACTCTCTCTGACCTTTCTCCCCAGTCTATCCCCAGGACCAGTGTGTATCTGAGTCAATGGGTCTCTCTCTGACCTTTCTCCCCAGTCCCCCAGCAACAGAGTGTATCTGAGTCAATGGGACCCTCTCTGACCTTTCTCCCCAGTCCCCCAGGACCAGTGTGTATCTGAGTCAATGGTACTCTCTCTGACCTTTCTCCCCAGACCCCCAGGACCAGTGTGTATCTGAGTCAATGGGACTCTCTGACCTTTCTCCCCAGTCTATCCCCAGGACCAGTATGTATCTGAGTCAATGGGACTCTCTCTTACCTTTCTCCCCAGTCTATCCCCAGGACCAGTGTGTATCTGAGTCAATGGGACTCTCTCTGAATTTTCTCCCCAATCTATCCCCAGAACCAGTGTGTTTCTGAGTCAATGGGACTCTCTCTGACCTTTCTCCCCAGTCCCCCAGGACCAGTGTGTATCTGAGTCAATGGGACTCTCTCTGACCTTTCTCCCCAGTCTATCCCCAGGACCAGTGTGTATCTGAGTCAATGGGACTCTCTCTGACCTTTCTCCCCAGTACCCCAGGACCAGAGTGCATCTGAGTCAATGGGACTCTCTCTGACCTTTCTCCCCAGACCCCCAGGACCAGGGTATATCTGAATCAATGGGACTCTCTCTGATCTTTCTCCCCAGTCGCCCAGGACCATTGTGTATCTGAGACAATGGGACTCTCTGACCTTTCTCCCCAGTCTATCCCAGGACCAGTGTGTATCTGAGTCAATGGGACTCTCTCTGACCTTTCTCCACAGCCTATCCCCAGGACCAGTGTGTATCTGAGTCAATGGGACTCTCTCTGACGTTTCTTCCCAGTCTAGCCCCAGGACCAGTGTGTATCCGAGTCAATGGGACTCTCTCTGACCTTTCTCCCCAGTCTATCCCCAGGACCAGTGTGTATCTGAGTCAATGGGACTCCCTCTGAACTTTCTCCCAAGTCTATCCTCAGGATCAGTGTGTATCTGAGTCAATGGGACTCTCTCTTACCTTTCTCCCCAGTCTATCCCCAGGACCAGTGTGTATCTGAGTCAATGGGACACTCTCTGATCTTTCTCCCCAGTCGCCCAGGACCAGTGTGTATCTGAGTCAATGGGTCTCTCTCTGATCTTTCTCCCCAGTCTATCCCCAGGACCAGTGTGTACCTGAGTCAATGGGACTCTCTCTGATCTTTCTCCCCAGTCCCCCAGGACCAGTGTGTACCTGAGTCAATGGGACTCTCTCTGACCTTTCTCCCCAGTCCCCCAGGACCAGTGTGTATCTGAGTCAATGGGACTCACTCTGACCTTTCTCCCCAGACCCACAGGACCAGTGTGTATCTGAGTCAATGGGATTCTCTGACATTTGTCCCCAGTCTATCCCCTGGACCAATGTTTATCTGAGTCAATGGGACACTCTCTGACCTTTCTCCCCAGTCTATCCGCAGGACAACTGTGTATCTGAGTCAATGGGACTCTCTCTTACAATTCTCCCCAGTCTATCTCCAGGACCAGTGTGTATCTGAGTAAATGGGACTCTCTCTGACCTTTCTCCCCAGTCTATCTCCAGGACCAGTGTGTATCTGAGTCAATGGGACTCTCTCTGACCTTTCTCCCCAGTCTATCCCCAGGACCAGTGTTTATCTGAGTCAATGGGACTCTCTCTGACCTTTCTCCCCAGTATATCCCCCAGGACCAGTGTGTATCTGAGTCAATGGGACTCTCTGACCTTTCTCCCTAGTCTATCCCCAGGACCAGTTTTTTATCTGAGTCAATGGGACTCTCTCTGACATTTCTCCTCAGTCTATCCCCAGGACCAGTGTGTATCTGAGTCAATGGGACTCTCTCTGACCTTTCTCCCCAGCCTATCCCCAGGACCAGTGTTTATCTGAGTAAATGGGACTCTCTCTGACATTTCTCCCCAGTATATCCCCCAGGACCAGTGTGTATCTGAGTCAATGGGACTCTCTGACCTTTCTCCCTAGTCTATCCCCAGTACCAGTTTTGATCTGAGTCAATGGGACTCTCTCTGACCTTTCTCCCCAATCTTTACCCCAGGACCAGTCTGTATCTGAGTCAATGCGACTCTCTGACCTTTCTCCCCAGTCTATCCCCAGGACCAGTTTTTATCTGAGTCAATGGGACTCTCTCTGACCTTTCTCCCCAGTCTATCCCCAGGACCAGTGTGTATCTGAGTCAATGGGTCTCTCTCTGACCTTTCTCCCCAGTCCCCCAGCAACAGAATGTATCTGAGTCAATGGGACTCTCTCTGACCTTTTTCCCCAGTCTGTCCCCAGGACCATTGTTTATCTGAGTCAATGGGACTCTCTCTGACCTTTCTGCCCAGTATATCTCCCAGGACCAGTGTGTATCTGAGTCAATGAGACTCTCTGACCATTCTCCCCAGTCCCCCAGGACCAGTGTGTATCTGAGTCAATGGTACTCTCTCTGACCTATCTCCCCAGACCCCAAGGACCAGTGTGTATCTGAGTCAATGGGACTCTCTGACCTTTCTCCCCAGTCCCCCAGGACCAGTGTGTATCTGAGTCAATGGGACTCTCTCTGACCTTTCTCCCCAGTCTGTCCCCAGGACCATTGTTTATCTGAGTCAATGGGACTCTCTCTGACCTTTCTGCCCAGTATATCTCCCAGGACCAGTGTGTATCTGAGTCAATGAGACTCTCTGACCTTTCTCCCCATTCTATCCCCAGGACCAGTTTTTTACTGAGTCAATGGGACTCGCTGTGACCTTTCTCCCCAATCTATCCCCCAGGACCAATGTGTATCTGAGTCAATGGGACTCTCTCTGACCTTTCTCCCCAGTCTATCCCCAGGACAAGTGTGTATCTGAGTCAATGGGACTCACTCTGAGCTTTCTCCCCAGTACCCCAGGACCAGAGTGTATCTGAGTCAATGCGACTCTCTCTGACCTTTCTCCCCAGACCCCCAGGACCAGGGTATATCTGAGTCAATGGGACTCTCTCTGATCTTTCTCCCCAGTCCCCCAGGACCAGTGTGTATCTGAGACAATGGGACTCTCTGACCTTTCTCCCCAGTCTATCCCAGGACCAGTGTGTATCTGAGTCAATGGGACTCTCTCTGACGATTCTTCCCAGTCTAGCCCCAGGACCAGTGTGTATCTGAGTCAATGGGACTCTCTCTGACCTTTCTCCCCAGTCTATCCCCAGGACCAGTGTGTATCTGAGTCAATGGGACTCCCTCTGACCTTTCTCCCAAGTCTATCCGCAGGATCAGTGTGTATCTGAGTCAATGGGACTCTCTCTGACCTTTCTCCCCAGTCTATCCCCAGGACCAGTGTGTATCTGAGTCAATGGGACTCTCTCTGATCTTTTTCCCCAGTCGCCCAGGACCAATGTGTATCTGAGTCAATGGGTCTCTCTCTGATCTTTCTCCCCAGACCCCCAGGACCAGTGTGTATCTGAGTCAATGGGACTCTCTCTGATCTTTCTCCCCAGTCTATCCCCTGGACCAATGTTTATCTGAGTCAATGGGACACTCTCTGACCTTTCTCCCCAGTCTATCCGCAGGACAAGTGTGTATCTGAGTCAATGGGACTCTCTCTTACAATTCTCCCCAGTCTATCCCCAGGACCAGTGTGTATCTGAGTCAATGGGACTCTCTGACCTTTCTCCCTAGTCTGTCCCCAGGACCAGTTTTTTATCTGAGTCAATGGGACTCTCTCTGATCTTTCTCCCCAATCATTCCCCCAGGACCAGTCTGTATCTAAGTCAATGGGACTCCCTGACCTTTCTCCCCAGTCTATCCCCAGGACCAGTTTTTATCTGAGTCAATGGGACTCTCTCTGACCTTTCTCCCCAGTCTATCCCCAGGACCAGTGTGTATCTGAGTCAATGGGTCTCTCTCTGACCTTTCTCCCCAGTCCCCCAGCAACAGAGTGTATCTGAGTCAATGGGACCCTCTCTGACCTTTCTCCCCAGTCCCCCAGGACCAGTGTGTATCTGAGTCAATTGTACTCTCTCTGACCTTTCTCCCCAGACCCCCAGGACCAGTGTGTATCTGAGTCAATGGGACTCTCTGACCTTTCTCCCCAGTCTATCCCCAGGACCAGTATGTATCTGAGTCAATGGGACTCTCTCTTACCTTTCTCCCCAGTCTATCCCCAGGACCAGTGTGTATCTGAGTCAATGGGACTCTCTCTGAATTTTCTCCCCAATCTATCCCCAGAACCAGTGTGTTTCTGAGTCAATGGGACTCTCTCTGACCTTTCTCCCCAGTCCCCCAGGACCAGTGTGTATCTGAGTCAATGGGACTCTCTCTGACCTTTCTCCCCAGTCTATCCCCAGGACCAGTGTGTATCTGAGTCAATGGGACTCTCTCTGACCTTTCTCCCCAGTACCCCAGGACCAAAGTGCATCTGAGTCAATGGGACTCTCTCTGACCTTTCTCCCCAGACCCCCAGGACCAGGGTATATCTGAATCAATGGGACTCTCTCTGATCTTTCTCCCCAGTCGCCCAGGACCAGTGTGTATCTGAGACAATGGGACTCTCTGACCTTTCTCCCCAGTCTATCCCAGGACCAGTGTGTATCTGAGTCAATGGGACTCTCTCTGACGATTCTTCCCAGTCTAGCCCCAGGACCAGTGTGTATCTGAGTCAATGGGACTCTCTCTGACCTTTCTCCCCAGTCTATCCCCAGGACCAGTGTGTATCTGAGTCAATGGGACTCCCTCTGACCTTTCTCCCAAGTCTATCCGCAGGATCAGTGTGTATCTGAGTCAATGGGACTCTCTCTGACCTTTCTCCCCAGTCTATCCCCAGGACCAGTGTGTATCTGAGTCAATGGGACTCTCTCTGATCTTTTTCCCCAGTCGCCCAGGACCAATGTGTATCTGAGTCAATGGGTCTCTCTCTGATCTTTCTCCCCAGACCCCCAGGACCAGTGTGTATCTGAGTCAATGGGACTCTCTCTGATCTTTCTCCCCAGTCTATCCCCTGGACCAATGTTTATCTGAGTCAATGGGACACTCTCTGACCTTTCTCCCCAGTCTATCCGCAGGACAAGTGTGTATCTGAGTCAATGGGACTCTCTCTTACAATTCTCCCCAGTCTATCCCCAGGACCAGTGTGTATCTGAGTCAATGGGACTCTCTGACCTTTCTCCCTAGTCTGTCCCCAGGACCAGTTTTTTATCTGAGTCAATGGGACTCTCTCTGACCTTTCTCCCCAATCATTCCCCCAGGACCAGTCTGTATCTAAGTCAATGGGACTCTCTGACCTTTCTCCCCAGTCTATCCCCAGGACCAGTTTTTATCTGAGTCAATGGGACTCTCTCTGACCTTTCTCCCCAGTCTATCCCCAGGACCAGTGTGTATCTGAGTCAATGGGTCTCTCTCTGACCTTTCTCCCCAGTCCCCCAGCAACAGAGTGTATCTGAGTCAATGGGACCCTCTCTGACCTTTCTCCCCAGTCCCCCAGGACCAGTGTGTATCTGAGTCAATGGTACTCTCTCTGACCTTTCTCCCCAGACCCCCAGGACCAGTGTGTATCTGAGTCAATGGGACTCTCTGACCTTTCTCCCCAGTCTATCCCCAGGACCAGTATGTATCTGAGTCAATGGGACTCTCTCTTACCTTTCTCCCCAGTCTATCCCCAGGACCAGTGTGTATCTGAGTCAATGGGACTCTCTCTGAATTTTCTCCCCAATCTATCCCCAGAACCAGTGTGTTTCTGAGTCAATGGGACTCTCTCTGACCTTTCTCCCCAGTCCCCCAGGACCAGTGTGTATCTGAGTCAATGGGACTCTCTCTGACCTTTCTCCCCCGTCTATCCCCAGGACCAGTGTGTATCTGAGTCAATGGGACTCTCTCTGACCTTTCTCCCCAGTACCCCAGGACCAGAGTGCATCTGAGTCAATGGGACTCTCTCTGACCTTTCTCCCCAGACCCCCAGGACCAGGGTATATCTGAATCAATGGGACTCTCTCTGATCTTTCTCCCCAGTCGCCCAGGACCAGTGTGTATCTGAGACAATGGGACTCTCTGACCTTTCTCCCCAGTCTATCCCAGGACCAGTGTGTATCTGAGTCAATGGGACTCTCTCTGACCTTTCTCCACAGCCTATCCCCAGGACCAGTGTGTATCTGAGTCAATGGGACTCTCTCTGACGTTTGTTCCCAGTCTAGCCCCAGGACCAGTGTGTATCCGAGTCAATGGGACTCTCTCTGACCTTTCTCCCCAGTCTATCCCCAGGACCAGTGTGTATCTGAGTCAATGGGACTCCCTCTGAACTTTCTCCCAAGTCTATCCTCAGGATCAGTGTGTATCTGAGTCAATGGGACTCTCTCTGACCTTTCTCCCCAGTCTATCCCCAGGACCAGTGTGTATCTGTGTCAATGGGACACTCTCTGATCTTTCTCCCCAGTCGCCCAGGACCAGTGTGTATCTGAGTCAATGGGTCTCTCTCTGATCTTTCTCCCCAGTCTATCCCCAGGACCAGTGTGTACCTGAGTCAATGGGACTCTCTCTGATCTTTCTCCCCAGTCCCCCAGGACCAGTGTGTACCTGAGTCAATGGGACTCTCTCTGACCTTTCTCCCCAGTCCCCCAGGACCAGTGTGTATCTGAGTCAATGGGACTCACTCTGACCTTTCTCCCCAGACCCACAGGACCAGTGTGTATCTGAGTCAATGGGATTCTCTGACATTTGTCCCCAGTCTATCCCCTGGACCAATGTTTATCTGAGTCAATGGGACACTCTCTGACCTTTCTCCCCAGTCTATCCGCAGATCAACTGTGTATCTGAGTCAATGGGACTCTCTCTTACAATTCTCCCCAGTCTATCTCCAGGACCAGTGTGTATCTGAGTAAATGGGACTCTCTCTGACCTTTCTCCCCAGTCTATCCCCAGGACCAGTGTGTATCTGAGTCAATGGGACTCTCTCTGACCTTTCTCCCCAGTCTATCCCCAGGACCAGTGTTTATCTGAGTCAATGGGACTCTCTCTGACCTTTCTCCCCAGTATATCCCCCAGGACCAGTGTGTATCTGAGTCAATGGGACTCTCTGACCTTTCTCCCTAGTCTCTCCCCAGGACCAGTTTTTTATCTGAGTCAATGGGACTCTCTCTGACCTTTCTACCCAATCTTTCCCCCAGGACCAGTCTGTATCTGAGTCAATGGGACTCTCTGACCTTTCTCCCCAGTCTATCCCCAGGACCAGTTTTTATCTGAGTCAATGGGACTCTCTCTGACCTTTCTCCCCAGTCTATCCCCAGGACCAGTGTGTATCTGAGTCAATGGGTCTCTCTCTGACCTTTCTCCCCAGTCCCCCAGCAACAGAGTGTATCTGCGTCAATGGGACTCTCTCTGACCTTTCTCCCCAGTCCCCCAGGACCAGTGTGTATCTGAGTCAATGGTACTCTCTCTGACCTTTCTCCCCAGACCCCCAGGACCAGTGTGTATCTGAGTCAATGGGACTCTCTGACCTTTCTCCCCAGTCTATCCCCAGGACCAGTATGTATCTGAGTCAATGGGACTCTCTCTTACCTTTCTCCCCAGTCTATCCCCAGGACCAGTGTGTATCTGAGTCAATGGGACTCTCTCTGACCTTTCTCCCCAGTCTATCCCCAGGACCAGTGTGTTTCTGAGTCAATGGCACTCTCTCAGACCTTTCTCCCCAGTCCCCCAGGACCAGTGTGTATCTGAGTCAATGGGACTCTCTCTGTCCTTTCTCCCCAGTCTGTCCCCAGGACCATTGTTTATCTGAGTAAATGGGACTCTCTCTGACCTTTCTGCCCAGTATATCTCCCAGGACCAGTGTGTATCTGAGTCAATGAGACTATCTGACCTTTCTCCCCATTCTATCCCCAGGACCAGTTTTTTTCTGAGTCAATGGGACCCCCTGTGACCTTTCTCCCCAATCTATCCCCCAGGACCAATGTGTATCTGAGTCAATGGGACTCTCTCTGACCTTTCTCCCCAGTCTATCCCCAGGATCAGTGTGTATCTGAGTCAATGGGACTCTCTCTGACCTTTCTCCCCAGTACCCCAGGACCAGAGTGTATCTGAGTCAATGCGACTCTCTCTGACCTTTCTCCCCAGACCCCCAGGACCAGCGTATATCTGAGTCAATGGGACTCTCTCTGATCTTTCTCCCCAGTCCCCCAGGACCAGTGTGTATCTGAGACAATGGGACTCTCTCTGACTTTCTCCCCAGTCTATCCCCAGGACCAGTGTGTATCTGAGTCAATGGGACTCCCTCTGACCTTTCTCCCAAGTCTATCCTCAGGATCAGTGTGTATCTGAGTCAATGGGACTCTCTCTGACCTTTCCCCCCAATCTATCCCCAGGACCAGTGTGTATCTGAGTCAATGGGACTCTCTCTGACCTTTCTCCCCAGTCCCCCAGGACCAGTGTGTATCTGATTCAATGGTACTCTCTCTGACCTTTCTCCCCAGACCCCCAGGACCAGTGTGTATCTTAGTCAATGGGACTCTCTGACCTTTCTCCCCAATCTATCCCCAGGACCAGTGTGTATCTGAGTCAATGGGACTCTCTCTGACCTTTCTCCCCAGTCCCCCAGGACCAGTGTGTATCTGAGTCAATGGGACTCTCTCTGACCTTTCTCCCCAGTCTGTCCCCAGGACCATTGTTTATCTGAGTCAATGGGACTATCTCTGACATTTCTGCCCAGTTTATCTCCCAGGACCAGTGTGTATCTGAGTCAATGAGACTCTCAGACATTTCCCCTCATTCTATCTCCAGGACCAGTTTTTATCTGAGTCAATGGGACTCTCTCTGACCTTTCTCCCCAGCCTATCCCCAGGACCAATGTGTATCTGAGTCAATGGGACTCTCTCTGACCTTTCTCCCCAGTCTATCCCCAGGACCAGTGTGTATCTGAGTCAATGGGACTCTCTCTGACCTTTCTCCCCAGTACCCCAGGACCAGAGTGTATCTGAGACAATGGGACTCTCTCTGACCTTTCTCCCCAGACCCCCAGGACCAGAGTGTATCTGAGTCAATGGGACTCTCTCTGATCTTTCTCCCCAGTCCCCCAGGACCAGTGTTTATCTGAGTCAATGGGACTCTCTGATCTTTCTCCCCAGTCTATCCCAGGACCAGTGTGTATCTGAGTCAATGGGACTCTCTCTGACCTTTCTCCCCAGTCTATCCCCAGGGACAGTGTGTATCTGAGTCAATGGGACTCACTCTGACCTTTCTCCCCAGTCTATCCCCAGGACCAGTGTGTATCTGAGTCAATGGGACTCTCTCTGACCTTTCTCCCCAGTCTATCCCCAGGACCAGTGTGTAACTGAGTCAATTGGACTCTCTCTGACCTTTCTCCCCAGTCTATCCCCAAGACCAGTGTGTATCTGAGTCAATGGGACTCTCTCTGACCTTTCTCCCCAGTCTATACCCAGGACCAGTGTGTATCTGATCAATGGGACTCTCTCTGACCTTTCTCCCCAGACCCCCAGGACCAGTGTGTATCTGATTCAATGGGACTCCCTCTGACCTTTCTCCCAAGTCTATCCTCAGGATCAGTGTGTATCTGAGTCAATGGGACTCTCTCTGACCTTTCTCCCCAGTCTATCCCCAGGACCAGTGTGTATCTGAGTCAATGGGACTCTCTGACCTTTCCCCCCAATCTATCCCCAGGACCAGTGTGTACCTGAGTCAATGGGACTCTCTCTGACCTTTCTCACCAGTCCCGCAGGACCAGTGTATATCTGAGTCAATGGGACTCTCTCTGATCTTTCTCCCCAGTCCCCCAGGACCAGTGTGTACCTGAGTCAATGGGACTCTCTCTGACCTTTCTCCCCAGTCCCCCAGGACCAGTGTGTATCTGATTCAATGGTACTCTCTCTGACTTTTCTCCCCAGACCCCCAGGACCAGTGTGTATCTTAGTCAATGGGACTCTCTGACCTTTCTCCCCAGTCTATCCCCAGGACCAGTGTGTATCTGAGTCAATGGGACTCTCTCTGACCTTTCTCCCCAGTCCCCCAGGACCAGTGTGTATCTGAGTCAATGGGACTCTCTTCTGACCTTTCTCCCCAGTCTGTCCCCAGGACCATTGTTTATCTGAGTCAATGGGACTCTCTCTGATATTTCTGCCCAGTATATCTCCCAGGACCAGTGTGTATCTGACTCAATGAGACTCTCTGACCTTTCCCCCCAGACCCCCAGGACCAGTGTGTATCTGAGTCAATGTGACTCTCTGACCTTTCTCCCCAGTCTATCCCCAGTACCAGTATGTATCTGAGTCAATGTGACTCTCTCTTACCTTTCTCCCCAGTCTATCCCCAGGACCAGTGTGTATCTGAGTCAATGGGACTCTCTCTGACCTTTCTCCCCAGTCCATCCCCAGGACCAGTGTGTATCTGAGTCAATGGGACTCTCTCTGACCTTTCTCCCCAGTCTATCCCCAGGACCAGTGTGTAACTGAGTCAATTGGACTCTCTCTGACCTTTCTCCCCAGTCTATCCCCAGGACCAGTGTGTATCTGAGTCAATGGGACTCTCTCTGACCTTTCTCCCCAGTCTATACCCAGGACCAGTGTGTATCTGATCAATGGGACTCTCTCTGACCTTTCTCCCCAGACCCCCAGGACCAGTGTGTATCTGATTCAATGGGACTCCCTCTGACCTTTCTCCCAAGTCTATCCTCAGGATCAGTGTGTATCTGAGTCAATGGGACTCTCTCTGACCTTTCTCCCCAGACTATCCCCAGGACCAGTGTGTATCTGAGTCAATGGGACTCTCTGACCTTTCCCCCCAATCTATCCCCAGGACCAGTGTGTACCTGAGTCAATGGGACTCTCTCTGACCTTTCTCACCAGTCCCGCAGGACCAGAGTATATCTGAGTCAATGGGACTCTCTCTGATCTTTCTCCCCAGTCCCCCAGGACCAGTGTGTACCTGAGTCAATGGGACTCTCTCTGACCTTTCTCCCCAATCCCTCAGGACCAGTGTGTATCTGATTCAATGGTACTCTTTCTGACCTTTCTACCCAGACCCCCAGGACCAGTGTGTATCTTAGTCAATGGGACTCTCTGACCTTTCTCCCCAGTCTATCCCCAGGACCAGTGTGTATCTGAGTCAATGGGACTCTCTATGACCTTTCTCCCCAGTCCCCCAGGACCAGTGTGTATCTGAGTCAATGGGACTCTCTCTGACCTTTCTCCCCAGTCTGTCCCCAGGACCATTGTTTATCTGAGTCAATGGTACTCTCTCTGACATTTCTGCCCAGTATATCTCCCAGGACCAGTGTGTATCTGAGTCAATGAGACTCTCTGACCTTTCCCCCCAGAACGCCAGGACCAGTGTGTATCTGAGTCAATGGGACTCTCTGACCTTTCTCCCCAGTCTATCCCCAGGACCAGTATGTATCTGAGTCAATGTGACTCTCTCTTACCTTTCTCCCCAGTCTATCCCCAGGACCAGTGTGTATCTGAGTCAATGGGACTCTCTCTGACCTTTCTCCCCAGTCTATCCCCAGGACCAGTGTGTTTCTGATTCAATGGGACTCTCTCAGACCTTTCTCCCCAGTCCCCCAGGACCAGTGTGTATCTGAGTCAATGGGACTCTCTCTGTCCTTTCTCCCCAGTCTGTCCCCAGGACCATTGTTTATCTGAGTCAATGGGACTCTCTCTGACCTTTCTGCCCAGTATATCTCCCAGGACCAGAGTGTATCTGAGTCAATGGGACTCTCTCTGACCTTTCTCCCCAGACCCCCAGGACCAGAGTGTATCTGAGTCAATGGGACTCTCTCTGATCTTTCTCCCCAGTCCCCCAGGACCAGTGTATATCTGAGTCAATGGGACTCTCTCTGACCTTTCTCCCCAGTCTATCCCCAGGACCAGTGTGTATCTGAGTCAATGGGACTCTCTCTGACCTTTCTCCCCAGTCTATCCCCAGGACCAGTGTGTAACTGAGTCAATGGGACTCTCTCTGACATTTCTCCCCAGTCTATCCCCAGGACCAGTGTGTATCTGAGTCAATGGGACTCTCTCTGTCCTTTCTCCCCAGTCTATCCCCAGGACCAGTGTGTATCTGAGTCAATGGGACTCTCTCTGACCTTTCTCCCAGACCCCCAGGACCAGAGTGTATCTGATTCAATGGGACTCTCTGACCTTTCTCCCCAGTCTATCACCAGGACCAGTGTGTATCTGAGTCAATGGGACGCTCTCTGACCTTTCTCCCCTGTCTATCACCAGGACCAGTGTGTATCTGAGTCAATGGGACTCTCTCTGAACTTTCTCCCCAGTCTATCCCCAGGGCCAGTGTGTATCTGAGTCAATGGGACTCCCTCTGACCTTTCTCCCAAGTCTATCCTCAGGATCAGTGTGTATCTGAGTCAATGGGACTCTCTCTGACCTTTCTCCCCAGTCTATCCCCAGGACCAGTGTGTATCTGAGTCAATGGGACTCTCTGACCTTTCCCCCCAATCTATCCCCAGGACCAGTGTGTACCTGAGTCAATGGGACTCTCTCTGACCTTTCTCACCAGTCCCGCAGGACCAGTGTATATCTGAGTCAATGGGACTCTCTCTGATCTTTCTTCCCAGTCCCCCAGGACCAGTGTGTACCTGAGTCAATGGGACTCTCTCTGACCTTTTTCCCCAGTCCCCCAGGACCAGTGTGTATCTGATTCAATGGTACTCTCTCTGACCTTTCTCCCCAGATCCCCAGGACCAGTGTGTATCTTAGTCAATGGGACTCTCTGACCTTTCTCCCCAGTCTATCCCCAGGACCAGTGTGTATCTGAGTCAATGGGACTCTCTCTGACCTTTCTCCCCAGTCCCCCAGGACCAGTGTGTATCTGAGTCAATGGGACTCTCTCTGACCTTTCTCCCCAGTCTGTCCCCAGGACCATTGTTTATCTGAGTCAATGGGACTCTCTCTGACATTTCTGCCCAGTATATCTCCCAGGACCAGTGTGTATCTGAGTCAATGAGACTCTCTAACCTTTCCCCCCAGACCGCCAGGACCAGTGTGTATCTGAGTCAATGGGACTCTCTGACCTTTCTCCCCAGTCTATCCCCAGGACCAGTATGTATCTGAGTCAATGTGACTCTCTCTTACCTTTCTCCCCAGTCTATCCCCAGGACCAGTGTGTATCTGATTCAATGGGACTCTCTCTGACCTTTCTCCCCAGTATATCTCCCAGGACCAGAGTGTATCTGAGTCAATGGGACTCTCTCTGACCTTTCTCCCCAGACCCCCAGGACCAGAGTGTATCTGAGTCAATGGGACTCTCTCTGATCTTTCTCCCCAGTCCCCCAGGACCAGTGTATATCTGAGTCAATGGGACTCTCTCTGACCTTTCTCCCCAGTCTATCCCCAGGACCAGTGTGTATCTGAGTCAATGGGACTCTCTCTGACCTTTCTCCCCAGTCTATCCCCAGGACCAGTGTGTAACTGAGTCAATGGGACTCTCTCTGACATTTCTCCCCAGTCTATCCCCAGGACCAGTGTGTATCTGAGTCAATGGGACTCTCTCTGTCCTTTCTCCCCAGTCTATCCCCAGGACCAGTGTGTATCTGAGTCAATGGGACTCTCTCTGACCTTTCTCCCCAGACCCCCAGGACCAGTGTGTATCTGATTCAATGGGACTCTCTGACCTTTCTCCCTAGTCTGTCCCCAGGACCAGTTTTTTATCTGAGTCAATGGGACTCTCTCTGATCTTTCTCCCCAATCATTCCCCCAGGACCAGTCTGTATCTAAGTCAATGGGACTCCCTGACCTTTCTCCCCAGTCTATCCCCAGGACCAGTTTTTATCTGAGTCAATGGGACTCTCTCTGACCTTTCTCCCCAGTCTATCCCCAGGACCAGTGTGTATCTGAGTCAATGGGTCTCTCTCTGACCTTTCTCCCCAGTCCCCCAGCAACAGAGTGTATCTGAGTCAATGGGACCCTCTCTGACCTTTCTCCCCAGTCCCCCAGGACCAGTGTGTATCTGAGTCAATTGTACTCTCTCTGACCTTTCTCCCCAGACCCCCAGGACCAGTGTGTATCTGAGTCAATGGGACTCTCTGACCTTTCTCCCCAGTCTATCCCCAGGACCAGTATGTATCTGAGTCAATGGGACTCTCTCTTACCTTTCTCCCCAGTCTATCCCCAGGACCAGTGTGTATCTGAGTCAATGGGACTCTCTCTGAATTTTCTCCCCAATCTATCCCCAGAACCAGTGTGTTTCTGAGTCAATGGGACTCTCTCTGACCTTTCTCCCCAGTCCCCCAGGACCAGTGTGTATCTGAGTCAATGGGACTCTCTCTGACCTTTCTCCCCAGTCTATCCCCAGGACCAGTGTGTATCTGAGTCAATGGGACTCTCTCTGACCTTTCTCCCCAGTACCCCAGGACCAAAGTGCATCTGAGTCAATGGGACTCTCTCTGACCTTTCTCCCCAGACCCCCAGGACCAGGGTATATCTGAATCAATGGGACTCTCTCTGATCTTTCTCCCCAGTCGCCCAGGACCAGTGTGTATCTGAGACAATGGGACTCTCTGACCTTTCTCCCCAGTCTATCCCAGGACCAGTGTGTATCTGAGTCAATGGGACTCTCTCTGACGATTCTTCCCAGTCTAGCCCCAGGACCAGTGTGTATCTGAGTCAATGGGACTCTCTCTGACCTTTCTCCCCAGTCTATCCCCAGGACCAGTGTGTATCTGAGTCAATGGGACTCCCTCTGACCTTTCTCCCAAGTCTATCCGCAGGATCAGTGTGTATCTGAGTCAATGGGACTCTCTCTGACCTTTCTCCCCAGTCTATCCCCAGGACCAGTGTGTATCTGAGTCAATGGGACTCTCTCTGATCTTTTTCCCCAGTCGCCCAGGACCAATGTGTATCTGAGTCAATGGGTCTCTCTCTGATCTTTCTCCCCAGACCCCCAGGACCAGTGTGTATCTGAGTCAATGGGACTCTCTCTGATCTTTCTCCCCAGTCTATCCCCTGGACCAATGTTTATCTGAGTCAATGGGACACTCTCTGACCTTTCTCCCCAGTCTATCCGCAGGACAAGTGTGTATCTGAGTCAATGGGACTCTCTCTTACAATTCTCCCCAGTCTATCCCCAGGACCAGTGTGTATCTGAGTCAATGGGACTCTCTGACCTTTCTCCCTAGTCTGTCCCCAGGACCAGTTTTTTATCTGAGTCAATGGGACTCTCTCTGACCTTTCTCCCCAATCATTCCCCCAGGACCAGTCTGTATCTAAGTCAATGGGACTCTCTGACCTTTCTCCCCAGTCTATCCCCAGGACCAGTTTTTATCTGAGTCAATGGGACTCTCTCTGACCTTTCTCCCCAGTCTATCCCCAGGACCAGTGTGTATCTGAGTCAATGGGTCTCTCTCTGACCTTTCTCCCCAGTCCCCCAGCAACAGAGTGTATCTGAGTCAATGGGACCCTCTCTGACCTTTCTCCCCAGTCCCCCAGGACCAGTGTGTATCTGAGTCAATGGTACTCTCTCTGACCTTTCTCCCCAGACCCCCAGGACCAGTGTGTATCTGAGTCAATGGGACTCTCTGACCTTTCTCCCCAGTCTATCCCCAGGACCAGTATGTATCTGAGTCAATGGGACTCTCTCTTACCTTTCTCCCCAGTCTATCCCCAGGACCAGTGTGTATCTGAGTCAATGGGACTCCCTCTGACCTTTCTCCCAAGTCTATCCGCAGGATCAGTGTGTATCTGAGTCAATGGGACTCTCTCTGACCTTTCTCCCCAGTCTATCCCCAGGACCAGTGTGTATCTGAGTCAATGGGACTCTCTCTGATCTTTTTCCCCAGTCGCCCAGGACCAATGTGTATCTGAGTCAATGGGTCTCTCTCTGATCTTTCTCCCCAGACCCCCAGGACCAGTGTGTATCTGAGTCAATGGGACTCTCTCTGATCTTTCTCCCCAGTCTATCCCCTGGACCAATGTTTATCTGAGTCAATGGGACACTCTCTGACCTTTCTCCCCAGTCTATCCGCAGGACAAGTGTGTATCTGAGTCAATGGGACTCTCTCTTACAATTCTCCCCAGTCTATCCCCAGGACCAGTGTGTATCTGAGTCAATGGGACTCTCTGACCTTTCTCCCTAGTCTGTCCCCAGGACCAGTTTTTTATCTGAGTCAATGGGACTCTCTCTGACCTTTCTCCCCAATCATTCCCCCAGGACCAGTCTGTATCTAAGTCAATGGGACTCTCTGACCTTTCTCCCCAGTCTATCCCCAGGACCAGTTTTTATCTGAGTCAATGGGACTCTCTCTGACCTTTCTCCCCAGTCTATCCCCAGGACCAGTGTGTATCTGAGTCAATAGGTCTCTCTCTGACCTTTCTCCCCAGTCCCCCAGCAACAGAGTGTATCTGAGTCAATGGGACCCTCTCTGACCTTTCTCCCCAGTCCCCCAGGACCAGTGTGTATCTGAGTCAATGGTACTCTCTCTGACCTTTCTCCCCAGACCCCCAGGACCAGTGTGTATCTGAGTCAATGGGACTCTCTGACCTTTCTCCCCAGTCTATCCCCAGGACCAGTATGTATCTGAGTCAATGGGACTCTCTCTTACCTTTCTCCCCAGTCTATCCCCAGGACCAGTGTGTATCTGAGTCAATGGGACTCTCTCTGAATTTTCTCCCCAATCTATCCCCAGAACCAGTGTGTTTCTGAGTCAATGGGACTCTCTCTGACCTTTCTCCCCAGTCCCCCAGGACCAGTGTGTATCTGAGTCAATGGGACTCTCTCTGACCTTTCTCCCCCGTCTATCCCCAGGACCAGTGTGTATCTGAGTCAATGGGACTCTCTCTGACCTTTCTCCCCAGTACCCCAGGACCAGAGTGCATCTGAGTCAATGGGACTCTCTCTGACCTTTCTCCCCAGACCCCCAGGACCAGGGTATATCTGAATCAATGGGACTCTCTCTGATCTTTCTCCCCAGTCGCCCAGGACCAGTGTGTATCTGAGACAATGGGACTCTCTGACCTTTCTCCCCAGTCTATCCCAGGACCAGTGTGTATCTGAGTCAATGGGACTCTCTCTGACCTTTCTCCACAGCCTATCCCCAGGACCAGTGTGTATCTGAGTCAATGGGACTCTCTCTGACGTTTGTTCCCAGTCTAGCCCCAGGACCAGTGTGTATCCGAGTCAATGGGACTCTCTCTGACCTTTCTCCCCAGTCTATCCCCAGGACCAGTGTGTATCTGAGTCAATGGGACTCCCTCTGAACTTTCTCCCAAGTCTATCCTCAGGATCAGTGTGTATCTGAGTCAATGGGACTCTCTCTGACCTTTCTCCCCAGTCTATCCCCAGGACCAGTGTGTATCTGTGTCAATGGGACACTCTCTGATCTTTCTCCCCAGTCGCCCAGGACCAGTGTGTATCTGAGTCAATGGGTCTCTCTCTGATCTTTCTCCCCAGTCTATCCCCAGGACCAGTGTGTACCTGAGTCAATGGGACTCTCTCTGATCTTTCTCCCCAGTCCCCCAGGACCAGTGTGTACCTGAGTCAATGGGACTCTCTCTGACCTTTCTCCCCAGTCCCCCAGGACCAGTGTGTATCTGAGTCAATGGGACTCACTCTGACCTTTCTCCCCAGACCCACAGGACCAGTGTGTATCTGAGTCAATGGGATTCTCTGACATTTGTCCCCAGTCTATCCCCTGGACCAATGTTTATCTGAGTCAATGGGACACTCTCTGACCTTTCTCCCCAGTCTATCCGCAGATCAACTGTGTATCTGAGTCAATGGGACTCTCTCTTACAATTCTCCCCAGTCTATCTCCAGGACCAGTGTGTATCTGAGTAAATGGGACTCTCTCTGACCTTTCTCCCCAGTCTATCCCCAGGACCAGTGTGTATCTGAGTCAATGGGACTCTCTCTGACCTTTCTCCCCAGTCTATCCCCAGGACCAGTGTTTATCTGAGTCAATGGGACTCTCTCTGACCTTTCTCCCCAGTATATCCCCCAGGACCAGTGTGTATCTGAGTCAATGGGACTCTCTGACCTTTCTCCCTAGTCTCTCCCCAGGACCAGTTTTTTATCTGAGTCAATGGGACTCTCTCTGACCTTTCTACCCAATCTTTCCCCCAGGACCAGTCTGTATCTGAGTCAATGGGACTCTCTGACCTTTCTCCCCAGTCTATCCCCAGGACCAGTTTTTATCTGAGTCAATGGGACTCTCTCTGACCTTTCTCCCCAGTCTATCCCCAGGACCAGTGTGTATCTGAGTCAATGGGTCTCTCTCTGACCTTTCTCCCCAGTCCCCCAGCAACAGAGTGTATCTGCGTCAATGGGACTCTCTCTGACCTTTCTCCCCAGTCCCCCAGGACCAGTGTGTATCTGAGTCAATGGTACTCTCTCTGACCTTTCTCCCCAGACCCCCAGGACCAGTGTGTATCTGAGTCAATGGGACTCTCTGACCTTTCTCCCCAGTCTATCCCCAGGACCAGTATGTATCTGAGTCAATGGGACTCTCTCTTACCTTTCTCCCCAGTCTATCCCCAGGACCAGTGTGTATCTGAGTCAATGGGACTCTCTCTGACCTTTCTCCCCAGTCTATCCCCAGGACCAGTGTGTTTCTGAGTCAATGGCACTCTCTCAGACCTTTCTCCCCAGTCCCCCAGGACCAGTGTGTATCTGAGTCAATGGGACTCTCTCTGTCCTTTCTCCCCAGTCTGTCCCCAGGACCATTGTTTATCTGAGTAAATGGGACTCTCTCTGACCTTTCTGCCCAGTATATCTCCCAGGACCAGTGTGTATCTGAGTCAATGAGACTATCTGACCTTTCTCCCCATTCTATCCCCAGGACCAGTTTTTTTCTGAGTCAATGGGACCCCCTGTGACCTTTCTCCCCAATCTATCCCCCAGGACCAATGTGTATCTGAGTCAATGGGACTCTCTCTGACCTTTCTCCCCAGTCTATCCCCAGGATCAGTGTGTATCTGAGTCAATGGGACTCTCTCTGACCTTTCTCCCCAGTACCCCAGGACCAGAGTGTATCTGAGTCAATGCGACTCTCTCTGACCTTTCTCCCCAGACCCCCAGGACCAGCGTATATCTGAGTCAATGGGACTCTCTCTGATCTTTCTCCCCAGTCCCCCAGGACCAGTGTGTATCTGAGACAATGGGACTCTCTCTGACTTTCTCCCCAGTCTATCCCCAGGACCAGTGTGTATCTGAGTCAATGGGACTCCCTCTGACCTTTCTCCCAAGTCTATCCTCAGGATCAGTGTGTATCTGAGTCAATGGGACTCTCTCTGACCTTTCCCCCCAATCTATCCCCAGGACCAGTGTGTATCTGAGTCAATGGGACTCTCTCTGACCTTTCTCCCCAGTCCCCCAGGACCAGTGTGTATCTGATTCAATGGTACTCTCTCTGACCTTTCTCCCCAGACCCCCAGGACCAGTGTGTATCTTAGTCAATGGGACTCTCTGACCTTTCTCCCCAATCTATCCCCAGGACCAGTGTGTATCTGAGTCAATGGGACTCTCTCTGACCTTTCTCCCCAGTCCCCCAGGACCAGTGTGTATCTGAGTCAATGGGACTCTCTCTGACCTTTCTCCCCAGTCTGTCCCCAGGACCATTGTTTATCTGAGTCAATGGGACTATCTCTGACATTTCTGCCCAGTTTATCTCCCAGGACCAGTGTGTATCTGAGTCAATGAGACTCTCAGACATTTCCCCTCATTCTATCTCCAGGACCAGTTTTTATCTGAGTCAATGGGACTCTCTCTGACCTTTCTCCCCAGCCTATCCCCAGGACCAATGTGTATCTGAGTCAATGGGACTCTCTCTGACCTTTCTCCCCAGTCTATCCCCAGGACCAGTGTGTATCTGAGTCAATGGGACTCTCTCTGACCTTTCTCCCCAGTACCCCAGGACCAGAGTGTATCTGAGACAATGGGACTCTCTCTGACCTTTCTCCCCAGACCCCCAGGACCAGAGTGTATCTGAGTCAATGGGACTCTCTCTGATCTTTCTCCCCAGTCCCCCAGGACCAGTGTTTATCTGAGTCAATGGGACTCTCTGATCTTTCTCCCCAGTCTATCCCAGGACCAGTGTGTATCTGAGTCAATGGGACTCTCTCTGACCTTTCTCCCCAGTCTATCCCCAGGGACAGTGTGTATCTGAGTCAATGGGACTCACTCTGACCTTTCTCCCCAGTCTATCCCCAGGACCAGTGTGTATCTGAGTCAATGGGACTCTCTCTGACCTTTCTCCCCATCTATCCCCAGGACCAGTGTGTAACTGAGTCAATTGGACTCTCTCTGACCTTTCTCCCCAGTCTATCCCCAAGACCAGTGTGTATCTGAGTCAATGGGACTCTCTCTGACCTTTCTCCCCAGTCTATACCCAGGACCAGTGTGTATCTGATCAATGGGACTCTCTCTGACCTTTCTCCCCAGACCCCCAGGACCAGTGTGTATCTGATTCAATGGGACTCCCTCTGACCTTTCTCCCAAGTCTATCCTCAGGATCAGTGTGTATCTGAGTCAATGGGACTCTCTCTGACCTTTCTCCCCAGTCTATCCCCAGGACCAGTGTGTATCTGAGTCAATGGGACTCTCTGACCTTTCCCCCCAATCTATCCCCAGGACCAGTGTGTACCTGAGTCAATGGGACTCTCTCTGACCTTTCTCACCAGTCCCGCAGGACCAGTGTATATCTGAGTCAATGGGACTCTCTCTGATCTTTCTCCCCAGTCCCCCAGGACCAGTGTGTACCTGAGTCAATGGGACTCTCTCTGACCTTTCTCCCCAGTCCCCCAGGACCAGTGTGTATCTGATTCAATGGTACTCTCTCTGACTTTTCTCCCCAGACCCCCAGGACCAGTGTGTATCTTAGTCAATGGGACTCTCTGACCTTTCTCCCCAGTCTATCCCCAGGACCAGTGTGTATCTGAGTCAATGGGACTCTCTCTGACCTTTCTCCCCAGTCCCCCAGGACCAGTGTGTATCTGAGTCAATGGGACTCTCTTCTGACCTTTCTCCCCAGTCTGTCCCCAGGACCATTGTTTATCTGAGTCAATGGGACTCTCTCTGATATTTCTGCCCAGTATATCTCCCAGGACCAGTGTGTATCTGACTCAATGAGACTCTCTGACCTTTCCCCCCAGACCCCCAGGACCAGTGTGTATCTGAGTCAATGTGACTCTCTGACCTTTCTCCCCAGTCTATCCCCAGTACCAGTATGTATCTGAGTCAATGTGACTCTCTCTTACCTTTCTCCCCAGTCTATCCCCAGGACCAGTGTGTATCTGAGTCAATGGGACTCTCTCTGACCTTTCTCCCCAGTCCATCCCCAGGACCAGTGTGTATCTGAGTCAATGGGACTCTCTCTGACCTTTCTCCCCAGTCTATCCCCAGGACCAGTGTGTAACTGAGTCAATTGGACTCTCTCTGACCTTTCTCCCCAGTCTATCCCCAGGACCAGTGTGTATCTGAGTCAATGGGACTCTCTCTGACCTTTCTCCCCAGTCTATACCCAGGACCAGTGTGTATCTGATCAATGGGACTCTCTCTGACCTTTCTCCCCAGACCCCCAGGACCAGTGTGTATCTGATTCAATGGGACTCCCTCTGACCTTTCTCCCAAGTCTATCCTCAGGATCAGTGTGTATCTGAGTCAATGGGACTCTCTCTGACCTTTCTCCCCAGACTATCCCCAGGACCAGTGTGTATCTGAGTCAATGGGACTCTCTGACCTTTCCCCCCAATCTATCCCCAGGACCAGTGTGTACCTGAGTCAATGGGACTCTCTCTGACCTTTCTCACCAGTCCCGCAGGACCAGAGTATATCTGAGTCAATGGGACTCTCTCTGATCTTTCTCCCCAGTCCCCCAGGACCAGTGTGTACCTGAGTCAATGGGACTCTCTCTGACCTTTCTCCCCAATCCCTCAGGACCAGTGTGTATCTGATTCAATGGTACTCTTTCTGACCTTTCTACCCAGACCCCCAGGACCAGTGTGTATCTTAGTCAATGGGACTCTCTGACCTTTCTCCCCAGTCTATCCCCAGGACCAGTGTGTATCTGAGTCAATGGGACTCTCTATGACCTTTCTCCCCAGTCCCCCAGGACCAGTGTGTATCTGAGTCAATGGGACTCTCTCTGACCTTTCTCCCCAGTCTGTCCCCAGGACCATTGTTTATCTGAGTCAATGGTACTCTCTCTGACATTTCTGCCCAGTATATCTCCCAGGACCAGTGTGTATCTGAGTCAATGAGACTCTCTGACCTTTCCCCCCAGAACGCCAGGACCAGTGTGTATCTGAGTCAATGGGACTCTCTGACCTTTCTCCCCAGTCTATCCCCAGGACCAGTATGTATCTGAGTCAATGTGACTCTCTCTTACCTTTCTCCCCAGTCTATCCCCAGGACCAGTGTGTATCTGAGTCAATGGGACTCTCTCTGACCTTTCTCCCCAGTCTATCCCCAGGACCAGTGTGTTTCTGATTCAATGGGACTCTCTCAGACCTTTCTCCCCAGTCCCCCAGGACCAGTGTGTATCTGAGTCAATGGGACTCTCTCTGTCCTTTCTCCCCAGTCTGTCCCCAGGACCATTGTTTATCTGAGTCAATGGGACTCTCTCTGACCTTTCTGCCCAGTATATCTCCCAGGACCAGAGTGTATCTGAGTCAATGGGACTCTCTCTGACCTTTCTCCCCAGACCCCCAGGACCAGAGTGTATCTGAGTCAATGGGACTCTCTCTGATCTTTCTCCCCAGTCCCCCAGGACCAGTGTATATCTGAGTCAATGGGACTCTCTCTGACCTTTCTCCCCAGTCTATCCCCAGGACCAGTGTGTATCTGAGTCAATGGGACTCTCTCTGACCTTTCTCCCCAGTCTATCCCCAGGACCAGTGTGTAACTGAGTCAATGGGACTCTCTCTGACATTTCTCCCCAGTCTATCCCCAGGACCAGTGTGTATCTGAGTCAATGGGACTCTCTCTGTCCTTTCTCCCCAGTCTATCCCCAGGACCAGTGTGTATCTGAGTCAATGGGACTCTCTCTGACCTTTCTCCCAGACCCCCAGGACCAGAGTGTATCTGATTCAATGGGACTCTCTGACCTTTCTCCCCAGTCTATCACCAGGACCAGTGTGTATCTGAGTCAATGGGACGCTCTCTGACCTTTCTCCCCTGTCTATCACCAGGACCAGTGTGTATCTGAGTCAATGGGACTCTCTCTGAACTTTCTCCCCAGTCTATCCCCAGGGCCAGTGTGTATCTGAGTCAATGGGACTCCCTCTGACCTTTCTCCCAAGTCTATCCTCAGGATCAGTGTGTATCTGAGTCAATGGGACTCTCTCTGACCTTTCTCCCCAGTCTATCCCCAGGACCAGTGTGTATCTGAGTCAATGGGACTCTCTGACCTTTCCCCCCAATCTATCCCCAGGACCAGTGTGTACCTGAGTCAATGGGACTCTCTCTGACCTTTCTCACCAGTCCCGCAGGACCAGTGTATATCTGAGTCAATGGGACTCTCTCTGATCTTTCTTCCCAGTCCCCCAGGACCAGTGTGTACCTGAGTCAATGGGACTCTCTCTGACCTTTTTCCCCAGTCCCCCAGGACCAGTGTGTATCTGATTCAATGGTACTCTCTCTGACCTTTCTCCCCAGATCCCCAGGACCAGTGTGTATCTTAGTCAATGGGACTCTCTGACCTTTCTCCCCAGTCTATCCCCAGGACCAGTGTGTATCTGAGTCAATGGGACTCTCTCTGACCTTTCTCCCCAGTCCCCCAGGACCAGTGTGTATCTGAGTCAATGGGACTCTCTCTGACCTTTCTCCCCAGTCTGTCCCCAGGACCATTGTTTATCTGAGTCAATGGGACTCTCTCTGACATTTCTGCCCAGTATATCTCCCAGGACCAGTGTGTATCTGAGTCAATGAGACTCTCTAACCTTTCCCCCCAGACCGCCAGGACCAGTGTGTATCTGAGTCAATGGGACTCTCTGACCTTTCTCCCCAGTCTATCCCCAGGACCAGTATGTATCTGAGTCAATGTGACTCTCTCTTACCTTTCTCCCCAGTCTATCCCCAGGACCAGTGTGTATCTGATTCAATGGGACTCTCTCTGACCTTTCTCCCCAGTATATCTCCCAGGACCAGAGTGTATCTGAGTCAATGGGACTCTCTCTGACCTTTCTCCCCAGACCCCCAGGACCAGAGTGTATCTGAGTCAATGGGACTCTCTCTGATCTTTCTCCCCAGTCCCCCAGGACCAGTGTATATCTGAGTCAATGGGACTCTCTCTGACCTTTCTCCCCAGTCTATCCCCAGGACCAGTGTGTATCTGAGTCAATGGGACTCTCTCTGACCTTTCTCCCCAGTCTATCCCCAGGACCAGTGTGTAACTGAGTCAATGGGACTCTCTCTGACATTTCTCCCCAGTCTATCCCCAGGACCAGTGTGTATCTGAGTCAATGGGACTCTCTCTGTCCTTTCTCCCCAGTCTATCCCCAGGACCAGTGTGTATCTGAGTCAATGGGACTCTCTCTGACCTTTCTCCCCAGACCCCCAGGACCAGTGTGTATCTGATTCAATGGGACTCTCTGACCTTTCTCCCCAGTCTATCACCAGGACCAGTGTGTATCTGAGTCAATGGGACGCTCTCTGACCTTTCTCCCCAGTCTATCACCAGGACCAGTGTGTATCTGAGTCAATGGGACTCTCTCTGAACTTTCTCCCGAGTCTATCCCCAGGGCCAGTGTGTATCTGAGTCAATCGGACTCCCTCTGACCTTTCTCGCAAGTCTATCCTCAGGATCAGTGTGTATCTGAGTCAATGGGACTCTCTCTGACCTTTCTCCCCAGTCTATCCCCAGGACCAGTGTGTATCTGAGTCAATGGGACTCTCTGACCTTTCCCTCCAATCTATCCCCAGGACCAGTGTGTACCTGAGTCAATGGGACTCTCTCTGACCTTTCTCACCAGTCCCGCAGGACCAGTGTATATCTGAGTAAATGGGACTCTCTCTGATCTTTCTCCCCAGTCCCCCAGGACCAGTGTGTACCTGAGTCAATGGGACTCTCTCTGACCTTTCTCCCCAGTCCCCCAGGACCAGTGTGTATCTGATTCAATGGTACTCTCTCTGACCTTTCTCCCCAGATCCCCAGGACCAGTGTGTATCTTAGTCAATGGGACTCTCTGACCTTTCTCCCCAGTCTATCCCCAGGACCAGTGTGTATCTGAGTCAATGGGACTCTCTCTGACCTTTCTCCCCAGTCCCCCAGGATCAGTGTGTATCTGAGTCAATGGGACTCTCTCTGACCTTTCTCCCCAGTCTGTCCCCAGGACCATTGTTTATCTGAGTCAATGGGACTCTCTCTGACATTTCTGCCCAGTATATCTCCCAGGACCAGTGTGTATCTGACACAATGAGACTCTCTGACCTTTCCCCCCAGACCCCCAGGACCAGTGTGTATCTGAGTCAACGGGACGCTCTGACCTTTCTCCCCAGTCTATCCCCAGGACCAGTATATATCTGAGTCAATGGAACTCTCTCTTACCTTTCTCCCCAGTCTATCCCCAGGACCAGTGTGTATCTGAGTCAATGGGACTCTCTCTGACCTTTCTCCCCAGTCTATCCCCAGGACCAGTGTGTTTCTGAGTCAATGGGACTCTCTCAGACCTTTCTCCCCAGTCCCCCAGGACCAGTGTGTATCTGAGTCAATGGGATTCTCTCTGTCCTTTCTCCCCAGTCTGTCCCCAGGACCATTGTTTATCTGAGTCAATGGGACTCTCTCTGACCTTTCTGCCCAGTATATCTCCCAGGACCAGTGTGTATCTGTGTCAATGAGACTCTCTGACCTTTCTCCCCATTCTATCCCCAGGACCAGTTTTTTTCTGAGTCAATGGGACTCGCTGTGACCTTTCTCCCCAATCTATCCCCCAGGACCAATGTGTATCTGAGTCAATGGGACTCTCTCTGACCATTCTCCCCAGTCTATCCCCAGGACCAGTGTGTATCTGAGTCAATGGGACTCTCTCTGACCTTTCGCCCCAGTACCCCAACACCAGAGTGTATCTGAGTAAATGGGACTCTCTCTGACCTTTCTCCCCAGACCCCCAGGAGCAGGGTATATCTGAGTCAATGGGACTCTCTCTGATCTTTCTCCCCAGTCCCCCAGGACCAGTGTGTATCTAAGACAATGGGACACTCTGACCTTTCTCCCCAGTCTATCCCAGGACCAGTGTGTATCTGAGTCAATGGGACTCTCTCTGACCTTTCTCCACAGCCTATCCCCAGGACCAGTGTGTATCTGAGTCAATGGGACTCTCTCTGACGTTTCTCCCCATTCTATCCCCAGGACCAGTTTTTTTCTGAGTCAATGGGACTCGCTGTGACCTTTCTCCCCAATCTATCTCCCACGACCAATGTGTATCTGAGTCAATGGGACTCTCTCTGACCTTTCTCCCCAGTCTATCCCCAGGACCAGTGTGTATCTGAGTCAATGGGACTCTCTCTGAACTTTCTCCCCAGTACCCCAGGACCAGAGTGTATCTGAGTCAATGGGACTCTCTCTGACCTTTCTCCCCAGACCCCCAGGACCAGGGTATATCTGAGTCAATGGGACTCTCTCTGATCTTTCTCCCCAGTCCCCCAGGACCAGTGTGTATCTGAGACAATGGGACACTCTGACCTTTCTCCCCAGTCTATCCCAGTACCAGTGTGTATCTGAGTCAATGGGACTCTCTCTGACCTTTCTCCACAGCCTATCCCCAGGACCAGTGTGTATCTGAGTCAATGGGACTCTCTCTGACGTTTCTACCCAGTCTCGCCCCAGGACCAGTGTGTATCTGAGTCAATGGGACTCTCTCTGACCTTTCTCCCCAGTCTATCCCCAGGACCAGTGTGTATCTGAGTCAATGGGACTCCATCTGACCTTTCTCCCAAGTCTATCCTCAGGATCAGTGTGTATCTGAGTCAATGGGACTCTCTCTGACCTTTCCCCCCAATCTATCCCCAGGACCAGTGTGTACCTGAGTCAATGGGACTCTCTCTGACCTTTCTCACCAGTCCCGCAGGACCAGTGTATATCTGAGTCAATGGGACTCTCTCTGACCTTTCCCCCCAGTACCCCAGGACCAGAGTGTATCTGAGTCAATTGGACTCTCTCTGACCTTTCTCCCCAGACCCCCAGGACCAGAGTGTATCTGAGTCAATGGGACTCTCTCTGACCTTTCTCCCCAGACCCCCAGGACCAGAGTGTATCTGAGTCAATGGGACGCTCTCTGACCTTTCTCCCCAGTCTATCACCAGGACCAGTGTGTATCTGAGTCAATGGGACTCTCTCTGAACTTTCTCCCCAGTCTATCCCCAGGGCCAGTGTGTATCTGAGTCAATGGGACTCCCTCTGACCTTTCTCCCAAGTCTATCCTCAGGATCAGTGTGTATCTGAGTCAATGGGACTCTCTCTGACCTTTCTCCCCAGTCTATCCACAGGACCAGTGTGTATCTGAGTCAATGGGACTCTCTGACCTTTTCCCCCAATCTATCCCCAGGACCAGTGTGTACCTGAGTCAATGGGACTCTCTCTGACCTTTCTCACCAGTCCCGCAGGACCAGTGTATATCTGAGTCAATGGGACTCTCTCTGATCTTTCTCCCCAGTCCCCCAGGACCAGTATGTACCTGAGTCAATGGGACTCTCTCTGACCTTTCTCCCCAGTCCCCCAGGACCAGTGTGTATCTGATTCAATGGTACTCTCTCTGACCTTTCTCCCCAGACCCCCAGGACCAGTGTGTATCTTAGTCAATGGGACTCTCTGACCTTTCTCCCCAGTCTATCCCCAGGACCAGTGTGTATCTGAGTCAATGGGACTCTCTCTGACCTTTCTCCCCAGTCCCCCAGGACCAGTGTGTATCTGAGTCAATGGGACTCTCTCTGACCTTTCTCCCCAGTCTGTCCCCAGGACCATTGTTTATCTGAGTCAATGGGACTCTCTCTGACATTTCTGCCCAGTATATCTCCCAGGACCAGTGTGTATCTGAGTCAATGAGACTCTCTGACCTTTCCCCCCAGACCCCCAGGACCAGTGTGTTTCTGAGTCAATGGGACTCTCTCAGACCTTTTTCCCCAGTCCCCCAGGACCAGTGTGTATCTGAGTCAATGGGACTCTCTCTGACCTTTCTCCCCAGTCCCCCAGGACCAGTGTGTATCTGATTCAATGGGACTCTCTGACCTTTCTCCCCAGTCTATCACCAGGACCAGTGTGTATCTGAGTCAATGGGACGCTCTCTGACCTTTCTCCCCAGTCTATCACCAGGACCAGTGTGTATCTGAGTCAATGGGACTCTCTCTGACCTTTCCCCCCAGTACCCCAGGACCAGAGTGTATCTGAGTCAATTGGACTCTCTCTGACCTTTCTCCCCAGACCCCCAGGACCAGAGTGTATCTGAGTCAATGGGACTCTCTCTGACCTTTCTCCCCAGACCCCCAGGACCAGAGTGTATCTGAGTCAATGGGACGCTCTCTGACCTTTCTCCCCAGTCTATCACCAGGACCAGTGTGTATCTGAGTCAATGGGACTCTCTCTGAACTTTCTCCCCAGTCTATCCCCAGGGCCAGTGTGTATCTGAGTCAATTGGACTCCCTCTGACCTTTCACCCAAGTCTATCCTCAGGATCAGTGTGTATCTGAGTCAATGGGACTCTCTCTGACCTTTCTCCCCAGTCTATCCACAGGACCAGTGTGTATCTGAGTCAATGGGACTCTCTGACCTTTCCCCCCAATCTATCCCCAGGACCAGTGTGTACCTGAGTCAATGGGACTCTCTCTGACCTTTCTCACCAGTCCCGCAGGACCAGTGTATATCTGAGTCAATGGGACTCTCTCTGATCTTTCTCCCCAGTCCCCCAGGACCAGTATGTACCTGAGTCAATGGGACTCTCTCTGACCTTTCTCCCCAGTCCCCCAGGACCAGTGTGTATCTGATTCAATGGTACTCTCTCTGACCTTTCTCCCCAGACCCCCAGGACCAGTGTGTATCTTAGTCAATGGGACACTCTGACCTTTCTCCCCAGTCTATCCCCAGGACCAGTGTGTATCTGAGTCAATGGGACTCTCTCTGACCTTTCTCCCCAGTCCCCCAGGACCAGTGTGTATCTGAGTCAATGGGACTCTCTCTGACCTTTCTCCCCAGTCTGTCCCCAGGACCATTGTTTATCTGAGTCAATGGGACTCTCTCTGACATTTCTGCCCAGTATATCTCCCAGGACCAGTGTGTATCTGAGTCAATGAGACTCTCTGACCTTTCCCCCCAGACCCCCAGAACCAGTGTGTTTCTGAGTCAATGGGACTCTCTCAGACCTTTTTCCCCAGTCCCCCAGGACCAGTGTGTATCTGAGTCAATGGGACTCTCTCTGTCCTTTCTCCCCAGTCTGTCCCCAGGACCATTGTTTATCTGAATCAATGGGACTCTCTCTGACCTTTCTCCCCAGTCTATTCCCAGGACCAGTGTGTATCTGAGTCAATGGGACTCTCTCTGACGTTTCTTCACAGTCTAGCCCCAGGACCAATGTGTATCTGAGTCAATGGGACTCTCTCTGACCTTTCTCCCCAGTCTATTCCCAGGACCAGTGTGTATATGAGTCAATGGGACTCCCTCTGACCTTCCTCCCAAGTCTATCCTCACGATCAGTGTGTATCTGAGTCAATCGGACTCTCTCTGACCTTTCTGCCCAGTATGTCTCCCAGGACCAGTGTGTATCTGAGTCAATGAGACTCTCTGACCTTTCTCCCCATTCTATCCCCAGGACCAGTTTTTTTCTGAGTCAATGGGACTCGCTGTGACCTTTCTCCCCAATCTATCCCCCAGGACCAATGTGTATCTGAGTCAATGGGACTCTCTCTGACCTTTCTCCCCAGTCTATCCCCAGGACCAGTGTGTATCTGAGTCAATGGGACTCTCTCTGACCTTTCTCCCCAGTACCCCAGGACCAGAGTGTATCTGAGTCAATGGGACTCTCTCTGACCTTTCTCCGCAGACCCCCAGGACCAGGGTATATCTGAGTCAATGGGACTCTCTCTGATCTTTCTCCCCAGTCCCCCAGGACCAGTGTGTATCTGAGACAATGGGACACTCTGACCTTTCTCCCCAGTCTATCGCAGGACCAGTGTGTATCTGAGTCAATGGGACTCTCTCTGACCTTTCTCCACAGCCTATCCCCAGGACCAGTGTGTATCTGAGTCAATGGGCCTCTCTCTGACGTTTCTTCCCAGTCTAGCCCCAGGACCAGTGTGTATCTGAGTCAATGGGACTCTCTCTGACCTTTCTCCCCAGTCTATCCCCAGGACCAGTGTGTATCTGAGTCAATGGGACTCCCTCTGACCTTTCTCCCAAGTCTATCCTCAGGATCAGTGTGTATCTGAGTCAATGGGACTCTCTCTGACCTTTCCCCCCAATCTATCCCCAGGACCAGTGTGTACCTGAGTCAATGGGACTCTCTCTGACCTTTCTCACCAGTCCCGCAGGACCAGTGTATATCTGAGTCAATGGGACTCTCTCTGATCTTTCTCCCCAGTCCCCCAGGACCAGTGTGTACCTGAGTCAATGGGACTCTCTCTGACCTTTCTCCTCAGTCCCCCAGGACCAGTGTGTATCTGATTCAATGGGACTCTCTGACCTTTCTCCCCAGTCTATCACCAGGACCAGTGTGTATCTGAGTCAATGGGACGCTCTCTGACCTTTCTCCCCAGTCTATCACCAGGACCAGTGTGTATTTGAGTCAATGGGACTCTCTCTGACCTTTCTCCCCAGTACCCCAGGACCAGAGTGTATCTGAGTCAATTGGACTCTCTCTGACCTTTCGCCCCAGACCCCCAGGACCAGAGTGTATCTGAGTCAATGGGACTCTCTCTGACCTTTCTCCCCAGACCCCCAGGACCAGAGTGTATCTGAGTCAATGGGACGCTCTCTGACCTTTCTCCCCCGTCTATCACCAGGACCAGTGTGTATCTGAGTCAATGGGACTCTCTCTGAACTTTCTCCCCAGTCTATCCCCAGGGCCAGTGTGTATCTGAGTCAATGGGACTCCCTCTGACCTTTCTCCCAAGTCTATCCTCAGGATCAGTGTGTATCTGAGTCAATGGGAATCTCTCTGTCCTATCTCCCCAGTCTATCCACAGGACCAGTGTGTATCTGAGTCAATGGGACTCTCTGACCTTTCCCCCCAATCTATCCCCAGGACCAGTGTGTACCTGAGTCAATGGGACTCTCTCTGACCTTTCTCACCAGTCCCGCAGGACCAGTGTATATCTGAGTCAATGGGACTCTCTCTGATCTTTCTCCCCAGTCCCCCAGGACCAGTATGTACCTGAGTCAATGGGACTCTCTCTGACCTTTCTCCCCAGTCCCCCAGGACCAGTGTGTATCTGATTCAATGGTACTCTCTCTGACCTTTCTCCCCAGACCCCCAGGACCAGTGTGTATCTTAGTCAATGGGACTCTCTGACCTTTCTCCCCAGTCTATCCCCAGGACCAGTGTGTATCTGAGTCAATGGGACTCTCTCTGACCTTTCTCCCCAGTCCCCCAGGACCAGTGTGTATCTGAGTCAATGGGAATCTCTCTGACCTTTCTCCCCAGTCTGTCCCCAGGACCATTGTTTATCTGAGTCAATGGGACTCTCTCTGACATTTCTGCCCAGTGTATCTCCCAGGACCAGTGTGTATCTGAGTCAATGAGACTCTCTGACATTTCCCCCCAGACCCCCAGGACCAGTGTGTTTCTGAGTCAATGGGACTCTCTCAGACCGTTTTCCCCAGTCCCCCAGGACCAGTGTGTATCTGAGTCAATGGCACTCTCTCTGTCCTTACTCCCCAGTCTGTCACCAGGACCATTGTTTATCTGAGTCAATGGGACTCTCTCTGACGTTTCTTCCCAGTCTAGCCCCAGGACCAATGTGTATCTGAGTCATTGGGACTCTCTCTGACCTTTCTCCCCAGTCTATCCCCAGGACCAGTGTGTATCTGAGTCAATGGGACTCCCTCTGACCTTTCTCCCAAGTCTATCCTCAGGATCAGTGTGTATCTGAGTCAATGGGACTCTCTCTGACCTTTCCCCCCAATCTATCCCCAGGACCAGTGTGTACCTGAGTCAATGGGACTCTCTCTGACCTTTCTCACAAGTCCCGCAGGACCAGTGTATATCTGAGTCAATGGGACTCTCTCTGATCTTTCTCCCCAGTCCCCCAGGACCAGTGTGTATCTGAGTCAATGGGACTCTCCCTGACCTTTCTCCCCAGTCCCCCAGGACCAGTGTGTATCTGATTCAATGGGACTCTCTGACCTTTCTCCCCAGTCTATCACCAGGACCAGTGTGTATCTGAGTCAATGGGACGCTCTCTGACCTTTCTCCCCAGTCTATCACCAGGACCAGTGTGTATCTGAGTCAATGGGACTATCACTGACCTTTCCCCCCAGTACCCCAGGACCAGAGTGTATCTGAGTCAATTGGACTCTCTCTGACCTTTCTCCCCAGACCCCCAGGACCAGAGTGTATCTGAGTCAATGGGACTCTCTCTGACCTTTCTCCCCAGACCCCCAGGACCAGAGTGTATCTGAGTCAATGGGACTCTCTCTGACCTTTCTCCCCAGACCCCCAGGACCAGAGTGTATCTGAGTCAATGGGACGCTCTCTGACCTTTCTCCCCAGTCTATCACCAGGACCAGTGTGTATCTGAGTCAATGGGACTCTCTCTGAACTTTCTCCCCAGTCTATCCCCAGGGCCAGTGTGTATCTGAGTCAATGGGACTCCCTCTGACCTTTCTCCCAAGTCTATCCTCAGGATCAGTGTGTATCTGAGTCAATGGGACTCTCTCTGACCTTTCTCCCCAGTCTATCCACAGGACCAGTGTGTATCTGAGTCAATGGGACTCTCTGACCTTTCCCCCCAATCTATCCCCAGGACCAGTGTGTACCTGAGTCAATGGGACTCTCTCTGAACTTTCTCACAAGTCCCGCAGGACCAGTGTATATCTGAGTCAATGAGACTCTCTCTGACCTTTCTCCACAGCCTATCCCCAGGACCAGTGTGTATCTGAGTCAATGGGACTCTCTCTGACGTTTCTTCCCAGTCTCGCCCCAGGACCAGTGTGTATCTGAGTCAATGGGACTCTCTCTGACCTTTCTCCCCAGTCTATCCCGAGGACCAGTGTGTATCTGAGTCAATGGGACTCCCTCTGACCTTTCTCCCAAGTCTATCCTCAGGATCAGTGTGTATCTGAGTCAATGGGACTCTCTCTGACCTTTCCCCCCAATCTATCCCCAGGACCAGTGTGTACCTGAGTCAATGGGACTCTCTCTGACCTTTCTCACAAGTCCCGCAGGACCAGTGTATATCTGAGTCAATGGGACTCTCTCGGATCTTTCTCCCCAGTCCCCCAGGACCAGTGTGTACCTGAGTCAATGGGACTCTCTCTGACCTTTCTCCCCAGTCCCCCAGGACCAGTTTGTATCTGATTCAATGGGACTCTCTGACCTTTCTCCCCAGTCTATCACCAGGACCAGTGTGTATCTGAGTCAATGGGACGCTCTCTGACCTTTCTCCCCAGTCTATCACCAGGACCAGTGTGTATCTGAGTCAATGGGACTCTCTCTGAACTTTCCCCCCAGTACCCCAGGACCAGAGTGTATCTGAGTCAATTGGACTCTCTCTGACCTTTCTCCCCAGACCCCCAGGACCAGAGTGTATCTGAGTCAATGGGACTCTCTCTGACCTTTCTCCCCAGACCCCCAGGACCAGAGTGTATCTGAGTCAATGGGACGCTCTCTGACCTTTCTCCCCAGTCTATCACCAGGACCAGTGTGTATCTGAGTCAATGGGACTCTCTCTGAACTTTCTCCCCAGTCTATCCCCAGGGCCAGTGTGTATCTGAGTCAATGGGACTCCCTCTGACCTTTCTCCCAAGTCTATCCTCAGGATCAGTGTGTATCTGAGTCAATGGGACTCTCTCTGACCTTTCTCCCCAGTCTATCCACAGGACCAGTGTGTATATGAGTCAATGGGACTCTCTGACCTTTCCCCCCAATCTATCCCCAGGACCAGTGTGTACCTGAGTCAATGGGACTCTCTCTGACCTTTCTCACCAGTCCCGCAGGACCAGTGTATATCTGAGTCAATGGGACTCTCTCTGATCTTTCTCCCCAGTCCCCCAGGACCAGTATGTACCTGAGTCAATGGGACTCTCTCTGACCTTTCTCCCCAGTCCCCCAGGACCAGTGTGTATCTGATTCAATGGTACTCTCTCTGATCTTTCTCCCCAGACCCCCAGGACCAGTGTGTATCTTAGTCAATGGGACTCTCTGACCTTTCTCCCCAGTCTATCCCCAGGACCAGTGTGTATCTGAGTCAATGGGACTCACTCTGACCTTTCTCCCCAGTCCCCCAGGACCAGTGTGTATCTGAGTCAATGGGAATCTCTCTGACCTTTCTCCCCAGTCTGTCCCCAGGACCATTGTTTATCTGAGTCAATGGGACTCTCTCTGACATTTCTGCCCAGTGTATCTCCCAGGACCAGTGTGTATCTGAGTCAATGAGACTCTCTGACATTTTCCCCCAGACCCCCAGGACCAGTGTGTTTCTGAGTCAATGGGACTCTCTCAGACCGTTTTCCCCAGTCCCCCAGGACCAGTGTGTATCTGAGTCAATGGCACTCTCTCTGTCCTTACTCCCCAGTCTGTCACCAGGACCATTGTTTATCTGAGTCAATGGGACTCTCTCTGACCTTTCTGCCCAGTATATCTCCCAGGACCAGTGTGTATCTGAGTCAATGAGACTCTCTGACCTTTCTCCCCATTCTATCCGCAGGACCAGTTTTTTTCTGAGTCAATGGGACTCGCTGTGACCTTTCTCCCCAATCTATCCCCCAGGACCAATGTGTATCTGAGTCAATGGGACTCTCTCTGACCATTCTCCCCAGTCTATCCCCAGGACCAGTGTGTATCTGAGACAATGGGACACTCTGACCTTTCTCCCCAGTCTATCGCAGGACCAGTGTGTATCTGAGTCAATGGGACTCTCTCTGACCTTTCTCCACAGCCTATCCCCAGGACCAGTGTGTATCTGAGTCAATGGGACTCTCTCTGACGTTTCTTCCCAGTCTCGCCCCAGGACCAGTGTGTATCTGAGTCAATGGGACTCTCTCTGACCTTTCTCCCCAGTCTATCCCCAGGACCAGTGTGTATCTGAGTCAATGGGACTCCCTCTGACCTTTCTCCCAAGTCTATCCTCAGGATCAGTGTGTATCTGAGTCAATGGGACTCTCTCTGACCTTTCCCCCCAATCTATCCCCAGGACCAGTGTGTACCTGAGTCAATGGGACTCTCTCTGACCTTTCTCACAAGTCCCGCAGGACCAGTGTATATCTGAGTCAATGGGACTCTCTCTGATCTTTCTCCCCAGTCCCCCAGGACCAGTGTATACCTGAGTCAATGGGACTCTCTCTGACCTTTCTCCCCAGTCCCCCAGGACCAGTGTGTATCTGATTCAATGGGACTCTCTGACCTTTCTCCCCAGTCTATCACCAGGACCAGTGTGTATCTGAGTCAATGGGACGCTCTCTGACCTTTCTCCCCAGTCTATCACCAGGACCAGTGTGTATCTGAGTCAATGGGACTATCACTGACCTTTCCCCCCAGTACCCCAGGACCAGAGTGTATCTGAGTCAATTGGACTCTCTCTGACCTTTCTCCCCAGACCCCCAGGACCAGAGTGTATCTGAGTCAATGGGACTCTCTCTGACCTTTCTCCCCAGACCCCCAGGACCAGAGTGTATCTGAGTCAATGGGACTCTCTCTGACCTTTCTCCCCAGACCCCCAGGACCAGAGTGTATCTGAGTCAATGGGACGCTCTCTGACCTTTCTCCCCAGTCTATCACCAGGACCAGTGTGTATCTGAGTCAATGGGACTCTCTCTGAACTTTCTCCCCAGTCTATCCCCAGGGCCAGTGTGTATCTGAGTCAATGGGACTCCCTCTGACCTTTCTCCCAAGTCTATCCTCAGGATCAGTGTGTATCTGAGTCAATGGGACTCTCTCTGACCTTTCTCCCCAGTCTATCCACAGGACCAGTGTGTATCTGAGTCAATGGGACTCTCTGACCTTTCCCCCCAATCTATCCCCATGACCAGTGTGTACCTGAGTCGATGGGACTCTCTCTGACCTTTCTCACCAGTCCCGCAGGACCAGTGTATATCTGAGTCAATGGGACTCTCTCTGACCTTTCTCCCCAGTCCCCCAGGACCAGTGTGTATCTGATTCAATGGGACTCTCTGACCTTTCTCCCCAGTCTATCACCAGGACCAGTGTGTATCTGAGTCAATGGGACGCTCTCTGACCTTTCTCCCCAGTCTATCACCAGGACCAGTGTGTATCTGAGTCAATGGGACTATCACTGACCTTTCCCCCCAGTACCCCAGGACCAGAGTGTATCTGAGTCAATTGGACTCTCTCTGACCTTTCTCCCCAGACCCCCAGGACCAGAGTGTATCTGAGTCAATGGGACTCTCTCTGACCTTTCTCCCCAGACCCCCAGGACCAGAGTGTATCTGAGTCAATGGGACTCTCTCTGACCTTTCTCCCCAGACCCCCAGGACCAGAGTGTATCTGAGTCAATGGGACGCTCTCTGACCTTTCTCCCCAGTCTATCACCAGGACCAGTGTGTATCTGAGTCAATGGGACTCTCTCTGAACTTTCTCCCCAGTCTATCCCCAGGGCCAGTGTGTATCTGAGTCAATGGGACTCCCTCTGACCTTTCTCCCAAGTCTATCCTCAGGATCAGTGTGTATCTGAGTCAATGGGACTCTCTCTGACCTTTCTCCCCAGTCTATCCACAGGACCAGTGTGTATCTGAGTCAATGGGACTCTCTGACCTTTCCCCCCAATCTATCCCCAGGACCAGTGTGTACCTGAGTCAATGGGACTCTCTCTGAACTTTTTCACAAGTCCCGCAGGACCAGTGTATATCTGAGTCAATGAGACTCTCTCTGACCTTTCTCCACAGCCTATCCCCAGGACCAGTGTGTATCTGAGTCAATGGGACTCTCTCTGACCTTTCTCCCCAGTCTATCCCCAGGACCAGTGTGTATCTGAGTCAATGGGACTCCCTCTGACCTTTCTCCCAAGTCTATCCTCAGGATCAGTGTGTATCTGAGTCAATGGGACTCTCTCTGACCTTTCCCCCCAATCTATCCCCAGGACCAGTGTGTACCTGAGTCAATGGGACTCTCTCTGACCTTTCTCACCAGTCCCGCAGGACCAGTGTATATCTGAGTCAATGGGACTCTCTCGGATCTTTCTCCCCAGTCCCCCAGGACCAGAGTGTATCTGAGTCAATGGGACTCTCTCTGACCTTTCTCCCCAGACCCCCAGGACCAGAGTGTATCTGAGTCAATGGGACGCTCTCTGACCTTTCTCCCCAGTCTATCACCAGGACCAGTGTGTATCTGAGTCAATGGGACTCTCTCTGAACTTTCTCCCCAGTCTATCCCCAGGGCCAGTGTGTATCTGAGTCAATGGGACTCCCTCTGACCTTTCTCCCAAGTCTATCCTCAGGATCAGTGTGTATCTGAGTCAATGGGACTCTCTCTGACCTTTCTCCCCAGTCTATCCACAGGACCAGTGTGTATATGAGTCAATGGGACTCTCTGACCTTTCCCCCCAATCTATCCCCAGGACCAGTGTGTACCTGAGTCAATGGGACTCTCTCTGACCTTTCTCACCAGTCCCGCAGGACCAGTGTATATCTGAGTCAATGGGACTCTCTCTGATCTTTCTCCCCAGTCCCCCAGGACCAGTATGTACCTGAGTCAATGGGACTCTCTCTGACCTTTCTCCCCAGTCCCCCAGGACCAGTGTGTATCTGATTCAATGGTACTCTCTCTGACCTTTCTCCCCAGACCCCCAGGACCAGTGTGTATCTTAGTCAATGGGACTCTCTGACCTTTCTCCCCAGTCTATCCCCAGGACCAGTGTGTATCTGAGTCAATGGGACTCTCTCTGACCTTTCTCCCCAGTCCCCCAGGACCAGTGTGTATCTGAGTCAATGGGAATCTCTCTGACCTTTCTCCCCAGTCTGTCCCCAGGACCATTGTTTATCTGAGTCAATGGGACTCTCTCTGACATTTCTGCCCAGTGTATCTCCCAGGACCAGTGTGTATCTGAGTCAATGAGACTCTCTGACATTTTCCCCCAGACCCCCAGGACCAGTGTGTTTCTGAGTCAATGGGACTCTCTCAGACCGTTTTCCCCAGTCCCCCAGGACCAGTGTGTATCTGAGTCAATGGCACTCTCTCTGTCCTTACTCCCCAGTCTGTCACCAGGACCATTGTTTATCTGAGTCAATGGGACTCTCTCTGACCTTTCTGCCCAGTATATCTCCCAGGACCAGTGTGTATCTGAGTCAATGAGACTCTCTGACCTTTCTCCCCATTCTATCCGCAGGACCAGTTTTTTTCTGAGTCAATGGGACTCGCTGTGACCTTTCTCCCCAATCTATCCCCCAGGACCAATGTGTATCTGAGTCAATGGGACTCTCTCTGACCATTCTCCCCAGTCTATCCCCAGGACCAGTGTGTATCTGAGACAATGGGACACTCTGACCTTTCTCCCCAGTCTATCGCAGGACCAGTGTGTATCTGAGTCAATGGGACTCTCTCTGACCTTTCTCCACATCTTATCCCCAGGACCAGTGTGTATCTGAGTCAATGGGACTCTCTCTGACGTTTCTTCCCAGTCTCGCCCCAGGACCAGTGTGTATCTGAGTCAATGGGACTCTCTCTGACCTTTCTCCCCAGTCTATCCCCAGGACCAGTGTGTATCTGAGTCAATGGGACTCCCTCTGACCTTTCTCCCAAGTCTATCCTCAGGATCAGTGTGTATCTGAGTCAATGGGACTCTCTCTGACCTTTCCCCCCAATCTATCCCCAGGACCAGTGTGTACCTGAGTCAATGGGACTCTCTCTGACCTTTCTCACAAGTCCCGCAGGACCAGTGTATATCTGAGTCAATGGGACTCTCTCTGATCTTTCTCCCCAGTCCCCCAGGACCAGTGTATACCTGAGTCAATGGGACTCTCCCTGACCTTTCTCCCCAGTCCCCCAGGACCAGTGTGTATCTGATTCAATGGGACTCTCTGACCTTTCTCCCCAGTCTATCACCAGGACCAGTGTGTATCTGAGTCAATGGGACGCTCTCTGACCTTTCTCCCCAGTCTATCACCAGGACCAGTGTGTATCTGAGTCAATGGGACTATCACTGACCTTTCCCCCCAGTACCCCAGGACCAGAGTGTATCTGAGTCAATTGGACTCTCTCTGACCTTTCTCCCCAGACCCCCAGGACCAGAGTGTATCTGAGTCAATGGGACTCTCTCTGACCTTTCTCCCCAGACCCCCAGGACCAGAGTGTATCTGAGTCAATGGGACTCTCTCTGACCTTTCTCCCCAGACCCCCAGGACCAGAGTGTATCTGAGTCAATGGGACGCTCTCTGACCTTTCTCCCCAGTCTATCACCAGGACCAGTGTGTATCTGAGTCAATGGGACTCTCTCTGAACTTTCTCCCCAGTCTATCCCCAGGGCCAGTGTGTATCTGAGTCAATGGGACTCCCTCTGACCTTTCTCCCAAGTCTATCCTCAGGATCAGTGTGTATCTGAGTCAATGGGACTCTCTCTGACCTTTCTCCCCAGTCTATCCACAGGACCAGTGTGTATCTGAGTCAATGGGACTCTCTGACCTTTCCCCCCAATCTATCCCCATGACCAGTGTGTACCTGAGTCGATGGGACTCTCTCTGACCTTTCTCACCAGTCCCGCAGGACCAGTGTATATCTGAGTCAATGGGACTCTCTCTGACCTTTCTCCACAGCCTATCCCCAGGACCAGTGTGTATCTGAGTCAATGGGACTCTCTCTGACGTTTCTTCCCAGTCTCGCCCCAGGACCAGTGTGTATCTGAGTCAATGGGACTCTCTCTGACCTTTCTCCCCAGTCTATCCCCAGGACCAGTGTGTATCTGAGTCAATGGGACTCCCTCTGACCTTTCTCCCAAGTCTATCCTCAGGATCAGTGTGTATCTGAGTCAATGGGACTCTCTCTGACCTTTCCCCCCAATCTATCCCCAGGACCAGTGTGTACCTGAGTCAATGGGACTCTCTCTGACCTTTCTCACCAGTCCCGCAGGACCAGTGTATATCTGAGTCAATGGGACTCTCTCGGATCTTTCTCCCCAGTCCCCCAGGACCAGTGTGTACCTGAGTCAATGGGACTCTCTCGGATCTTTCTCCCAAGTCCCCCAGGACCAGTGTGTACCTGAGTCAATGGGACTCTCTCTGACCTTTCTCCCCAGTCCCCCAGGACCAGTTTGTATCTGATTCAATGGGACTCTCTGACATTTCTCCCCAGTCTATCACCAGGACCAGTGTGTATCTGAGTCAATGGGACTCTCTGACCTTTCCCCCCAATCTATCCCCAGGACCAGTGTGTACCTGAGTCAATGGGACTCTCTCTGACCTTTCTCACCAGTCCCGCAGGACCAGTGTATATCTGAGTCAATGGGACTCTCTCTGACCTTTCTCCACAGCCTATCCCCAGGACCAGTGTGTATCTGAGTCAATGGGACTCTCTCTGACGTTTCTTCCCAGTCTCGCCCCAGGACCAGTGTGTATCTGAGTCAATGGGACTCTCTCTGACCTTTCTCCCCAGTCTATCCCCAGGACCAGTGTGTATCTGAGTCAATGGGACTCCCTCTGACCTTTCTCCCAAGTCTATCCTCAGGATCAGTGTGTATCTGAGTCAATGGGACTCTCTCTGACCTTTCCCCCCAATCTATCCCCAGGACCAGTGTGTACCTGAGTCAATGGGACTCTCTCTGACCTTTCTCCCCAGTCTATCACCAGGACCAGTGTGTATCTGAGTCAATGGGACGCTCTCTGACCTTTCTCCCCAGTCTATCACCAGGACCAGTGTGTATCTGAGTCAATGGGACTCTCTCTGACCTTTCCCCCCAGTACCCCAGGACCAGAGTGTATCTGAGTCAATTGGACTCTCTCTGACCTTTCTCCCCAGACCCCCAGGACCAGAGTGTATCTGAGTCAATGGGACTCTCTCTGACCTTTCTCCCCAGACCCCCAGGACCAGAGTGTATCTGAGTCAATGGGACGCTCTCTGACCTTTCTCCCCAGTCTATCACCAGGACCAGTGTGTATCTGAGTCAATGGGACTCTCTCTGAACTTTCTCCCCAGTCTATCCCCAGGGCCAGTGTGTATCTGAGTCAATGGGACTCCCTCTGACCTTTCTCCCAAGTCTATCCTCAGGATCAGTGTGTATCTGAGTCAATGGGACTCTCTCTGACCTTTCTCCCCAGTCTATCCACAGGACCAGTATGTATCTGAGTCAATGGGACTCTCTGACCTTTCCCCCCAATCTATCCCCAGGACCAGTGTGTACCTGAGTCAATGGGACTCTCTCTGACCTTTCTCACCAGTCCCGCAGGACCAGTGTATATCTGAGTCAATGGGACTCTCTCTGATCTTTCTCCCCAGTCCCCTAGGACCAGTATGTACCTGAGTCAATGGGACTCTCTCTGACCTTTCTCCCCAGTCCCCCAGGACCAGTGTGTATCTGATTCAATGGTACTCTCTCTGACCTTTCTCCCCAGACCCCCAGGACCAGTGTGTATCTTAGTCAATGGGACTCTCTGACCTTTCTCCCCAGTCTATCCCCAGGACCAGTGTGTATCTGAGTCAATGGGACTCTCTCTGACCTTTCTCCCCAGTCCCCCAGGACCAGTGTGTATCTGAGTCAATGGGAATCTCTCTGACCTTTCTCCCCAGTCTGTCCCCAGGACCATTGTTTATCTGAGTCAATGGGACTCTCTCTGACATTTCTGCCCAGTATATCTCCCAGGACCAGTGTGTATCTGAGTCAATGAGACTCTCTGACCTTTCCCCCCAGACCCCCAGGACCAGTGTGTTTCTGAGGCAATGGGAATCTCTCAGACCTTTTTCCCCAGTCCCCCAGGACCAGTGTGTATCTGAGTCAATGGGACTCTCTCTGTCCTTTCTCCCCAGTCTGTACCCAGGACCATTGTTTATCTGAGTCAATGGGACTCTCTCTGACCTTTCTGCCCAGTATATCTCCCAGGACCAGTGTGTATCTGAGTCAATGAGACTCTCTGACCTTTCTCCCCATTCTATCCGCAGGACCAGTTTTTTTCTGAGTCAATGGGACTCGCTGTGACCTTTCTCCCCAATCTATCCCCCAGGACCAATGTGTATCTGAGTCAATGGGACTCTCTCTGACCTTTCTCCCCAGTCTATCCCCAGGACCAGTGTGTATCTGAGTCAATGGGACTCTCTCTGACCTTTCTCCCCAGTATCCCAGGACCAGAGTGTATCTGAGTCAATGGGACTCTCTCTGACATTTCTCCCCAGACCCCCAGGACCAGGGTATATCTGAGTCAATGGGACTCTCTCTGATCTTTCTCCCCAGTCCCCCAGGACCAGTGTGTATCTGAGACAATGGGACACTCTGGCATTTCTCCCCAGTCTATCCCAGGACCAGTGTGTATCTGAGTCAATGGGACTCTCTCTGACCTTTCTCCACAGCCTATCCCCAGGACCAGTTTGTATCTGAGTCAATGGGACTCTCTCTGACGTTTCTTCCCAGTCTAGCCCCAGGACCAGTGTGTATCTGAGTCAATGGGACTCCCTCTGACCTTCCTCCCAAGTCTATCCTCAGGATCAGTGTGTATCTGAGTCAATCGGACTCTCTCTGACCTTTCTGCCCAGTATATCTCCCAGGACCAGAGTGTATCTGAGTCAATGGCACTCTCTCTGATCTTTCTCCCCAGTCCACCAGGACCAGTATATATCTGAGTCAATGGGACTCTCTGACCTTTCTCCCCAGTGTATCCCAGGACCAGTGTGTATCTGTGTCAATGGGACTCTCTCTGACCTTTCTCCCCAGTCTATCCCCAGGAACAGTATGTATCTGAGTCAATGGGACTCTCTCTGACCTTTCTCCCCAGTCTATCCCCAGCACCAGTGTGTATCTGAGTCAATGGGACTCTCTCTGACCTTTCTCCCCAGTCTATCCCCAGGACCAGTGTGTAACTGAGTCAATGGGACTCTCTCTGACCTTTCTCCCCAATCTATCCTTAGGATCAGTGTGTATCTGAGTCAATGGGACTCTCTCTGAACTTTCTCCCCAGTCTATCCCCAAGACCAGTGTGTATCTGAGTCAATGCGACTCTCTGACCTTTCCCCCCAATCTATCCCCAGGACCAATGTGTATCTGAGTCAATGGGACTCTCTCTGACCTTTCTCCCCAGTCTATCCCCAGGACCAGTGTGTATCTGAGTCAATGGGATTCTCTCTGAACATTCTTCCCAGTCCCCCAGGACCAGTGTGTATCTGAGTCAATGGGACTCTCTCTGACCTTTCTCCCCAGTCTCTCCCCTGGACCAGTGTGTATCGGAATCAATGGGACTCTCTCTGACCTTTCTCCCCAGTCTATCCCCAGGACCAGTGTTTATCTGAGTCAATGGGACACTCTCTGACCTTTCTCCCCAGTCTATCCGCTGGACCAGTGTGTATCTGAGTCAATGGGACTCTCTCTGACCTTTCTCCCCAGTCCCCCAGGACCACTGTGTATCTGAGTCAATGGGACTCCCTCTTACTTTTGTCCCCAGTCTATCCCCAGGACCAGTGTGTATCTGAGTAAATGGGACTCTCTCTGACCTTTGCCCCCAGTCTATCCCCAGGACCAGTGTGTATCTGAGTCAATGGGACTCTCTCTGACATTTCTCCCCAGTCTATCCCCAGGACCAGTGTGTATCTGAGTCAATGGGACTCTCTCTGACCTTTCTCCCCAGTCTATCACCAGGACCAGTGTGTATCTGAGTCAATGGGACGCTCTCTGACCTTTCTCCCCAGTCTATCACCAGGACCAGTGAGTATCTGAGTCAATGGGAATCTCTCTGACCTTTCTCCCCAGTCTATCCCCTGGTCCAGTGTATATCTGAGTCAATGGGACTCTCTCTGAACTTTCTCCCCAGTATCCCAGGACCAGTGTGTACCTGACTCAGTGGAACTCTCTGACCTTTCTCCCCAGTCTATCCCCAGGACCACACTTTATCTGAGTCAATGGGACTCTCTGATCTTTCTCCCCAGTCTATCCCCAGGACCAGTGTGTATATGAGTCAGTGGGACTCTCTCTGACCTTTCTCCCCATTCCCCCAGGACCAGTGTGTACCTGACTCAATGGGACTCTCTGACCTTTCTCCCCAGTCTATCCCCAGGACCAGTGTGTATCTGAGTCAATGGGACTCTCTGATCTTTCTCCCCAGTCTATCCCCAGAACCAGTGTTGATCTGAGTCAATGGGACTCTCTCTGACCTTTCTCCCCAGCCAGTTGTCGTGGTGCACGTTGGTACCAATGACAGAGGTAAAAAAAGGGATGAGTTCCTACGAAATGAATTTAAGGAGCTAGGAGCTAAATTAAAAAGTAGGACCTCAAAAGTAGTAATCTCGGGATTGCTACCAGTGCCACGTGTTAGTCAGAGTAGGAATCGCAGGATAGCTCAGATGAATACGTGGCTTGAGCAATGGTGCAGCAGGGAGGGATTCAAATTCCTGGGGCATTGGAACCGGTTCTGGGGGAGGTGGGACCAGTACAATCCGGACGGTCTGCACCTGGGCAGAATCGAAACCAATGTCCTCGGGGGAGTGTTTGCTAGTGCTGTTGGGGAGGAGTTAAACTAATATGGCAGGGGGATGGGAACCAATGCAGGGAGATAGAGGGAAACAAAAAGGAGGCAAAAACAAAAGACAGAAAGGAGATGAGGAAAAGTGGAGGGCAGAGAAACACAAGGCAAAGAACAAAAAGGGCCATTGTACAGCAAAATTCTAAAAGGACAGAGGGTGTTAAAAAAACAAGCCTAAAGGCTTTGTGTCTTAATGCAAGGAGTATCCGCAATAAGGTGGATGAATTAACTGTGCAAATAGATGTTAACAAATATGATGTGATTGGGATTACGGAGACGTGGCTCCAGGATGAGCAGGGCTGGGAACTCAACATCCAGGGGTATTCAACATTCAGGAAGGATAGAATAAAAGGAAAAGGAGGTGGGGTAGCATTGCTGGTTAAGGAGGAGATTAAGGCAATAGTTAGGAAGGACATAGCTTGGATGATGTGGAATCTATATGGGTAGAGCTGCAGAACACCAAAGGGCAAAAAACGTTAGTGGGAGTTGTGTACAGACCTCCAAACAGTAGTAGTGATGTTGGGGAGGGCATCAAACAGGAAATTAGGGGTGCGTGCAATAAAGGTGCAGCAGTTATAATGGGTGACTTTAATATGCACATAGATTGGGTTAACCAAACTGGAAGCAATACCGTGGAGGCGGATTTCCTGGAGTGCATAAGGGATGGTTTTTTAGACCAATATGTTGAGGAACCAACTAGGGGGGAGGCCATCTTAGGCTGGGTGTTGTGTAATGAGAGAGGATTAATTAGCAATCTCGTTGTGCGAGGCCCCTTGGGAAGAGTGACCATAATATGGTGGAATTCTGCATTAGGATGGAGAATGAAACAGTTAATTCAGAGACCATGGTCCAGAACATAAAGAAGGCTAACTTTGAAGGTATGAGGCGTGAATTGGCTGAGATGGATTGGCGAATGATACTTAAGGGGTTGACTGTGGATGGGCAATGGCAGACATTTAGAGACCGCATGGATGAACTACAACAATTGTACATTCCTGTCTGGCATAGAAATAAAAAAGGGAAGGTGGCTCAACCGTGGCTATCAAGGGAAATCAGGGATAGTATTAAAACCAAGGAAGTGGCATACAAATTGGCCAGAAATAGCAGCGAACCTGGGGACTGGGAGAAATTTAGAACTCAGCAGAGGAGGACAAAGGGTTTGATTAGGGCAGGGAAAATGGAGTACGAGAAGAAGCTTGCAGGGAACATTAAGACGGATTGCAAAAGTTTCTATAGATATGTAAAGAGAAAAAGGTTAGTAAAGACAAACGTAGGTCCCCTGCAGTCAGAATCAGGGGAAGTCATAACGGGGAACAAGGAAATGGCAGACCAATTGAACAAGTACTTTGGTTCGGTATTCACGAAGGAGGACACGAACAACCTTCCGGTTATAAAAGGGGTCGGGGGGTCTAGTAAGGAGGAGGAACTGAGGGAAATCCTTATTAGCCGGGAAATTGTGTTGGGGAAATTGATGGGATTGAAGGCCGATAAATCCCCAGGGCCTGATGGACTGCATCCCAGAGTACTTAAGGAGGTGGCCTTGGAAATAGTGGATGCGTTGACAGTCATTTTCCAACATTCCATTGACTCTGGATCAGTTTCTATGGAGTGGAGGGTAGCCAATGTAACCCCACTTTTTAAAAAAGGAGGGAGAGAGAAAACAGGGAATTATAGACCGGTCAGCCTGACATCGGTAGTGCGTAAAATGATGGAATCAATTATTAAGGATGTCATAGCAGTGCATTTGGAAAGAGGTGACATGATAGGTCCAAGTCAGCATGGATTTGTGAAAGGGAAATCATGCTTGACAAATCTTCTGGAATTTTTTGAGGATGTTTCCAGTAGAGTGGATAAGGGAGAACCAGTTGATGTGGTATATTTGGACTTTCAGAAGGCGTTCGACAAGGTCCCACACAAGAGATTGATGTGCAAAGTTAGAGCACATGGTATTGGGGGTAGTGCACTGACATGGATTGAGAACTGGTTGTCAGACAGGAAGCAAAGAGTAGGAGTAAATGGGTACTTTTCAGAATGGCAGGCAGTGACTAGTGGGGTACCGCAAGGTTCTGTGCTGGGGCCCCAGCTGTTTACACTGTACATTAATGATTTAGATGAGGGGATTAAATGTAGTATCTCCAAATTTGCGGATGACACTAAGTTGGGTGGCAGTGTGAGCTGCGAGGAGGATGCTGTGAGGCTGCAGAGCGACTTGGATAGGTTAGGTGAGTGGGCAAATGCATGGCAGATGAAGTATAATGTGGATAAATGTGAGGTTATCCACTTTGGTGGTAAAAACAGAGAGACAGACTATTATCTGAATGGTGACAGATTAGGAAAAGGGGAGGTGCAAAGAGACCTGGGTGTCATGGTACATCAGTCATTGAAGGTTGGCATGCAGGTACAGCAGGCGGTTAAGAAAGCAAATGGCATGTTGGCCTTCATAGCGAGGGGATTTGAGTACAAGGGCAGGGAGGTGTTGCTACAGTTGTACAGGGCCTTGGTGAGGCCACACCTGGAGTATTGTGTACAGTTTTGGTCTCCTAACCTGAGGAAGGACATTCTTGCTATTGAGGGAGTGCAGCGAAGGTTCACCAGACTGATTCCCGGGATGGCGGGACTGACCTATCAAGAAAGACTGGATCAACTGGGCTTGTATTCACTGGAGTTCAGAAGAATGAGAGGGGACCTCATAGAAACATATAAAATTCTGACGGGGTTAGACAGGTTAGATGCAGGAAGAATGTTCCCAATGTTGGGGAAGTCCAGAACCAGGGGTCACAGTCTAAGGATAAGGGGTAAGCCATTTAGGACCGAGATGCGGAGGAACTTCTTCACCCAGAGAGTGGTGAACCTGTGGAATTCTCTACCACAGAAAGTTGTTGAGGCCAATTCACTAAATATATTCAAAAAGGAGTTAGATGAGGTCCTTACTGCTAGGGGGATCAAGGGGTATGGCGAGAAAGCAGGAATGGGGTACTGAAGTTGAATGTTCAGCCATGAACTCATTGAATGGCGGTGCAGGCAAGAAGGGCCGAATGGCCTACTCCTGCACCTATTTTCTATGTTTCTATGTTTCTATGTAGGGGAGAGTGTCCCGGGTTGAGGGGAGAGTGACTCGGAGGAAGGGAGAGTGTCCCGGGGGGAGGGGAGAGTGTCCAGGGGGGAGGGGAGTGTGTCCCGGGGGGAGGGGAGAATGTCTCGGTGGAGGGGAGAGTTGAGTGTCCCGGGTGGAGGGGAGGGGAGAGTATTCCGAGGGGAGGGGAGGGTCTCCCGAGGGGAGGGGAAGGGAGAGTGTCCCGGGGGGAGGGGAGAGTGTCCAGGGGGGAGGGGAAGAGTGTCCCGGGTGGAGGGGAGAGTGCCCCAAGGGGAGGGGAGAGTGTCCCGGGGTGAGAGGACGGGAGAGTGTCCCGAGGGGGAGGGGAGAGTGTCTTGCGGGGAGGGGATAGTGTTCCTGGGGGAGGGGAGAGAATCCCGGGGGGAGGGGAGAGTGTCCCGGGGCGAGGGGAGAGTGTCCCGGAGGGAGGGGAGAGAGTCCCGGGGGGTGGGGAGGGGAGAGTGTCCCGAGAGGAGGGGAGAGTGTCCCAGGGGGAGGGGAGAGTGTCCCGGGGGGAGGGCAGAGTGTCCCGGGGGGAGGGGAGAGTGTCTCGGGGAGAGGGGAGAATGTCCCGAGGGGAGGGAAGGGGAGAGTGTCCCGGGGGGAGGGGAGAGTGTCTCAGGGGGAGGGGAGAGTGTCCCGAGGGAAGGGGAGAGAGTCCCAGGGGGAGGGGAGGGGAGAGTGTCCTGAGGGGAGGGGAGAGTGTCCCGGGGGGAGGTGGGAGTGTCCCGGGGGGAGGTGAGAGTGTCCCGGGTGGAGGGGTGAGTGTCTCGGGGGGAGGGGAGAGTGTCCCGAGGGGAGGGCAGGGGAGAGACTCCCGGCGGGAGGGGAGAGTGTCCCAGAGGGAGGGGAGTGTGTCCCGAGGGGAGGGGAGAGTGTCCCGAGGTGAGGGGAGAGTTTCCCGAGGAGAGGCGAGAGTGTCCCGGGGGGAGGGGAGAGTGTCCCGGGGGGATGGGATAGTGCCCCGAAGGGAGGGGAGGGGAGAGTCTCCCGGGGGGAGGGGAGAGTGTTCCGGGGTGAGGGGAGATTGTCCCGGGGGGAGGGGAGGGGAGAGTGTCCCGGGGGGAGGAGAGAGTGTCTCAGGGGAGGGGAGAGTGTCCCGGGGGGAGGGGAGAGTGTCTCAGGGGGAGGGAGAGTGCCCCAGGGGAGGGGAAAGTGTCTCAGGGTGAGGGGAGAATGTCTGGAGGGGAGGGGAGAGTGTCCCGAGGGAAGGGGAGAGTGTCCCGAGGGGAGAGTGTCCCGAGGGGAGGGGAGAGTGTCCTGGGGGGAGGGGAGATTTTCCCGGGGAGAGGGGAGAGTTTCCCGGGGGAGTGGAGAGTGTCCCGGGGGGAGGGGAGGGGAGAGTGTCCCGGGGGGAGGGGAGAGTGTCCCGGGGGAAGGGGAGAGTGTCCCGGGGAGAAGGGAGAGTGTCCCGAGGTGAGGGGAGAGTGTCTCATTTGGAGGGGAGAGTGTTCCGGGGGGAGGGGAGAGTTTCCCGGGGGAGTGGAGAGTGTCCCGGGGGGAGGGGAGGGGAGAGTGTCCCGGGGGGAGGGGAGAGTGTCCCGGGGGAAGGGGAGAGTGTCCCGGGGAGAAGGGAGAGTGTCCCGAGGTGAGGGGAGAGTGTCTCATTTGGAGGGGAGAGTGTTCCGGGGGGAGGGGAATGTGTCTCTGGGGGAGGAGAGAGTGTCCCGAGGGGAGGGAAGGGGAGAGTGTCCCGGGGGGAGGGGAGAGTGTCCAGGGGGGATGGGAGAGTGTGCCGGAGGGTAGGGGAGAGTGTCCCGGGGGGAGGGGAGAGTGTCCCGGGGGAGGGGAGGGGAGAGTGTCCCGGGGGGCGGGGAGAGTGTCCGGGGGGGAGGGGAGAGTGTCCCGGGGGGATGGGAGAGTGCGCCAAGGGGAGGGGAGAGTGTCTCAGGGGGAGGGGAGAGTCTCCCGGGGCGGGGAGAGTGTCCCGGAGGGAGGGGAGGGGAGAGTGTCCCGGGGGGAGGGGAGATTGTCTCAGGGGGAGGTGAGAGTGCCCCAGGGGAGGGGAAAGTGTCTCAGGGTGAGGGGAGAGTGTCCCGAGGGAAGGGGAGAGTGTCCCGAGGGGAGAGTGTCCCGAGGGGAGGGGAGAGTGTCCCGGGGGGAGGGGAGATTGTCCCGGGGAGAGGGGAGAGTGTCCTGGGGGAGTGGAGAGTGTCCCGGGGGGTGGGGAGGGGAGAGTGTCCCGAGGGGAGGGGAGAGTGTCCCGGGGGAAGGGGAGAGTGTCCCGGGGGGAAGGGAGAGTGTCCCGGGGGGAGGGGAGAGTGTCCCGATGGGAGGGGAGAGAGTCTCGGGGAGAGCGGAGAGTGTCTCGAGGGGAGGGGAGAGTGTCTCGGGGGGAGGGGAGAGTGTCTCGCGGGAGGGGAGAGTGTCTCGGGGGGAGGGAAGAGTGTCTCAGGGGGAGGGGAGAGTATCTCGGGGGGAGGGAAGAGTGTCTCGGGGGGAGGGGAGAGTGCCCCAGGGGAGGGGAAAGTGTCTCGGGTGGAGGGGAGAGTGTCTCAGGGGGAAGGGAGAGTGTCAGAGGGGGAGGGGAGAGTGTCTCGGGGGGAGGGGAGAGTGTCTCGCGGGAGGGGAGAGTGTCTCGGGGGGAGGGAAGAGTGTCTCGGGGGGAGGGAAGAGTGTCTCGGGGGGAGGGAAGAGTGTCTCGGGGGGAGGGGAGAGTGCCCCAGGGGAGGGGAAAGTGTCTCGGGAGGAGGGGATAGTGTCTCAGCGGGAGGGGAGAGTGTCTCAGGGGGAGGGGAGAGTGTCTCGGGGGGAGGGGAGAGTGTCTCGGGGCGAGGGGAGAGTGTCTCGGGGGGAGGGGAGGGGAGAGTGTCTCGGGGGGAGTGGAGGGGAGAGTGTCTCGGGGGAGGGGAGGGGAGTGTGTTCCGGGGGGATGGGAGGGGAGTGTGTCCTGGGGGGAGGGGAGGCGAGAGTGTCCCGACGGGAGGGGAGAGTGTCCCAGGGGGAGGGGTGGGGAGAGTGTCCCGAGGGGAGGGGAGAGTGTCCCGGGGGGAGGGGAGAGTGTACCGGGGGTAGGGGGGAGGGTCCCGGGGGGAGGGGAGAGTGTCTCGGGGAGAAGGGAGAGTGTCTCAGGGGGAGGGGAGAGTTGAGTGTCCCGGGGGGAGGGGAGGGGAGAGTGTCCCGAGGGGAGGGGAGGGGAGAGTCTCCCGAGGAGAGGGGAGGGGAGATTGTCCCGAGGGGAGGGGAGAGTGTCTCGGGGGGAGGGGAGAGTGTCCCGAGGGGAGGGGAGAGTGTCCCGGGGGGAGGGGAGAATATCTCGGGGGAGGGGCGAGTGTCCCGAGGGGAGGGGAGAGGAGAGTGTCCCGAGGGGAGGGGAGAGTGTCCCGAGGGGAGGGGAGAGTGTCCCGGGGGGAGGGGAGAATATCTCGGGGGAGGGGCGAGTGTCCCGAGGGGAGGGGAGAGGAGAGTGTCCCGAGGTCAGGGGAGAGTGTCCCGAGGGGAGGGGAGAGTGTCCCAGGGGGAGGGGAGCGGAGAGTACCCCGAGGGTAGGGGAGAGTGTCACGGGGGGAGGGGAGAGTGTCCCGGGGGGAGGGGAGAGTGTCCCGGGGGGAGGGGAGGGGAGAGTATCCCGAGGGGAGGGGTGGGAAGAGTGTCTCAAGGGAAGCTGAGGGGAGAGTGTCCCGAGGGGAGGGGAGAGTGTCCCGAGGAGAGGGAAGAGTGTCCTGGGGGGAGGGGAGGGAGAGTATCCCGAGGGGAGGGGTGGGAAGAGTGTCTCAAGGGAAGCTGAGGGGAGAGTGTCCCGAGGGGAGGGGAGAGTGTCCCGAGGGGAGGGATGAGTGTCTCGGGGGGAGGAGAGAGTGTCTCGGGAGTAGGGGATAGTGTCCCGGGGGGAGGGGAGAGTGTCCCGAGGGGAGGGGAGAGTGTCCCGAGGGGAGTGGAGAGTGTCCCGGGGGGAGGAGAGAATGTCCCGGGGGGAGGGGAGAGTGTCCCGGGGGGAGGGGAGAGAGTGCCGGGGGGTAGGGGAGAGGGTCCCAGGGTGAGGGGAGAGTGTCCCGGGGGGCGGGGAGAGTGTCTCGGGGGGAGGGGAGAGTGTCCCGGGGGGAGGGGAGACTGTCCCGGGGGGAGGGGAGAATGTCTCGGGGGAGGGGAGAATGTCCCGTGGGGAGGGGAGGGGAGAATGTCCCGGGGGGAGGGGAGAGTGTCCCGGGGGGAGGGGAAGAGTGTCCCGGGGGGAGGGGAGAGTGCCCCAAGGGGAGGGGAGAGTGTCCCGGGGTGAGTGGAGGGGAGAGTGTCCCGAGGGGAGGGGAGAGTGTCCCGAGGGGAGGGGAGAGTGTCCCAGGGGGCGGGAGGGGAGAGTGTCCCGAGGGGAGGGGAGAGTGTCCCGAGGGAAGGGGAGAGAGTCCCAGGGGGAGGGGGGGAGAGTTTCCCGGGGGGAGGTGAGAGTGTCCCGGGGGGAGGGGTGAGTGTCTCGGGGGGAGGGGAGAGTGTCCCGACGGGAGGGGAGAGTGTCTCGGGGGGAGGGGAGAGTGTCCCCAGGGGAGGGGAGAGTGCCCCGGGGGGAGGGGTGAGTGTCTCGGGGGGAGGGGAGAGTGTCTCGGGGGGAGGGGATCGTGTCCCGAGGGGAGGGGAGGGGAGAGAGTCCCGGGGGGAGGGGAGAGTCTCCCAGTGGGAGGGGAGAGTGTTCCGAGGGGAGGGGAGAGTGTTTCGGGGAGAGGGGAGAGTGTCCCGGGGGAGGGGAGAGTGTCTCGGGGGGAGGGGAGAGTGTCTCGGGGGAGGGGTGAGTGTCTCGAGAGGAGGGGAGAGTGTCTCGGTGGGAGGGGAGAGTGTCTCGGGGTTAGGGGAAAGTGTCTCGGGGGGAGGGGAGAGTGTCTCCGGGGGAGGGGACAGTGTCTCCGGGGGAGGGGAGAGTGTCTCGGGGGGAGGGGAGAGTGTCTCGGGGGGAGGGGAGAGCGTCTCAGAGGGAGGGGAGAGTGTCTCAGGGGGAGGGGAGAGTGTCTCAGTGGGAGGGGAGAGTGTCTCAGGGGGAGTGTGTCTCGGGGGAGGGGAGGGGAGAGTGTCTCGGGGGGGGGGAGAGTGTCTCAGGGGGAGGGGAGAGTGTCTCGGGGGGAGTGTGTCTCGGGGGAGGGGAGGGGAGAGTGTCTCGGGGGGAGTGGAGCGGAGTGTGTCTCAGGGGGAGGGGAGGGTAGAGTATCTCGGGGGGAGGCGAGGGGAGAGTGTCTCGGTGTGAGGTGAGAGTGTCCCGGGTGGAGGAGAGGGGAGAGTGTCCCGGGTGGAGGGGAGGGGACAGTGTCCCGGGGGGCGGGGAGGGGAATGTGTCCCGGGGGGCGGGGAGGGGAGTGTGTTCCGGGGGGAGGGGAGGGGAGTGTGTTCCGGGGGGAAGGGAGGGGAGTGTGTCCCGGGGGGTGGGGAGGGGAATGTGTCCCGGGGGGCGGGGAGGGGAGTGTGTTCCGGGGGGCGGGGAGGGGAGTGTGTCCCGGGGGGCGGGGAGGGGAGAGTGTCCGGAGGGGATGGGAGAGTGTCCCAGGGGGAGGGGAGGGGACAGTGTCCCGAGGGGAGGGTAGAGTGTCCCAGGGGGAGGCGAGGGGACAGTGTCCCGAGGGGAGGGGAGAGTATCCCGAGGGGAGGGGAGAATGTCACGGGGGGAGTGGAGAGTGTCCCGCGGGGAGGGGGGAGTGTCCCGGGGGGAGGGGAGAGTGTCTCAGGGGGAGGGGAGAGTGTCCCGAGGAGAGGGGAGAGTGTCCCGGGGGGAGGGGAGGGGAGAGTTTCCCGAGGGGAGGGGTGGGGAGAGTGTCCCGTGGGAAGGGGAGGGGAGAGTGTCCCGAGGGGAGGGGAGAGTGTCCCGAGGGGAGGTGAGAGTGTCTCGGGGGGAGGAGAGAGTGTCTCGGGGGGAGGGGAGAGTGTCCCGGGGGGAGGGGAGAGTGTCCCGGGGGGAGGGGAGAATGTCCCGAGGGGAGGGGAGAGTGTCCCGGGGTAGGGGAGAATGTCCCGGGGGGAGGGGAGAGTGTCCCGGGGGGAGGGGAGAGTGTCCCGGGGGGAGGGGAGAGTGTCTCGGGGGGAGTGGATAGTGTCCCGGGGGGAGGGGAGAGTGTCCCGAGGGGTGGGTAGAGTGTCCCGAGGGGAGGGGAGAGTGTCCCGGGGGTAGGGGAGAATGTCCCGGGGGGAGGGGATAGTGTCCCGGGGGGAGGGGAGAGTGTCCCGGGGTGAGGGGAGAGTGTCTCGGGGGGAGGGGAGAGTGTCCCGGGGGGAGGGGAGAGTGTCCAGGGGGGAGGGGAGAGTGTACCGGGGGGAGGGGAGAATGTCTCGGTGGAGGGGAGAGTTGAGTGTCCCGGGTGGAGGGGAGGGGAGAGTATTCCGAGGGGAGGGGAGGGACTCCCGAGTGGAGGGGAAGGGAGAGTGTACCGATGGGAGGGGAGTGTGTCTCGGGGGATGGGAGAGTGTCTCGGGGGGAGGGGATACTGTCCCGAGGGGGAGGGGAGAGTGTCCCGAGGGGGAGGGGAGAGTGTCTTGCGGGGAGGGGATAGTGTACCTGGGGGAGGGGAGAGAATCACGGGGGGACGGGAGAGTGTCCCGGGGGGAGGGGAGAGTGTCCCAGGGGGAGGGGAGAGTGTCCCGGGGGGAGGGCAGAGTGTCCTGGGGGGAGGGGAGAGTGTCTCGGTGAGAGGGGAGAATGTCCCGAGGGAAGGGAAGGGGAGAGTGTCCCGGGGGGAGGGGAGAGATTCTCAGGGGGAGGGGAGAGTGTCCCGAGGGAAGGGGAGAGAGTCCCAGGGGGAGGGGAGGGGAGAGTGTCCTGAGGGGAGGGGAGAGTGTCCCGGGGGAGGTGGGAGTGTCCCGGGGGGAGGTGAGAGTGTCCCGGGTGGAGGGGTGAGTGTCTCGGGGGGAGGGTAGAGTGTCCCGAGGGGAGGGCAGGGGAGAGACTCCCGGCGGGAGGCGAGAGTGTCCCAGAGGGAGGGGAGAGTGTCCCGAGGGGAGGGGAGAGTGTCCCGAGGTGAGGGGAGAGTTTCCCGAGGAGAGGCGAGAGTGTCCCGGGGGGAGGGGAGAGTGTCCCGGGGGGATGGGAGAGAGTCTCGGGGGGAGGGGATAGTGCCCCGAAGGGAGGGGGGGGAGAGTCTCCCGGGGGAGGGGAGAGTGTTCCGGGGGGAGGGGAGATTGTCCCGGGGGGAGGGGAGGGGAGAGTGTCCCGGGGGAGGGGAGAGTGTCTCAGGGGAGGGGGAGAGTGTCCCGGGGGAGGGGAGAGTGTCTCAGGAGGAGGGAGAGTGCCCCAGGGGAGGGGAAAGTGTCTCAGGGTGAGGGGAGAATGTCTGGAGGGGAGGGGAGAGTGTCCCGAGGGAAGGGAGAGTGTCCCGAGGGGAGAGTGTCCCGAGGGGAGGGGAGAGTGTCCTGGGGGGAGGGGAGATTGTCCCGGGGAGAGGGGAGAGTTTCCCGGGGGAGTGGAGAGTGTCCCGGGGGGAGGGAAGGGGAGAGTGTCCCGGGGGAGGGGAGAGTGTCCCGGGGGAAGGGGAGAGTGTCCCGGGGGGAAGGGAGAGTGTCCCGAGGTGAGGGGAGAGTGTCTCATTTGGAGTGGAGAGTGTTCCGGGGGGAGGGGAATGTGTCTCGGGGGGAGGAGAGAGCGTCCCGAGGGGAGGGAAGGGGAGAGTGTCCCGGGGGGAGGGGAGAGTGTCCCGGGGGGAGGGGAGAGTGTCCCAGGGGGAGGGGAGAATGTCTCGAGGGGAGGGGAGAGTGGCTCGGGGGGAGGGGAGAGAGTCCCGGGGGGAGGGGAGAGTGTCCCGGGGGGAGGGGAGAGTGTCTCGGGGGGAGGGGAGAGTGTCTCTGGGGGAGGGGAGAGTGTCCCGTGGGGAGGGAAGGTGAGAGTGTCCCGGGGGGAGGGGAGAGTGTCCCGGGGGGAGGAGATAGTGTCCCGGGGGGAGGGGAGAATGTCCTGGGGGGAGGGGAGAGTGTCCAGGGGGATGGGAGAGTGTGCCGGAGGGTAGGGGAGAGTGTCCCGGGGGGAGGGGAGAGTGTCCCGGGGGAGGGGAGGGGAGAGTGTCCCGGGGGGCGGGGAGAGTGTCCCGGGGGGGAGGGGAGAGTGTCCCGGGGGGATGGGAGAGTGCGCCAAGGGGAGGGGAGAGTGTCTCAGGGGGAGGGGAGAGTCTCCCGGGGCGGGGAGAGTGTCCCGGGGGGAGGGGAGGGGAGAGTGTCCCGGGGGGAGGGGAGATTGTCTCAGGGGGAGGTGAGAGTGTCCCGAGGGAAGGGGAGAGTGTCCCGAGGGGAGAGTGTCCCGAGGGGAGGGGAGAGTGTCCCGGGGGGAGGGGAGATTGTCCCGGGGAGAGGGGAGAGTGTCCCGGGGGGAGGGGAGAGTGTCCCGGGGAGTGGGGAGGGGAGAGTGTCCCGAGGGGAGGGGAGAGTGTCCCGGGGGAAGGGGAGAGTGTCCCGGGGGGAAGGGAGAGTGTCCCGGGGGGAGGGGAGAGTGTCCCGATGGGAGTGGAGAGAGTCTCGGGGAGAGCGGAGAGTGCCTCGAGGGGAGGGGAGAGTGTCTCGGGGGGAGGGGAGAGTGTCTCGCGGGAGGGGAGAGTGTCTCGGGGGGAGGGAAGAGTGTCTCAGGGGGAGGGGAGAGTGTCTCGGGGGGAGGGAAGAGTGTCTCGGGGGTAGGGGAGAGTGCCCCAGGGGAGGGGAAAGTGTCTCGGGTGGAGGGGAGAGTGTCTCAGGGGGAAGGGAGAGTGTCTCAGGGGGAGGGGAGAGTGTCTCGCGGGAGGGGAGAGTGTCTCGGGGGGAGGGAAGAGTGTCTCGGGGGGAGGGAAGAGTGTCTCGGGGGGAGGGAAGAGTGTCTCGGGGGGAGGGGAGAGTGCCCCAGGGGAGGGGAAAGTGTCTCGGGAGGAGGGGAGAGTGTCTCAGGGGGAGGGGAGTGTGTCTCAGGGGGAGGGGAGAGTGTCTCGGGGGGAGGGGAGAGTGTCTCGGGGCGAGGGGAGAGTGTCTCGGGGGGAGGGGAGGGGAGAGTGTCTCGGGGGAGGGGAGGGGAGTGTGTTCCGGGGGGAGGGGAGGGGAGTGTGTCCTGGGGGGAGGGGAGGCGAGAGTGTCCCGACGGGAGGGGAGAGTGTCCCAGGGGGAGGGGTGGGGAGAGTGTCCCGAGGGGAGGGGAGAGTGTCCCGGGGGGAGGGGAGAGTGTACCGGGGGTAGGGGGGAGTGTCCCGGGGGGAGGGGAGAGTGTCTCGGGGAGAAGGGAGAGTGTCTCAGGGGGAGGGGAGAGTTGAGTGTCCCGGGGGGAGGGGAGGGGAGAGTGTCCCGAGGGGAGGGGAGGGGAGAGTCTCCCGAGGAGAGGGGAGGGGAGATTGTCCCGAGGGGAGGGGAGAGTGTCTCGGGGGGAGGAGAGAGTGTCTCGGGAGGAGGGGATAGTGATCCGTGGGGAGGGGAGAGTGTCTCAGGGGGAGGGGAGAGTTGAGTGTTCCGGGGGGAGGGGAGGGGAGAGTGCCCCGGGGGGAGGGGAGGGGAGAGTGCCCCGGGGGGAGGGGAGAGTGTCTCAGGGGGAGGGGAGAGTTGAGTGTCCCGGGGGGAGGGGAGGGGAGAGTGACCCGAGGGAAGGGGAGAGTGTCCCGAGGTGAGAGTGTCCCGAGGGGAAGGGAGAGTGTCCCGGGGGGAGGGGAGAGTGTCCCGGGGGAGTGGAGAGTGTCCCGGGGGGAGGGGAGGGGAGAGTGTCCCGGCGGGAGGGGAGAGTGTCCCGGGGGGAAGGGAGAGTGTCCCGGGGGGAGAGGAGAGTGTCCCGATGTGAGGGGAGAGTGTCTCATTTGGAGGGGAGAGTGTCCCGGGGGGGAGGGGTGTGTGTCCCGGGGGGAGGGGAGAGTGTCCCGGGGGGAGGGGAGAGTGTCCCAGGGGGAGGGGAGAGTGTCTCGAGGGGAGGGGAGAGTGGCTCGGTGGGAGGGTAGAGAGTCCCGGGGGGAGGGGAGAGTGTCCCGGGGGGAGGGGAGAGTGTCTCGGGGGGAGGGGAGAGTGTCTCTGGGGGAGGGGAGAGTGTCCCGTGGGGAGGGGAGGGGATAGTGTCCCGGGGGGAGAGGAGAATGTCCCGAGGGGAGAGTGTCCCGAGGGGAAGGGAGAGTGTCCCGGGGGGAGGGGAGAGTGTCCCGGGGGAGTGGAGAGTGTCCCGGGGGGAGGGGAGGGGAGAGTGTCCCGGGTGGAGGGGAGAGTGTCCCGGGGGAAGGGGAGAGTGTCTCAGGGGGAGGGGAGAGTGTCTCAGGGGGAGGGGAGAGTGTCTCTTGGGGAGGGGAGAGTGTCTCAGGGGGAGGGGAGAGTTGAGTGTCCCGGGGGGAGGGGAGGGGAGAGTGTCCCGAGGGAAGGGGAGAGTGTCCCGAGGTGAGAGTGTCCCGAGGGGAAGGGAGAGTGTCCCGGGGGGAGGGAAGAGTGTCCCGGGGGAGTGGAGAGTGTCCCGGGGGGAGGGGAGGGGAGAGTGTCCCGGCGGGAGGGGAAAGTGTCCCGGGGGAAGGGGAGAGTGTCCCGGGGGGAAGGGAGAGTGTCCCGGGGGGAGAGGAGAGTGTCCCGAAGTGAGGGGAGAGTGTCTCATTTGGAGGGGAGAGTGTTCCGGGGGGAGGGGAATGTGTCTCGGGGGGAGGGGAGAGTGTCCCGGGGGGAGGGGAGAGTGTCCCAGGGGGAGGGGAGAGTGTCTCGAGGGGAGGGGAGAGTGGCTCGGTGGGAGGGGAGAGAGTCCCGGGGGGAGGGGAGAGTGTCCCGGGGGGAGGGGAGAGTGTCTCTGGGGGAGGGGAGAGTGTCTCTGGGGGAGGGGAGAGTGTCCCGTGGGGTGGGGAGGGGATAGTGTCCCGGGGGGAGTGCAGAATGTCCCGAGGGGAGAGTGTCCCGAGGGGAAGGGAGAGTGTCCCGGGGGGAGGGGAGAGTGTCCCGGGGGAGTGGAGAGTGTCCCGGGGGGAGGGGAGGGGAGAGTGTCCCGGGTGGAGGGGAGAGTGTCCCGGGGGAAGGGGAGAGTGTCCCGGGGGGAAGGGAGAGTGTCCCGGGGGGAGAGGAGAGTGTCTCATTTGGAGGGGAGAGTGTTCCGGGGGAAGGGGAATGTGTCTCGTGGGGAGGGGAGAGTGTCCCGAGGGGAGGGGAGGGGAGAGTGTCCCGGGGGGAGGGGAGAGTGTCCCGGGGGAGGGGAGAGTGTCTCGAGGGGAGGGGAGAGTGGCTCGGTGGGAGGGGAGAGAGTCCCGGGGGGAGGGAAGAGTGTCCCGGGGGGAGGGGAGAGTGTCTCTGGGGGAGGGGAGAGTGTCCCATGAGGAGGGGAGGGGATAGTGTCCCCGGGGGAGCGGAGAATGTCCCGGGGGGAGGGGAGAGTGTCCAGGGGGGATGGGAGAGTGTGCCGGAGGGTAGGGGAGAGTGGCCCGGGGGGAGGGGAGAGAGTCCCGGGGGGAGGGGAGAGTGTCCCGGGGGGAGGGGAGAGTGTCCCGGGAGGAAGGGAGAGTGTCCCGGGGGGAGGGGAGAGTGTCCCGATGGGAGGGGAGAGAGTCTCGGGGAGAGCGGAGAGTGTCTCGAGGGGAGGGGAGAGTGTCTCGGGGGGAGGGGAGAGTGTCTCGCGGGAGGGGAGAGTGTCTCGGGGGGAGGGAAGAGTGTCTCGGGGGGAGGGAAGAGTGTCTCGGGGGGAGGGGAGAGTGTCTCGGGGGGAGGGGAGAGTGTCTCAGGGGGAGGGGAGAATGTCTCGGGGGGAGGGAAGAGTGTCTCGGGGGGAGGGAAGAGTGTCTCGGGGGGAGGGAAGAGTGTCTCGGTGGGAGGGAAGAGTGTCTCGGGGGGAGGGGAGAGTGCCCCAGGGGAGGGGAAAATGTCTCGGGTGGAGGGGAGAGTGTCTCAGGGGGAGGGGAGAGTGTCTCAGGGGGAGGGGAGAGTGTCTCGGGGGGAGGGGGGAGTGTCTCGGGGCGAGGGGAGAGTGTCTCGGGGGGAGGGGAGGGGAGAGTGTCTCGGGGGGAGTGGAGGGGAGAGTGTCTCGGGGGAGGGGAGGGGAGTGTGTTCCGGGGGGAGGGGAGGGGAGTGTGTCCCGGGGGGAGGGGAGGCGAGAGTGTCCCGACGGGAGGGGAGAGTGTCCCAGGGGGAGGGGTGGGGAGAGTGTCCCGAGGGGAGGGGAGAATGTCCCGGGGGGAGGGGAGAGTGTACCGGGGGTAGCGGGGAGTGTCCCGGGGGGAGGGGAGAGTGTCTCGGGGAGAAGGGAGAGTGTCTCAGGGGGAGGGGAGAGTTGAGTGTCCCGGGGGGAGGGGAGGGGAGAGTGTCCCGAGGGGAGGGGAGGGGAGAGTCTCCCGAGGAGAGGGGTGGGGAGATTGTCCCGAGGGGAGGGGAGGGGAGATTGTCCCGAGGGGAGGGGAGAGTGTCTCGGGAGGAGGAGAGAGTGTCTCGGGAGAGGGGATAGTGCTCCGGGGAGAGGGGAGAGTGTCTCAGGGGGAGGGGAGACTTGAGTGTTCCGGGGGGAGGGGAGGGGAGAGTGCCCCGGGGTGAGGGGAGGGGAGAGTGCCCCGGGGGGAGGGAAGAGTGTCTCAGGGGGAGGGGAGAGTTGAGTGTCCCGGGGGGAGGGGAGGGGAGAGTGTCCCGAGGGAAGGGGAGAGTGTCCCGAGGTGAGAGTCTCCCGAGGGCAAGGGAGTGTGTCCCGGGGGGAGGGGAGAGTGTCCCGGGGGAGTGGAGAGTGTCCCGGGGGGAGGGGAGGGGAGAGTGTCCCGGGGGGAGGGGAGAGTGTCCCGGGGGGAGAGGAGAGTGTCCCGAGGTGAGGGGAGAGTGTCTCATTTGGAGGGGAGAGTGTTCCGGGGGGAGGGGAATGTGTCTCGGGGGGAGGAGAGAGTGTCCCGAGGGGAGGGGAGGGGAGAGTGTCCCGGGGGGAGGGGAGAGTGTCCCGGGGGGAGGGGAGAGTGTCCCAGGGGGAGGGGAGAGTGTCTCGAGGGGAGGGGAGAGTGGCTCGGTGGGAGGGGAGAGAGTCCCGGGGGGAGGGGAGAGTGTCTCGGGGGGAGGGGAGAGTGTCTCTGGGGGAGGGGAGAGTGTCCCGTGGGGAGGGGAGGGGAAAGTGTCCCGGGGGGAGGGGAGAATGTCCCGAGGGGAGAGTGTCCCGAGGGGAAGGGAGAGTGTCCCGGGGGGAGGGGAGAGTGTCCCGGGGGACTGGAGAGTGTCCCGGGGGGAGGGGAGAGTGTCTCGAGGGGATGGGAGAGTGGCTCGGTGGGAGGGGAGAGAGTCCCGGGGGGAGGGGAGAGTGTCCCGGGGGGAAGGGAGAGTGTCTCTGGGGGAGGGGAGAGTGTTCCCTGGGGAGGGGAGGGGATAGTGTCCCGGGGGGAGGGGAGAATGTCCCGGGGGGAGGGGAGAGTGTCCAGGGGGGATGGGAGAGTGTCCCTGGGGGAGGGGAGAGTGTCCCGGGGGGAGGGGAGGGGAGAGTGTCCCGGGGGGAGGGGAGAGAGTCCCGGGGGGAGGGGCGAGTGTCCCGGGGGGAGGGGAGAGTGTCCCTGGGGGAGGGGAGAGTGTCCCGGGGGGAGGGGAGGGGAGAGTGTCCCTTGGGGAGGGGAGAGTGTCCCGGGGGGAGGGGAGGGGAGAGTGTCCCGGGGGGAGGGGAGAGTGTCTCAGGGGGAGGGGAGAGTGCCCCACGGGAGGGGAAAGTGTCTCAGGGTGAGGGGAGAATGTCTGGAGGGGAGGGGAGAGTGTCCCGAGGGAAGGGGAGAGTGTCCCGAGGGAAGGGGAGAGTGTCCCGATGGGGGGGAGAGAGTGTCCCAGGGGGAGGGGAGATTGTCCCGGGGAGAGGGGAGAGTGTCCCGGGGGAGTGGAGAGTGTCCCGGGGGGAGGGGTGGGGAGAGTGTCCCGGAGGGAGGGGAGAGTGTCCCGGGGGAAGGGGAGAGTGTCCCGGGGGGAAGGGAGAGTTTCCCGGAGGGAGGGGAGAGTGTCCCGATGGGAAGGGAGAGAGTCTCGGGGAGAGCGGAGGGGAGAGTGTCCCGAGGGGAGGGGAGGGTAGAGTGCCCCGGGGGGAGGGGAGGGGAAGTGCCCCGGGGGGAGGGGAGAGTGTCTCAGGGGGAGGGGAGGGGAGAGTGACCCGTGGGGAGGGGAGGGGATAGTGTCCCGGGGGGAGGGGAGAATGTCCCGGGTGGAGGGGAGAGTGTCCAGGGGGGATGGGAGAGAGTCCCGGGGGGAGGGGAGAGTGTCCCGGGGGGAGTGGAGAGTGTCCCGGGGGGAGGGGAGAGTGTCCCGGGGGGAGGGGAGAGTGTCCCGGGGGGAGGGGAGAGTGTCCCGGGGGGAGGGGAGGGGAGAGTGTCCCGGGGGGCGGGGAGATTGTCCCGGGGGGGAGGGGAGAGTGTCCCGGGGGGAGGGGAGAGTGTCCCGGGGGGAGGGGAGGGGAGAGTGTCCCGGGGGGTGGGGAGATTGTCCCGGGGGGGAGGGGAGAGTGTCTCAGGGGGAGGGGAGAGTCTCCCGGGGGGAGGGGAGAGTGTCCCGGTGGGAGGGGAGGGGAGAGTGTCCCGGGGGGAGGGGAGAGTGTCTCAGGGGGAGGGGAGAGTGCCCCACGGGAGGGGAAAGTGTCTCAGGGTGAGGGGAGAGTGTCTGGAGGGGAGGGGAGAGCGTCCCGAGGGAAGGGGAGAGTGTCCCGAGGGAAGGGGAGAGTGTCCCGAGGGGAGGGGAGGGGAGAGTACCCCGGGGGGAGGGGAGGGGAGAGTGCCCCGGGGGGAGGGGAGAGTGTCCCGCGGGAGGGGAGAGTGTCCCGAGTGGAGGGGAGAGTGTCCCGAGGGGAGGGGAGAATGTTCCGGGGGGAGGAGAGTGTCTCGGGGTGAGGGGAGAGTGTCCCGAGTGGAGGGGAGAGTGTCCCGAGTGGAGGGGAGAGTGTCCCGGGGGGAGGGGGGAGAGTCCCTGGGGGAGGGGAGAGAGTCCCGGGGGGAGGGGAGGGGAGAGTGTCTCAGGGGGAGGGGAGAGTTTCTCAGGGGGAGGGGAGACTGTCTCAGGGGGAGGGAAGAGTGTCTCGGGGGGAGTGGAGTGGAGAGTGTCTCAGGGGGAGGGGAGGGGAGGGTAGATTATCTCGGGGGGAGGCGAGGGGAGACTGTCTCGGGGTGAGGGGAGAGTGTCCCGTGGGGAGGGGAGGGGACAGTGTCCCGGGGGGCGGGGAGGGGAATGTGTCCCGGGGGGAGTGGTGGGGAGAGTGTCCGGAGGGGATGGGAGAGTGTCCCAGGGGGAGGGGAGGGGACAGTGTCCCGAGGGGAGGGGAGAGTGTCCCGAGGGGAGGGGAGAGTGTCCCGAAGAGAGGGGAGAGTGTCACGGGGGGAGGGGAGAGTGTCACGGGGGGAGGGGAGAGTGTCCCGGGGGGAGGGGAGAGTGTCCCGCGGGGAGGGGGGAGTGTCCCGGGGGGAGGGGAGAGTGTCTCGGGGACAGAGGAGAGTGTCCCGAGGGGAGAGGAGGGGAGAGTGTCCCGGGGGGAGGGGAGAGTGTCTCAAGGGGCGGTTAGAGTGTCCCGAGGAGAGTGGAGAGTGTCCCGGGGGGAGGGGAGGGGAGAGTATCCCGAGGGGAGGGGTGTGGAGAGTGTCCGGAGGGAAGGGGAGGGGAGAGTGTCCAGAGGGGAGGGGAGAGTCTCCCCAGGGGAGGGGAGAGTGTCTCGGGGGGAGGAGAGTTTGTCCCGGGGGGAGGGGATAGTGTCCCGGGGGGAGGGGAGAGTGTCCCGAGGGGAGGGAGAGTGTCCCGAGGGGAGGGGATAGTGTCCCGGGGGGAGGGTAGAATGTCCCGGTGGGAGGGGAGAGTTTGCCGGGGGGTAGGGGAGAGTGTGCCGGGGTGAGGGGAGAGTGTCCCGGGGTGAGGGGAGAGTGTCCCGGGGGGAGGGGAGAGTGTCTCGGGGGGAGGGGAGAGTGTCCCGGGGGGAGGGGAGAGTGTCCCGGGGGGAGGGGAGAATGTCTCGGGGGAGGGGCGAGTGACCCGAGGGGAGGGGAGAGGAGAGTGTCCCGAGGGGAGGGGAGAGTGTCCCGAGGGGAGGGGAGAGTGTCCCAGGGGGAGGGGAGCGGAGAGTACACCGAGGGGAGGGGAGAGTTTCACGGGGGGAGGGGAGAGTGTCCCGGGGGGAGGGGAGAGTGTCCCGAGGAGAGGGGAGAGTGTCCTGGGGGGAGAGGAGGGGAGAGTGTCCCGGGGGGAGGGGAGAGTGTCTCAGGGGGAGGGGAGAGTGTCCCGAGGAGAGGGGAGAGTGTCCTGGGGGGAGGGGAGGCGAGAGTATCCCGAGGGGAGTGGTGGGAAGAGTGTCTCAAGGGAAGCTGAGGGGAGAGTGTCCCGAGGGGAGGGGAGAGTGTCCCGGGGGGAGGGGAGAGTGTCCCGAGGGGAGAGGAGGGGAGAGTGTCCCGGGGGGAGGGGAGAGTGTCTCAGGGGGAGGGGAGAGTGTCCCGAGGAGAGGGGAGAGTGTCCTGGGGGGAGAGGAGGGGAGAGTGTCCCGGGGGGAGGGGAGAGTGTCTCAGGGGGAGGGGAGAGTGTCCCGAGGAGAGGGGAGAGTGTCCTGGGGGGAGGGGAGGCGAGAGTATCCCGAGGGGCGTGGTGGGAAGAGTGTCTCAAGGGAAGCTGAGGGGAGAGTGTCCCGAGGGGAGGGTAGAGTGTCCCGAGGGGAGGGGAGTGTGTCTCGGGGGGAGGAGAGAGTGTCTCGGGGGGAGGGGATAGTGTCCCGGGGGGAGGGGAGAGTGTCCCGAGGGGAAGGGAGAGTGTCCCGAGGGGAGGGGAGAGTGTCCCGAGGGGAGGGGAGAGTGTCCCGGGGGGAGGGTAGAATGTCCCGGGGGGGAGGGGAGAGTGTCCCGGGGGGAGGGGAGAGTGTGCCGGGGGGTAGGGGAGAGTGTCGCAGGGTGAGGGGAGAGTGTCCCGGGGTGAGGGGAGAGTGTCTCGGGGGGAGGGGAGAGTTTCCCGGGGGGAGTGGAGACTGTCCCGGGGGGAGGGGAGAATGTCTCGGGGGAGGGGAGAATGTCCCGAGGGGAGGGGAGGGGAGAGTGTCCCGGGGGGAGGGGAGAGTGTCCCGGGGGGAGGGGAAGAGTGTCCCGGGGGGAGGGGAGAGTGCCCCAAGGGGAGGGGAGAGTGTCCCGGGGTGAGGGGAGGGGAGACTGTCCCGAGGGGACGGGAGAGTGTCCCGAGGGGAGGGGAGAGTGTCCCAGGGGGCGGGAGGGGAGAGTGTCCCGAGGGGAGGGGAGAGTGTCCCGAGGGAAGGGGAGAGAGTCCCAGGGGGAGGGGAGGGGAGAGTATCCTGAGGGGAGGGGAGAGTTTACCGGGGGGAGGTGAGAGTGTCCGGGGGGAGGGGTGAGTGTGTCGGGGGGAGGGGAGAGTGTCCCGACGGGAGGGGAGAGTGTCCCGGTGGGAGGGGAGAGTGTCTCGGGGGGAGGGGAGAGTGTCTCGGGGGGAGGGGATCGTGTCCCGAGGGGAGGGGAGGGGAGAGAGTCCCGGGGGGAGGGGAGAGTCTCCCAGTGGGAGGGGAGAGTGTTCCGAGGGGAGGGGAGAGTGTCCCGAGGGGAGTGGAGAGTGTCTCGTGGAAAGGGGAGAGTATCCCGGGGGGAGGGGAGAGTGCCCCGGGGGGAGGGGAGAGTGTCTAGGGGGGAGGGGAGAGTGTCTCGGGGGGAGGGGATCGTGTCCCGAGGGGAGGGGAGGGGAGAGAGTCCCGGGGGGAGGGGAGAGTCTCCCAGTGGGAGGGGAGTGTGTTCCGAGGGGAGGGGAGAGTGTCCCGAGGGGAGTGGAGAGTGTCTCGGGGAGAGGGGAGAGTATCCCGGGGGGAGGGGAGAGTGTCTCGGGGGGAGGGGAGAGTGTCTCGGGGGGAGGGGAGAGTGTCCCGGGGGGAGGGGAGAGTGTCCCGGGGGGAGGGGAGAATGTCTCGGGGGAGGGGCGAGTGACCCGAGGGGAGGGGAGAGGAGAGTGTCCCGAGGGGAGGGGAGAGTGTCCCGAGGGGAGGGGAGAGTGTCCCAGGGGGAGGGGAGCGGAGAGTACACCGAGGGGAGGGGAGAGTTTCACGGGGGGAGGGGAGAGTGTCCCGGGGGGAGGGGAGAGTGTCCCGAGGAGAGGGGAGAGTGTCCTGGGGGGAGAGGAGGGGAGAGTGTCCCGGGGGGAGGGGAGAGTGTCTCAGGGGGAGGGGAGAGTGTCCCGAGGAGAGGGGAGAGTGTCCTGGGGGGAGGGGAGGCGAGAGTATCCCGAGGGGAGTGGTGGGAAGAGTGTCTCAAGGGAAGCTGAGGGGAGAGTGTCCCGAGGGGAGGGGAGAGTGTCCCGGGGGGAGGGGAGAGTGTCCCGAGGGGAGAGGAGGGGAGAGTGTCCCGGGGGGAGGGGAGAGTGTCTCAGGGGGAGGGGAGAGTGTCCCGAGGAGAGGGGAGAGTGTCCTGGGGGGAGAGGAGGGGAGAGTGTCCCGGGGGGAGGGGAGAGTGTCTCAGGGGGAGGGGAGAGTGTCCCGAGGAGAGGGGAGAGTGTCCTGGGGGGAGGGGAGGCGAGAGTATCCCGAGGGGCGTGGTGGGAAGAGTGTCTCAAGGGAAGCTGAGGGGAGAGTGTCCCGAGGGGAGGGTAGAGTGTCCCGAGGGGAGGGGAGTGTGTCTCGGGGGGAGGAGAGAGTGTCTCGGGGGGAGGGGATAGTGTCCCGGGGGGAGGGGAGAGTGTCCCGAGGGGAAGGGAGAGTGTCCCGAGGGGAGGGGAGAGTGTCCCGAGGGGAGGGGAGAGTGTCCCGGGGGGAGGGTAGAATGTCCCGGGGGGGAGGGGAGAGTGTCCCGGGGGGAGGGGAGAGTGTGCCGGGGGGTAGGGGAGAGTGTCGCAGGGTGAGGGGAGAGTGTCCCGGGGTGAGGGGAGAGTGTCTCGGGGGGAGGGGAGAGTTTCCCGGGGGGAGTGGAGACTGTCCCGGGGGGAGGGGAGAATGTCTCGGGGGAGGGGAGAATGTCCCGAGGGGAGGGGAGGGGAGAGTGTCCCGGGGGGAGGGGAGAGTGTCCCGGGGGGAGGGGAAGAGTGTCCCGGGGGGAGGGGAGAGTGCCCCAAGGGGAGGGGAGAGTGTCCCGGGGTGAGGGGAGGGGAGACTGTCCCGAGGGGACGGGAGAGTGTCCCGAGGGGAGGGGAGAGTGTCCCAGGGGGCGGGAGGGGAGAGTGTCCCGAGGGGAGGGGAGAGTGTCCCGAGGGAAGGGGAGAGAGTCCTAGGGGGAGGGGAGGGGAGAGTATCCTGAGGGGAGGGGAGAGTTTACGGGGGGAGGTGAGAGTGTCCGGGGGGAGGGGTGAGTGTGTCGGGGGGAGGGGAGAGTGTCCCGACGGGAGGGGAGAGTGTCCCGGTGGGAGGGGAGAGTGTCTCGGGGGGAGGGGAGAGTGTCTCGGGGGGAGGGGATCGTGTCCCGAGGGGAGGGGAGGGGAGAGAGTCCCGGGGGGAGGGGAGAGTCTCCCAGTGGGAGGGGAGAGTGTTCCGAGGGGAGGGGAGAGTGTCCCGAGGGGAGTGGAGAGTGTCTCGTGGAAAGGGGAGAGTATCCCGGGGGGAGGGGAGAGTGCCCCGGGGGGAGGGGAGAGTGTCTAGGGGGGAGGGGAGAGTGTCTCGGGGGGAGGGGATCGTGTCCCGAGGGGAGGGGAGGGGAGAGAGTCCCGGGGGGAGGGGAGAGTCTCCCAGTGGGAGGGGAGTGTGTTCCGAGGGGAGGGGAGAGTGTCCCGAGGGGAGTGGAGAGTGTCTCGGGGAGAGGGGAGAGTATCCCGGGGGGAGGGGAGAGTGTCTCGGGGGGAGGGGAGAGTGTCTCAGGGGGAGGGGTGAGTGTCTCGTGGGGAGGGGAGTGTGTCTCGGGGTTAGGGGAAAGTGTCTCGGGTGGAGGGGAGAGTGTCTCGGGGGTAGGGGAGAGTGTCTCAGTGGGAGGGGAGAGTGTCTCAGGGGGATGGGAGAGTGTCTCAGTGGGAGGGGAGAGTGTCTCGGGGGAGGGGAGAGTGTCTCAGGGGGAGGGGAGAGTGTCTCAGTGGGAGGGGAGAGTGTCTCAGGGGGAGGGGAGAGTGTCTCAGGTGGAGGGGAGAGTGTCTCAGGGGGAGGGGTGAGTGTCTCGGGGGAGGGGAGAGTGTCTCAGGGGGAGGGGAGAGTGTCTCAGGGGGAGGGGAGAGTGTCTCGGGGGGAGGGGAGAGTGTCTCAGGGGGAGGGGAGAGTGTCTCGGGTGGAGTGTGTCTCGGGGGAGGGGAGGGGAGAGTGTCTCGGGGGGAGTGGAGGGGAGTGTGTCTCAGGGGGAGGGGAGGGTAGAGTATCTCGGGGGGAGGCGAGGGTAGAGTGTCTCGGGGGGAGGGGAGAGTGTTCCGTGGGGAGGGGAGGGGATAGTGTCCCGGGGGGAGGGGAGAATGTCCGGGGGGAGGGGAGAGTGTCCAGGGGGGATGGGAGAGTGTCCCTGGGGGAGGGAAGAGTGTCCCGGGGGGAGGGGAGGGAGAGTGTCCCGGGGGGGGGGGGAGAGAGTCCCGGGGGGAGGGGCGAGTGTCCCGGGGGAGGGGAGAGTGTCCCTGGGGGAGGGGAGAGTGTCCCGGGGGGAGGGGAGGGGAGAGTGTCCCGGGGGGCGGGGAGATTGTCCCGGGGGGGAGGGGAGAGTGTCCCGGGGGGATGGGAGAGTGCGCCAAGGGGTGGGGAGAGTGTCTCAGGGGGAGGGGAGAGTCTCCCGGGGGGAGGGGAGAGTGTCCCGGGGGGAGGGTAGGGGAGAGTGTCCCGGGGGGAGGGGAGAGTGTCTCAGGGGGAGGGGAGAGTGCCCCACGGGAGGGGAAAGTGTCTCAGGGTGAGGGGAGAGTGTCTGGAGGGGAGGGGAGAGTGTCCCGAGGAAGGGGAGAGTGTCCCGAGGGAAGGGGAGAGTGTCCCGAGGGGAGGAGAGAGTGTCCCGGGGGGAGGGGAGATTGTCCCGGGGGAGAGGGGAGAGTGTCCCGGGGGAGTGGAGAGTGTCCCGGGGGGAGGGGAGGGGAGAGTGTCCCGGGGGGAGGGGAGAGTGTCCCGGGGGAAGGGGAGAGTGTCCCGGGGGGAAGGGAGAGTGTCCCGGGGGGAGGGGAGAGTGTCCCGATGGGAAGGGAGAGAGTCTCGGGGAGAGCGGAGGGGAGAGTGTCCCGAGGGGAGGGGAGGGGAGAGTACCCCGGGGGGAGGGGAGGGGAGAGTGCCCCGGGGGGAGGGGAGAGTGTCTCAGGGGGAGGGGAGAGTTGAGTGTCCCGGGGGGAGGGGAGGGGAGAGTGTCCCGAGGGGAGGGTTGGGGAGGGCCTCCCGAGGGGAGGGGAGGGGATAGTGTCCCGAGGGGAGGGGATAGTGTCCCGCGGGAGGGGAGAGTGTCCCGAGCGGAGGGGAGAGTGTCCCGAGGGGAGGGGAGAATGTTCCGGGGGGAGGAGAGTGTCTCGGGGTGAGGGGATAGTGTCCCGGGGGGAGGGGATAGTGTCCCGGGGGGAGGGGAGAGTGTCCCGAGTGGAGGGGAGAGTGTCCCGAGTGGAGGGGAGAGTGTCCCGGGGGGAGGGGGGAGAGTCCCAGGGGGAGGGGAGAGAGTCCCGGGGGGAGGGGAGGGGAGAGTGTCTCAGGGGGAGGGGAGAGTTTCTCAGGGGGAGGGGAGACTGTCTCAGGGGGAGGGAAGAGTGTTTCGGGGGGAGTGGAGTGGAGAGTGTCTCAGGGGGAGGGGAGGGGAGGGTAGATTATCTCGGGGGGAGGCGAGGGGAGACTGTCTCGGGGTGAGGGGAGAGTGTCCCGGGGGGAGGGGAGGGGACAGTGTCCCGGGGGGCGGGGAGGGGAATGTGTCCCGGGGGGAGGGGTGGGGAGAGTGTCCGGAGGGGATGGGAGAGTGTCCCAGGGGGAGGGGAGGGGACAGTGTCCCGAGGGGAGGGGAGAGTGTCCCGAGGGGAGGGGAGAGTGTCCCGAAGAGAGGGGAGAGTGTCACGGGGGGAGGGGAGAGTGTCCCGCGGGGAGGGGGGAGTGTCCCGGGGGGAGGGGAGAGTGTCTCGGGGGGAGGGGAGAGTGTCTCAAGGGGCGGTGAGAGTGTCCCGAGGAGAGTGGAGAGTGTCCCGGGGGGAGAGGAGGGGAGAGTGTCCCGGGGGGAGGGGAGAGTGTCTCAAGGGGCGGTGAGAGTGTCCCGAGGAGAGTGGAGAGTGTCCCGGGGGGAGTGGAGGGGAGAGTATCCCGAGGGGAGGGGTGGGGAGAGTGTCCCGAGGGGAGGGGAGGGGAGAGTGTCCAGAGGGGAGGGGAGAATGTCCCCAGGGGAGGGGAGAGTGTCTCGGGGGGAGGAGAGTTTGTCCCGGGGGGAGGGGATAGTGTCCCGGGGGGAGGGGAGAGTGTCCCGAGGGGAGGGAGAGTGTCCCGAGGGGAGGGGATAGTGTCCCGGGGGGAGGGGAGAATGCCCCGGGGGGAGGGGAGAGTTTGCCGGGGGGTAGGGGAGAGTGTGCCGGGGTGAGGGGAGAGTGTCCCGGGGTGAGGGGAGAGTGTCCCGGGGGGAGGGGAGAGTGTCTCGGGGGGAGGGGAGATTGTCCCGGGGGGAGGGGAGAGTGTCCCGGTGGGAGGGGAGAATGTCTCGGGGGAGGGGCGAGTGACCCGAGGGGAGGGGAGAGGAGAGTGTCCCGAGGGGAGGGGAGAGTGTCCCAAGTGGAGGGGAGAGTGTCCCAGGTGGAGGGGAGCGGAGAGTACCCCGAGGGGAGGGGAGAGTGTCACGGGGGGAGGGGAGAGTGTCCCGGGGGGAGGGGAGAGTGTCCCGAGGAGAGGGGAGAGTGTCCTGGGGGGAGGGGAGAGTGTCCCGGGGGGAGAGGAGGGGAGAGTGTCCCGGGGGGAGGGGAGAGTGTCTCAGGGGGAGGGGAGAGTGTCCCGAGGAGAGGGGAGAGTGTCATGGGGGGAGGGGAGGCGAGAGTATCCCGAGGGGAGTGGTGGGAAGAGTGTCTCAAGGGAAGCTGAGGGGAGAGTGTCCCGAGGGGAGGGGAGAGTGTCCCGGGGGGAGGGGAGAGTGTCCCGAGGGGAGAGGAGGGGAGAGTGTCCCGGGGGGAGGGGAGAGTGTCTCAGGGGGAGGGGAGAGTGTCCCGAGGAGAGGGGAGAGTGTCCTGGGGGGAGAGGAGGGGAGAGTGTCCCGGGGGGAGGGGAGAGTGTCTCAGGGGGAGGGGAGAGTGTCCCGAGGAGAGGGGAGAGTGTCCTGGGGGGAGGGGAGGCGAGAGTATCCCGAGGGGAGTGGTGGGAAGAGTGTCTCAAGGGAAGCTGAGGGGAGAGTGTCCCGAGGGGAGGGGAGAGTGTCCCGAGGGGAGTGGAGAGTGTCCCGAGGGGAGGGGAGAGTGTCTCGGGGGGAGGAGAGAGTGTCTCGGGGGGAGGGGATAGTGTCCCGGGGGGAGGGGAGAGTGTCCCGAGGGGAAGGGAGAGTGTCCCGAGGGGAGGGGAGAGTGTCCCGAGGGGAGGGGAGAGTGTCCCGGGGGGAGGGGAGAATGTCCCGGGGGGGAGGGGAGAGTGTCCCGGGGGGGAGGGGAGAGTGTCCCGGGGGGAGGGGAGAGTGTGCCGGGGAGTAGGGGAGAGTGTCCCAGGTTGAGGGGAGAGTGTCCCGGGGTGAGGGGAGAGTGTCTCGGGGGGAGGGGAGCGTGTCCCGGGGGGAGTGGAGACTGTCCCGGGGGGAGGGGTGAATGTCTCGGGGGAGGGGAGAATGTCCCGAGGGGAGGGGAGGGGAGAGTGTCCCGGGGGGAGGGGAGAGTGTCCCGGGGGGAGGGGAAGAGTGTCCCGGGGGGAGGGGAGAGTGCCCCAAGGGGAGGGGAGAGTGTCCCGGGGTGAGGGGAGGGGAGACTGTCCCGAGGGAACGGGAGAGTGTCCCGAGGGGAGGGGAGAGTGTCCCAGGGGGCGGGAGGGGAGAGTGTCCCGAGGGGAGGGGAGAGTGTCCCGAGGGAAGGGGAGAGAGTCCCAGGGGGAGGGGAGGGGAGAGTATCCTGAGGGGAGGGGAGAGTTTACCGGGGGGAGGTGAGAGTGTCCGGGGGGAGGGGTGAGTGTGTCGGGGGGAGGGGAGAGTGTCCCGACGGGAGGGGAGAGTGTCTCGGGCGGAGGGGAGAGTGTCCCGAGGGGAGGGGAGAGTGTCCCGGTGGGAGGGGAGAGTGTCTCGGGGGGAGGGGAGAGTGTCTCGGGGGGAGGGGATCGTGTCCCGAGGGGAGAGGAGGGGAGAGAGTCCCGGGGGGAGGGGAGAGTCTCCCAGTGGGAGGGGAGAGTGTTCCGAGGGGAGGGGAGAGTGTCCCGAGGGAAGTGGAGAGTGTCTCGGGGAGAGGGGAGAGTATCCCGGGGGGAGGGGAGAGTGTCTCGGGAGGAGGGGAGAGTGTCTCAGGGGGAGGGGTGAGAGTCTCGAGGGGAGGGGAGTGTGTCTCGGAGTTAGGGGAAAGTGTCTCGGGTGGAGGGGAGAGTGTCTCAGTGGGAGGGGAGAGTGTCACAGGGGGAGGGGAGAGTGTCTCAGTGGGAGGGGAGAGTGTCTCGCGGGAGGGGAGAGTGTCTCAGGGGGAGGGGAGAGTGTCTCAGTGGGAGGGGAGAGTGTCTCAGGGGGAGGGGAGAGTGTCTCAGTGGGAGGGGAGAGTGTCTCAGGGGGAGGAGAGAGTGTCTCAAGGGGAGGGGAGAGTGTCTCAGGGGGAGGGGTGAGTGTCTCGGGGGAGGGGAGAGTGTCTCAGGGGGAGGGGAGAGTGTCTCAGGGGGAGGGGAGAGTGTCTCGGGGGGAGGGGAGAGTGTCTCAGGGGGAGGGGAGAGTGTCTCGGGGGGAGTGTGTCTCGGGGGAGGGGAGGGGAGAGTGTCTCGGGGGGAGTGGAGGGGAGTGTGTCTCAGGGGGAGGGGAGGGTAGAGTATCTCGGGGGGAGGCGAGGGGAGAGTGTCTCGGGGTGAGGTGAGAGTGTCCCGGGTGGAGGGGAGGGGAGAGTGTCCCGGGTGGAGGGGAGGGGACAGTGTCACGGGGGGCGGGGAGGGGAATGTGTCCCAGGAGGTGGGGAGGGGAGAGTGTCCGGAGGGGATGGGAGAGTGTCCCAGGGGGAGGGGAGGGCCAGTGTCCCGAGGGGAGGGTAGAGTGTCCCAGGGGGAGGCGAGGGGACAGTGTGCCGAGGGGAGGGGGAGAGTGTCCCGAGGGGAGGGGAGAGTGTCCCAGGGGGTGGGGAGCGGAGAGTATCCCGAGGGGAGGGGAGAATGTCACGGGGGGAGTGGAGAGTGTCCCGCGGGGAGGGGGAGTGTCCCGGGGGGAGGGGAGAGTGTCTCGGGGAGAGGGGAAAGTGTCCCGAGGGGAGAGGAGGGGAGAAGTGTCCCGGGGGAGGGGAGAGTGTGTCCCGAGGAGAGGGGAGAGTGTCCCGGGGGGAGGGGAGGGAGAGTTTCCCGAGTGGAGGGGTGGGGAGAGTGTCCCGAGGGAAGGGGAGGGGAGAGTGTCCCGAGGGGAGGGGAGAGAGTGTCCCGAGGGGAGGGGAGAGTGTCTCGGGGGAGGAGAGTGTCTCGGGGGGAGGGATAGTGTCCCGGGGGAGGGGAGAGTGTCCCGAGGGGTGGGGAGAGTGTCCCGAGGGGAGGGGAGAGTGTCCCGGGGGGAGGGGAGAATGTCCCGGGGGGAGGGGAGAGTGTCCCGGGGGGAGGGGAGAGTGTGCCGGGGGGTAGGGGAGAGTGTCCCGGGGTGAGGGGAGAGAGTGTCTCGGGGGGAGGGGAGAGTGTCCCGGGGGGTGGGGAGAGTGTCCCGGGGAGAGGGGAGAATGTCTCGGTGGAGGGGAGAGTGTCCCGAGGGGAGGGGAGCGGAGAGTGGCCCGGGGGGAGGGGAGAGTGTCCCGGGGGAAGGGGAGAGTGCCCCAAGGGGAGGGGAGAGTATCTCAGGGGGAGGGGAGAGTTGAGTGTCCCGGGGGGAGGGGAGGGGAGAGTATTCCGAGGGGAGGGGAGGGGAGGGTCTCCCGAGGGGAGGGGAGGGGAGAGTGTCCCGAGGGGAGGGGAGTGTGTCTCGGGGGGATGGGAGAGTGTCTTGGGGAGAGGGGATAGTGTCCCGAGGGGGAGGGGAGAGTGTCCCGAGGGGGAGGGGAAAGTGGATTGCGGGGAGGTGATAGTGTTCCTGGGGGAGGGGAGAGAATCCCGGGGGGAGGGGGGAGTGTCCCGGGGGGAGGGGAGAGTGTCCCGGGGGGAGGGGAGAGTGTCCCGGAGGGAGGGGAGAGAGTCCCGGGGGGTGGGGAGGGGAGAGTGTCCCGAGGGGAGGGGAGAGTGTCCCGGGGGGAGGGGAGAGTGTCCCGGGGGGACGGCAGAGTGTCCCGGGGGGAGGGGAGAGTGTCTCGGGGAGAGGGGAGAATGTCCCGAGGGGAGGGAAGGGGAGAGTGTCCCGGGGGGAGGGGAGAGTGTCTCAGGGGGAGGGGAGAGTGTCCCGAGGGAAGGGGAGAGAGTCCCAGGGGGAGGGGAGGGGAGAATGTCCTGAGGGGAGGGGAGAGTGTCCCGGGGGGAGGTGAGAGTCTCCCGGGGGGAGGTGAGAGTGTCCCGGGGGGAGGGGTGAGTGTCTCGGGGGGAGGGGAGAGTGTCCCGAGGGGAGGGCAGGGGAGAGAGTCCCGGCGGGAGGGGAGAGTGTCCCAGAGGGAGGGGAGAGTGTCCCGAGGGGAGGGGAGAGTGTCCCGAGGTGAGGGGAGAGTTTCCCGAGGAGAGGCGAGAGTGTCCCGGGGGGAGGGGAGAGTGTCCCGGGGGGAGGGGAGAGAGTCTCGGGGGGAGGGGATAGTGCCCCGAATGGAGGGGAGGGGAGAGTGTCCCGGGGGGAGGGGAGAGTGTCCCAGGGGGTAGGGGAGAGTGTGCCAAGGGGAGGGGAGAGTGACTCAGGGGGAGGGAAGAGTCTCCCGGGGGGAGGGGAGAGTGTCCCGGGGGGAGGGGAGGGGAGAGTGTCCCGGGGGGAGGGGAGAGTGTCTCAGGGGGAGGGGAGAGTGCCCCAGGGGAGGGGAAAGTGTCTCAGGGTGAGGGGAGAATGTCTGGAGGGGAGGGGAGAGTGTCCCGAGGGAAGGGGAGTGTGTCCCGAGGGGAGAGTGTCCCGAGGGGAGGGGAGAGGGTCCTGGGGGGAGGGGAGATTGTCCCGGGGAGAGGGGAGAGTGTCCCGGGGGAGTGGAGAGTGTCCCGGGGGGAGGGGAGGGGAGAGTGTCCCGGGGGGAGGGGAGAGTGTCCCGGGGGAAGGGCAGAGTGTCCCGGGGGGAAGGGAGAGTGTCCCGGGGGGGAGGGAGAGTGTCCCGAGGTGAGGGGAGAGTGTCTCATTTGGAGGGGAGAGTATTCCGGGGGGAGGGGAATGTGTCTCGGGGGGAGGGGAGAGTGTCCTTAGGGGAGGGGAGGGGAGAGTGTCCCGGGGGGAGGGGAGAGTGTCCCGGGGGGAGGGGAGAGTGTCCCAGGGGGAGGGGAGAGTGTCTCGAGGGGAGGGGAGAGTGGCTCGGGGGGACGGGAGAGAGTCCCGGGGGGAGGGGAGAGTGTCTCGGGGGGAGGGGAGAGTGTCTCTGGGGGAGGGGAGAGTGTCCCGTGGGGAGGGGAGGGGAGAGTGTCCCGGGGGGAGGGGAGAGTGTCCCGGGGGGAGGGGATAGTGACCCGGGGGGAGAGGAGAATGTCCCGGGGGGAGGGGAGAGTGTCCCGGGGGGAGGGGAGGGGAGAGTGTCCCGGGGGGAGGGGAGAGTGCCCCGGGGGGAGGGGACGGGAGAGTGTCACGGGGGGCGGGGAGAATGTCCCGGGGGGGAGGGGAGAGTGTCCCGGGGGGATGGGAGAGTGCGCCAAGGGGAGGGAAGAGTGTCTCAGGGGGAGGGGAGAGTCTCCCGGGGGCGGGGATAGTGTCCCGGGGGGAGGGGAGGGGAGAGTGTCCCGGGGGGAGGGGAGATTGTCTCAGGGGAGGGGAGAATGTCCCGGGGGGAGGGGCGGGGAGAGTGTCCCGGGGGGAGGGGAGATTGTCTCAGGGGAGGGGAGAGTGTCCCGGGGGGAGGGGAGAGTGTCTCAGGGGGAGGGGAGAGTGCCCCAGGGGAGGGGAAAGTGTCTCAGGGTGAGGGGAGAGTGTCTGGAGGGGAGGGGAGAGTGTCCCGAAGGAAGGGGAGAGTGTCCCGAGGGGAGAGTGTCCCGAGGGGAGGGGAGGGTGTCCCGGGGGCAGGGGAGATTGTCCCGGGGAGAGGGGAGAGTGTCCTGGGGGAGCGGAGAGTGTCCCGGGGGGAGGGGAGGGGAGAGTGTCCCGAGGGGAGGGGAGAGTGTCCCGGGGGAAGGGGAGAGTGTCCCGGGGGGAAGGGAGAGTGTCCCGGGGGGAAGGGAGAGTGTCCCGATGGGAGGGGAGAGAGTCTCGGGGAGAGCGGAGAGTGTCTCGAGGGGAGGGGAGAGTGTCTCGGGGGGAGGGGAGTGTGTCTCGCGGGAGGGGAGAGTGTCTCGGGGGGAGGGAAGAGTGTCTCGGGGGGAGGGAAGAGTGTCTCGGGGGGAGGGGAGAGTGCCCCAGGGGAGGGGAAAGTGTCTCGGGTGGAGGGGAGAGTGTCTCAGGGGGAGGGGAGAGTGTCTCAGTGGGAGGGGAGAGTGTCTCTTGGGGAGGGGAGAGTGTCTCGGGGCGAGGGGAGGTTGTCTCGGGGGGAGGGGAGGGGAGAGTGTCTCGGGGGGAGTGGAGGGGAGAGTGTCTCGGGGGAGGGGAGGGGAGTGTGTTCCGGGGGGAGGGGAGGGGAGAGTGTCCCGGGGGGAGGGGAGGCGAGAGTGTCCCGACGGGAGGGGAGAGTGTCCCAGGGGGAGGGGTGGGGAGAGTGTCCCGAGGGGAGGGGAGAGTGTCCCGGGGGGAGGGGAGAGTGTCTCGGGGGGAGGGGAGAGTGTCTCAGGGGGAGGGGAGAGTTGAGTGTCCCGGGGTGAGGGGAGGGGAGAGTGTCCCGAGGGGAGGGGAGGGGAGAGTCTCCCGAGGAGAGGGGAGGGGAGATTGTCCCGAGGGGAGGGGAGAGTGTCTCGGGGGGAGGAGAGAGTGTCTCGGGGGGAGGGGATAGTGATCCGGGGGGAGGGGATAGTGTCTCAGGGGGAGGGGAGTGTTGAGTATTCCGGGGGGTGGGGAGGGGAGAGTGCCCCGGGAGGAGGGGAGGGGAGAGTGCCCCGGGGGGAGGGGAGAGTTGAGTGTCCCGGGGGGAGGGGAGGGGAGAGTGTCCCGAGGGAAGGGGAGAGTGTCCCGAGGGGAGAGTGTCCCGAGGGGAAGGGAGAGTGTCCCGGGGGGAGGGGAGGGGAGAGTGTCCCGGGGGAGTGGAGTATGTCCCGGGGGGAGGGGAGGGGAGAGTATCCCGGGGGGAGGGGAGAGTGTCCCGGGGAAAGGGGAGTGTGTCCCGGGGGGAAGGGAGAGTGTCCCGGGGGGAGAGGAGAGTGTCCCGAGGTGAGGGGAGAGTGTCTCATTTGGAGGGGAGAGTGTTCCGGGGGGTGGGGAATGTGTCTCGGGGGGAGGGGAGAGTGTCCCGAGGGGAGGGGAGGGGAGAGTGTCCCGGGGGGAGGGGAGAGCGTCCCGGGGGGAGTGGAGAGCGTCCCAGGGGGAGGGGAGAGTGTCTCGAGGGGAGGGGAGAGTGGCTCGGTGGGAGGGGAGAGAGTCCCGGGGGGAGGGGAGAGTGTCCCGGGGGGAGGGGAGGGTGTCTCGGGGGGAGGGGAGAGTGTCTCTGGAGGAGGGGAGAGTGTCCCGTGGGGAGGGGAGGGGATAGTGTCCCGGGGGGAGGGGAGATTGTCCCGGGGGGAGGGGAGAGAGTCCAGGGAGGATGGGAGAGTGTGCCGGAGGGTAGGGGAGAATGTCCCGGGGGGAGGGGAGAGAGTCCCGGGGGGAGGGGAGAGTGTCCCGGGGGGAGGGGAGAGTGTCCCGGGGGGAGGGGAGAGTGTCCCGGGTGGAGGGGAGGGGAAAGTGTCCCGGGGGGCGGGGAGATTGTCCCGGGGGGGAGGGGAGAATGTCCCGGGGGGATGGGAGAGTGCGCCAAGGGGAGGGGAGAGTGTCTCAGGGGTAGGGGAGAGTCTCCCGGGGGGAGCGGAGAGTGTCCCGGGGGGAAGGGAGGGGAGAGTGTCCCGGGGGGAGGGGAGAGTGTCCCGGGGGGAGGGGAAGAGTGTCCCGGGTTGAGGGGAGGGGAGAGTGTCCCGAGGGGAGGGGAGAGTGTCCCGAGGGGAGGGGAGAGTGTCCCAGGGGGTGGGAGGGGAGAGTGTCCCGAGGGGAGTGGAGAGTGTCTCGAGGGGAGTGGAGAGTGTCTCGGGGGGAGGAGAGATTGTCTCGGGGGGAGGGGATAGTGATCCGGGGGGAGGGGAG